>NW_022105855.1:5619598-5621563 GCF_000313985.2 Echinops telfairi
ATTGGGGCTCCTTTTCATGATGCAATTTTTCCTAAAATTTCCAAAACTATCAATGAAGACAAATAAAGAAGAAACAAATCCATTATCCAGTGTTGTAGTAATGGATTTGTTTCTTCTTTGCTAAATGAAAAAAAAGAAAACTTGGTAGAGTAGAAGGGCAGGAAACAAGAGACAGTCCACAAGAAGATGGATTGGCAACGTGGCTGCAACAATTAGTGCAAGCAAAAAGCACTGTGAGGATGGCACAGGTTGGGGCAGTGTTTCATTTTATTTTGCACAGGGTTGCTATGTGCCTTAACACACTCTATGGCACCTAAAAACAATAACAACAGGACTTGTGCTTTTAACAATGTGCTGAACTATATCTTAAGAGAAAGTCCTTTCGTTTAGAGAAAATGTCCTCAACTTGTGGGTTGCGGCCACTTTAGTGGGATGAACGCCCCTTTCACAGGGGTGCCCTAATTCATAACAGTAGCAAAATTACAGTTATGAAGTAGCAATAAAAATAATTTATGATTGTGGGGTCACCACTAAATGATGAATCGTATCAAAGGGTCATGGCATTAGGGAGGTTGAGAACCACAGCTCTAGAGGAAGACACAAATCTTGGTATAGAAAAGCAACAAAAGAGATGCAGTCCCCAACAAGATGGAATAGCATAGTGGCTGTAACAATGAGGTCAAGAAAAGAACCCCTGTGAGGATGACATGGGATCGTGTAGCCTTTCATTATATTTTGCATAGAATTTCTATGAGACAAAACCCCCTTGACGGCACCCAAGAACAATAACAACAGAACATGTGCATCTAACCATATGCCGAACTAGAATTTAAGAGAAATTCCTCAAATTTAGAGCAGCTGTTCCCACAATGTGGGTCATGACCACTTAGGGGGTTCGAACAACCCTTTCACAGGGGTGACCTGATTCATAACAGTAACACAATTGCAGTTATGAAGTAGCAATGAAAATAATTCTATGATTGGGGGGTCACCACTCCATGAGGAATTGTATGAATGGGTCGTGACATTCGGAACGTTGAGAACCACTGCTCTAGAGGAAAACAAATATCTTGGTACAGTAGAGGGGCAGCAAGAAGGAGGAAGTCCCCCCAAAGTTGGATTGGCACAGTGGCTACAACAATGAGCACAAGCAAAAGAAACACTGTAAGGACGGCACAGGACGGGGTAGTGTTTCATTATATTGTTCATAGAGTTGCCATTAGCCAACACACACTTGAAGGCACTAAATAACAACAACAGGACTTGTGCTTCTAACAATATGTTAAAGTAGAACTTAAGAGAAACTCCTCTACTGGTGTAGAGCATCGGTTCTCAAACTGTGAGTCAAGAAGATTTTGGAAGGAAGAATGACCCTTTCACATGGGTGGTCTGATCCATAACTAGCAAAATTACAATCATAACGTAGCAATGAAACATTTTTATGGCTGGGATGTCTCCACTACATGAGGAACGGTATGAAAGGGTAGTGGCATTAGGAAGGTTGAGAACCACTGCTCTGGATGAAGACACAAATTTTGGTACAGAAGGGCAGAAAAGAGAGGCGGTCCCCAACAAGATGGAATAGCACAGTGGCTGCAACAATGAGCTCCAGCAAAGAACCACTGTGAGGATGGTAAACTACGGGGCAGCGTTTCATTATATTGAGCATAGAGGAAGACGCAATCTTAGTTCAAAATAAGGGCAGCAAAAGAGAGGTAGCCCCCAACAAAATGGAATATTACAGTGGCTGAAATAATGAGTTCAACAAAGAACCTCTGTGAGGATGGCACAGGACAGTGCAGCATTTCATTTTTTTTTTATCAATTTATTGGGGCTCATAAAATTCATCACAATACATAGATCAATTGTGTAGAGCACATCTATACATTTGTTGCCCTCATCATTCCCAAAATTCGCTTGCCTCTTGGGTTCCCGGAATCAGCTCATTTTCCTTCCCCCCCCTCC
>NW_022105855.1:5622534-5632162 GCF_000313985.2 Echinops telfairi
GCTCTTGTATTAGGGGAGTGCGCATGAGGAGGCCCAATGTCCACCTGCCACCCTACTACCAAACCGATAATTATTTGCACCTAGGTCCGTTCCCCCCTTGTGTATAGAGTTGCTATGAGCCGAAACCCACTGGACCAAACCTAAGAACAATAAAAACAGGACTTATGTGTCTAACAATATGCAGAACTATATCTTAAGAGAATCTCCCCTTAGTTTAAAGCAGCATTTCTCAACCTGTGGTTCACGAACTCTGTGGGGTGGTGGAATGGCCCTTTCACAGGGATAGTCCGATTCATAACATTAGCAACATTACAGTTATGAAAGAGCAATGAAAATAATTTTATGGTTGGGCGGTAACCACTACATGAGGAACTTCATGAAAGGGTCATGGCATTAAGAAGGTTGAGAACCACTGCCCTAGAGGAAGATAGAAATCTTGGTACAGTAGAAGGGTAGCAAAAAAGAGACAACCCACAACAAGATTAAATAGCACAATGGCTTCAACCATCAGAGCCAGCAAACGAGCCACTGTGAGGATATCAGAGAAGGGCGTAGGATTTCATTATATTGGGCATAGAGTTGCCATGAGTCAAAACACACTGGACAGCACCTAACAACAACAAAAGGACTTGTGCTTTTAACAATATGCTGAAGAAGACTTTAAGAGAACCTCATAGTAGTTTACAGCTGTGGTTCTCCAACTGTGGGTCGAACGACACCTTCACAGGGGTGGCCAGATTCATAACAGTAGCAAAATTACAGTTATGAAATAGCAATGGAAATAATTTTATGATTGGGTGTCCACCATTACATTGAGAAGTATATGAATGGGCCGTGGAATTCGGAAGGTTGAGGACCACTTGCCCTAGAGGAAGACACAAACGTTGGTACAGTAGAAGAGCAGCAAGAGAGAGGCAGCTGCTACAAGATGGAATAGCAACAATGAGCACAAGCAAAGAACCACATTGAGGATTGCACAGGATGGGGCAGCATTTCATTATATTGTGCACAGACTTGCAATGAGCTGAAACCCACTCGGTAGCACCTAAAAATATCAACAGGATTTGTACGTCTAACAAAGTGCTGAACTATATCTTTAGGGAAACTCCTCTTAATTTAGAGCAGAGGTTCCCAACCTGTGGGAACCTTAGGGTAGACGAACGATCCTTTCACAGGGGTGTCCAAATTCATAACAGTAGCAAAATTACAGTTATGAAGTGTCAACAGAAATAATTTTATGGTTGGGTGTCACCACAATATTTGGAACTGTATGAAAGAGTCAAAGCGTGCTGTCATTAGGAAATTTGAGAACCACTACCCTACAGCAAGACACAAATCTTTATACAGAAGGGAAGGAAAAGAGAGGGAGTCCCCAACAAAGATAGACTAGCATAGTGGCTGTAACAATGAGCCCAAGCAAAAACCACTGTAAGGATGGGACAGGACGGGGTAGTGTTACATTACATTGTGCATAGAGTTGCTATGAGGCAAAACCCACTCGAAAGAACTTAACAATCACAACAACAGTACTTGTGCGTCTGAAAATATGCTGAACTAGATTTTATGAGAAACTCCTCTAAATTTAGAGCAGTGGTTCTCAACCTGTAGATCATGACCCATTTGGAGGGTCAAACGATCCTTCACAACAGTGGCACGAATCATAAGTGTAGCAAAATTACAATTATGAAGTAGCAACGAAAATAATTTTATGGTTGGAGGGTCACCACTACATTAGGTATTATACGAAAGGGGCGTGGAATTAGGAAGGTTGAGTACCACCGCCCTGGAGGAAGACACAAGTCTTGGTACAGTAGGAGGGCAGGAACAAAAGAGTTAACCCCAAAAAGATCTAATAGCACAGTGGCTGCAACAATCAGAGCAAACAGTAGAACCCCTGTGAGGATGGCACGGGACCGGACAGCGTTTCATTATATTGTGCACAGGGTTTCTGTGAGCTAAAACCCACTCCATGGTATCTAAAAACAATGACAACAGGACTTGTGCATCCAACAAAGTGCTGAACTATATCTTTAGAGAAACTCCTCTTAGTTTAGAGCAGTAGTTGTCAAACTGTGTGTCGCAACCCCTTTGGGGGGGAGGCGAATGACCCTTTTATAGGGATGACCCAATTCATAACAGTAGCAAAATTACAGTTATGAAGTAACAATGAAAATAATTTTATTATTGGGGGGGTCACCACTAGATGAGGAACAGAAAGAAAGGTCCATGGCATTAAGAAGATTGAGGAGCACTGCCCTAGAGGAAGACAGAAATCTTCATGGAGTAGAAGGGCAGCAAATGAAAGGTAGCCCCCCAAAGATGGATTAGCATAGTGGCTGCAACAATGAACGCAAGCAAAGAACCCCTGTGAGCTGGCCCAGGGCGGGGCAACATTTAATTATATTGTGCATAGAGTTGCTATGACTCAAAACCCACTCAACGGCATCTAGCAACAATAAAAACTGGACTTGTGCATCTAACAATATGCTGAACTATATCTTAAGAGAATCGCCTCTTAGTTCAGAGCAGCGGTTCTCTACCTTTGAGTCATGACCACTTTGGGGGGGTGGAACGACCATTTCACAGGAGTGACCTGATTCATAAAAGTATCAAAATTACAGTTATAAAATAGCAATGAAAATAATTTTATGGTTGCGATGTCACTACTACAAGAGGAGCTGTATTAAAGGGTCATGGCATTAGGAAGGTTAAGAACCACTGCCCTAGAGGAAGACAACAATCTTGATAAAGTAGAAGGGCAGCAAAATATAGTCAGCCCCAAATAAGATGGAATAGCACAGTGGCTGCAACAATGAGCGCAAGCCATAAAACCACTGTGAGCATGGCACCGGACGGGGCAGCGTTTCAGTATACTGTACACAGAGTTGCTATGAGTCAAAACCCACTGGACAACAACTAACAAAAAATCCCCAAACAACAGGACTTAAGCTTTACTTCAGCACATTGTTGGAATCACAAGACAAACTCCTATTAGCTTAGAGCAGTGGTTCTCAACCTGTAGTTTGTGACCACTTTGGGGGGATGAAGGACCATTTCCCAGTGGTGACCCCATCATAACTGTAGCAAAATTAGAGTTATGAAGTACAACAAAAATAATTTTATGAATAGGCAGTCACCACTAAATGAGTAACTGTATGAAAGGGTCTGGCATTAGGAAATTTGAGAACCACTGCCATAGAGGAAGACACAAATCTTGGAACTGTAGAGGGACAGCAAAAAAGAGGGAGTCCCCCAAAAGTTGGATTAGCACAGTGGCTGCAGTAATGAGCCCAAGCAAAAGAACCACTGTGAGGATGGCACAGGACGGGGCACTGTTTCATTATATTGGGCATAGAGTTGCTCTGAGTCAAAACCCACTCGACAGCATCTAACAACGACAACAACAGGATTGTGTTTCTAACAATATGCTGACGAAGACATTAAGAGAAACTCGTATTAGTTTAGAGAAGCAGTTCTCAACTCATGGGTCGCGACCTCTTTGGAAGGTCGAACGTCCCCTTTACAAGGGTGGCCTCTTTCATAACAGTAGCAAAATTACATTTATGAAGTAGCAATGAAAAAATTGTATTGTTGGGCAGTCACCACTACAGGAGGAACTGTGTGAAAGGGTCATTGCATTAGGAAAGTAGAGAACCGCTGCCCTAGAGGAAGACACAAATGTGGTGCAACATAAGGGCAGCAAAAGAGATGCAGCCTCCAACAATACGGAATATTACAGTGGCTGCAATAATGAGCTCAAGCAAAGAACCACTGTGAGGATGGCACAAGACAGCGCAGCATTTCATTATATTGTACACAGAGTTGCTATGAGCTGAAACCCACTCAACGGCACCTAAAAACTATAACAGGAGTATGCATCCAACAAAGTGATGGACTATTTCTTTAGAGAAACTCCTCTTAGTTTAGGGCAGTGGTTAGCAATCTGTGGGTCGCGACCCCTTTGGGGGACGAATGACCCTTTCACAGAGGTGGCCCAATTCAAAACAGTAGCAAAATTACACTTATGAAGTTGAAATGAAATTAATTTTATGATTAGGGGTGTCACCATCACATGAGGAACGGTATGAAAGGGTCGTGGCATTAGGAATTTTGAGAAGCACTGCCCTAGAGGAAGACAGAAGTCTTGGTAGAGTAGAAGGGCAGCAAACGAGAGGCAGCCCCCCAAAAAGATAGATTAGCACAGTGGCTGCAACAATGAGCACAAGCAAAGAACCACTGTGAGGATGGCACAGGATGGGGCCGCATTTCATTATACAGTGCATAGAGTTGCAATGAGCCAAACCCACTCGATTGTACCTAACAGCAACAACAACGGACTTGTGAGTCTAACAATATGCTGAACTATAAGAGAATCTCCTCTTATTTTAGAGCAGCGGTTCTCAACCTGTGGGTTGTGACTACTTTGTGGGGTTGAATGACCATGTCACACGGAAGACCCTATTCATAATAGTAGCAAAATTACAGTTCTGAAATAACAACGAAAATAATTTTATGGTGGGGGGTCACCAGTACATGAGGAATACTGTATGAAAGGGTCTTGGCATTAGTAAGGTTGAGAACTACTGTAATGAGGAAGACACAAACCTTGATACAGTAGAAGGGCAGCAAAATTATGTCAGCCCCTAACAAGATGGGATACCCCAGTGGCTGCAACATTTAGCGCAAACCAAAGAACCACTGTGAGGATGGAACCGGACGGCACGGCATTTCATTATATTGTGCACAGAGTTGCTATGAGCCAAAAACCTCTCGATTGCACCTAAAAACAATGAAACAGGACTTGCGTGTATAACAATATGCTGAACTATATCTTAAGAGAATCTCCCCTTAGTTTTGAACAGCAGTTCTCAACCTGTGGGTCGCGATTCCTTTGGTGGAATGAACTACACTTTCACAGGAGTAGCCTAATTCATAACAGTAGCAAAATTATAGTTATGAAATTGAAACAAAAATAATTTCATGATTGGGGATCCATCACTACATTGGGAACTGTATGAAAGGGATGAGGAATTAGGAAGGTTGAGAAACACTGTCCTAGATGAAGAAACAAATATTGCTACAGTACAAGGGCAGCAAAAAGAGTCAGCACGAACAAGACTGATTAGCATAGTGGGTGCAACAATGAGCACAAGTAAAGAACCACAGTGAGAAGGGCACAGGACTGGGCAGCGTTTCATTACATTGTGCTCAGAGATGTTATGAGGTGAAACTGACTCTATGGCACCTAAAAACAATAACAACAAGGCTTGTGTATCTAACAATGTGCTGAACTATATCTTAAGAGAAACTCCTCTTAGTTTAGAGAAGTGGTTCTCAACCTATGGGTCGCGACGCCTTTTGAGGGTCGAATGACTTTTTCAGGGGTTGCCCTGTTCATAACAGTAGCATAATTAGAGTCCTGAAGTAGCAATGTATATATTTATCATGGTGTGATAACCACTACATGAGGAACTGTATGAAAGGGCCGTGGCATTAGGAAGGTTGAGGACCACTGCCCTTGAAGAAGACAGAAATATTTTTAGAGTACAAAGGCAGCAAAAGAGAGTCAGTCCCCAAAAATATAGATTAGCACAGTGGCTGCGACAATGAGTGCAACAAAATCAACCACTGTGAGGATGGCAAAGGAGGGGCAACCTTTCATTGTATAAGGCATAGAGTTGTTATGAGTCAAAACTCACTTGACAGCACCTAACAACGACAACAGGAATGTGCTTCTAAAAATATGCTGAAGAAACATTTAGAGAAACTCTTATTAGTTCAGAGAAGCGGTTCTCAACATGTGGTTCATGACCTCTTTGTGGGGTCGAACGACCCCTTCACAGGGGTGGCTCCATTCATAACAGTAGCAAAATTACAGTTATGAAGTAGCAATGGAAAAAAATTTATTGGTGGGCGGTCACCACTACAGGAGGAACTATATGAAAGGATCGTTGCATTAGGAAGGTTGAGAACCACTGACCTAGAGGAAGACAGAAATCTTGGTACAGTAGAGGGGCAGCAAAAAAGAGGCAACTCCCAACAAGATAGAATAGCACAGTGGCCTCCACAAACAGAGCAAGCAAGTGAACCACTGTGAGGATGGCAGAGAAGGGCGTGGCCTTTTCTTATATTGGGCATAGTGTTGCTATGAGTCAAAAGCCAGTGCACAGCACCTAAGAACAATAACAAAAGGACTTGTGCTTTTAACAACATGCTGAAGAAGACCTTAAGATAAACTCCTATTAGTTTATAGCAGCGGTTCTCAATCTGTGGGTCACGGCCACTTTAAGGGTTCAAACGACCCTTTCACAGGGGGGGCCTGATACATAACAGTAGTAAAATTATAGTTCTGAAGTAGGAACGAAAGTAATTTTATGGTTGGGGTGTCACCACTACAGGAGGAACTGTATTAAAGAGTCGTGGCATTAGAAAGGTTGAGAAGCACTTCCCTAGAGGAAGTCATAAATCTTGGTACTGTAGAAGGTCAGGAAAAAAGAGGCAACCCGCACCAAGATTGAATAGCACATTGGCTGCAACCATCAGAGCAAGCAGAAGAACACTGTGAGGATGGTACAGGACGGAGCACGGTTGCATTATATTGTGCATAGAGTTGCCATGAATTGAAACCCACTTGACGGCAACTAACAATAACAAGAGGATTTGAGCTTCTAAAAATATACTGAATTAGATCTTAAGAGAAACTCCTCTTAGTTTAGAGCAGGTTCTCAACCTGTGGTTCGTGACCTGTTTCCTGGGGGGTCGAACGACACTTACACAGGGGTGGCCCAATTCATAACAGTAGCAAATTTACAGTTATGTAATAGCAACGAAAATGATTTTATGATTAAGAGTCCACCACGACATTGGGTACTATATGAAAGGGCTGTGGAATTAGGAAAATTCAGAACCACTCTTCTAGAGGAAGACACAAATATTGGTACAGTAGAAGGGCATCAAAAGAGAAGCAGCCCCTATAAGATGGATTAGCACAGTGGCTACAACAATGAGCGCAAGCCAAAAACCACTGTGAGGATGGCATAAGACGGTGCAGCGTTTCATTATATTGTTCACAGAGTTGCTATAAGCTGAAACCCACTCAGCGGCACCTAAAAACAATAACAACTGGACTTGTGCATATAGCAATATGCTGAACCATGTCTTATGAGAATCTCCTCTTAGTTTATTTCAGCCGTTCTGATCTAAAAGGGGTCGAAATCCCTTTGGTGGGACGGACAATGCTTTCACAGAGATGGTCCAACTCATAACAGTAGCAAAATTCAGTTATGAAATAGAAACGAAAATAATTTCATGATTGGGTGTCCACCACTACATTGAGAACTGTTTAAAGGGACATGGAATTAGGAAGGTTGAGGAACACTGTCCTAGAGGAAGACACAAATATTGGTACAGTAGAAGGGCAGCAAAAAGAGGCAGCCCCCACAAGATTGATTAGCACAGTGGCTGCAACAATGAGCACAAGCAAATAACCACAATGAGGAGGACACAAGACAAGGCAGCATTTCAGTACATTGTGCTCAGAGTTGCTATGAGCCAAAACTCACTCTACGCCACTTAACAACAACAACAACAAGGCTTGTGCATCTAAGAATGTGCTGAACTATATCTTAAGAGAAACTCCTCTTAGTTTAGAGCAGCGGTCCTCAACATGTGGGTCGCTACCCCTTTGGTGGAGTGAATGACCCTTCCACAGGTGTGGCCTGATTCATAACATTAGCAAAATTACACTTATTAAGTAGCAATGAAAATAATTTTATGGTTGAGTGTTCATCACATCAAGAACTTCTTTAAAGTTCCAAGGTATTAGGAAGGTTGAGAACCACTTGTTTAGAGCATAGTAAATTCTGATGGAATACTACAATTTTTTAACACATAGGGGAGTAGTAGGAAAATAAAAATTTGGGAGAGGCCAGTAGTATAAAATTCCTATGAGTCGGAGTTGCTCTACATCATAGAGTAGCGAAGACAATTCAAAGAATGTACGAATCAAAGAGCTGAACAGTACATTACAAAGGAAACATGGCAACAGCTTTTTACTCTTGTTATCCCCTTGGGGACTCCCTATCTTTTGTTGGTTTCCTTAACCCATCCATCCCCACCACTGAAAATAGTCTTTTCATTACACTCTCTTTAATTAAACCTTCTTCATGTTTTGTTTTCTGCTGGGCCCTTAACAGATATCATTTAATTTTCTAGATTGCAACTCATCACTCTAGCATACAGAAATTTTTCCAAGAGTGTGTTTTTTGTCTGGTTTTCATCCATAATAGCATTTCCTTCCAGATTTGTTTGTCTTTGAAATATGATCAATGGTTCTTTCCTCTCCAATGAAACCCAAGTTCAGCACTGCCTGACTGCCTATGAAGTTCATGTGTGTCCTACATTGGTATCCCAACCATTCCCTAGACCAGTGCTTCTCAACATTCTTAATGCTGTGAACCTTTCATACAGTTCCTCAGGTTGTGGTGACCCCTGAAGATAAAATCATTTCATTGCTACTCCATCACTCTAATTTTGCTACTGTGATGAATCAGGTAACCCCCTTGAAAGTGTCATTCGACCCCTAAAGGGGTCGCAACCAACAGGTTGAGATCCACTGCCCTAGACAAACATCTGGCCTGAGGAGTGTATATGGCCCCCCGAAATCATTAATATCAGCCAACATCACACGAGCTCTTTTCAGAAAAAAAAATTTACTCAGGGCCCCCTAGCAATGAAATATTTTTGTACAATAGCCCACCATCCAGAATAAAATATAGAGATCTACTTTGTAGATCCCTGGGTGGTATTGCCCACTTTGGGAAACAAGACTCTAGGTAAATCAGGTATGCTTTCACACTCTCTGCAAGAATTTCAGTTGAGGAGCAAGATCTGTCTTGGAAGAAATGCATGCAGAATGCTCCTTAGAGGCAAGGATGGCTAGACTTCGTCTCACATACTTGGACATCAGGAATTATCAGGAGAGACATCATGGAGAAGGCCATCATGCTTGGTAAAGGGGCACCAAAAAGAGGAAGGCCCTAACCAAGATAAATGGACACAGTTTCCACAACAATGGGCTAAATTATAACAATTGTGAGGATGGCAGAGGACCAGGCAGTGTTTCCTTCGGTTGTACATAGAGTCGCTACAAGTTGACACCAACTTGATGGCATCTAACAGAACTAGATGTGGAGAAAGCATGGCCTGGTCTGTGTACAGTTACTCCCCAGTGGTCCCTCATCACTTTGTGTTTGTGTGCATGGGCCAGGTGCTCTCACAACCAACACAATAGACAACTTTTTTTTTTCTTCCCAAGAACCATCCTCAAATTTAAAATGACCAAATGACACTGAGTTGATTTTGACTCATGGCGATTCATTGGGTTTTCAATGGGCATAACCTTTCAGAAACAGATGGCCAGGCTTTTCTTCCAAGGTATTGCTGGGTGTACTTGATCGTCCAAAGTTTCTCTTAATGGTCAAGTGTCTTACCCATTTGTACCATCCAGGCATGACTTACAGCTCTATATATCGTTAAAATTGGCATCTCTCCTCTCTTTGTAAACCATGACAATTGTTCTGTTTCAGTAGATTTACCTTCTTTAAATATAGGAATGACATATAATTCT
>NW_022105855.1:5633544-5636188 GCF_000313985.2 Echinops telfairi
CAGCATGTCTGAAGGAACACAAGCCCGGAGGCCGACAGCTGAGACATGTGACCTCCACCCTTGGGGGATGGGCAACAGAAAAGTGGGTGAAGAGACGCGTCGGACAGGGCAAGATATGGTCAAATAACAATTTTTAAGTTATCAAGGGTTCATGAGGGAGCAGGGATCGAGGGGAAAAAATGAGGACCTGATGCCAGGGGCTTAAGTGGAGAGCAAATGTTTTGAGAATGATGAGGGGGCAATGAATGTATGAATGTGCTTTGCACAACTGATGTATGTATTGATCGTGATAAGAGTTGTATGATTCCCTAATAAAACAAAACAAAAAGAACACACGGTGGATCAGGTCATGCTCACGCACTACGTCCTAATGGGTCACCTACCCCAAAGGAAGCCAAATTCTTCACAATGCCCTGTCGATCTCTATATGGTCTGTATATACCTCCCTCATTATCCCTTCAGCCCACGGGTCTTCTTTTCCTTCCTCCCTCCCTCCCCATTTTTCTCTGTGATCTGGCCTAGCTGGTAGCCTTGCCATTCCTGCCACAGACCAGGCACATGTCCATCTGATGACCTTTGCCCTCAGGATCTCCTTGTTTGGAACCTTCTCCTCCAGAGATCCGTGTTGCTTGCCGACTCATGTCCTTCGGGTCTTGATCTCAAAATCACATTTGTGACACCTACCCTTGCCGACCATCCCATTTAAATTAGCAACCCTATCATTCTCCCCAACAGCCCCCTCCCCACTTCCACCCCAGTTTCCTTCTCTGATTTCTTTTTATAGCACTTTTCTATCTTGTTATATCCATTTTAATTGCCCACTAAAATGTAAGCTCTGTGAGGGAAGGCGTTTGGATTGTTTGATTCACTATTGATTCCTTATTACATATTTACCTTATTACCAGGTACAAAGTAAGGTACTCAATAAAAACCTGTTGACCAAATAACTTTATTACTTGGGGTGTTATTTTTAGGAGTCTATTTCCTTCTTCCCTCCCCGACTTTTCTTTTGCCCTTCCCTCTTTCAAGCCCTTTTCTCTATCCTTTCATTCTTAACTGAATAATGCTTAATATGCGTTCCATTTTGGTAGCACTTTACAATTTTTAACATCCTCTTCCACACATAATCTGATTTTATCTTCATATCAACCCTCTGAGGTCAACTGAGCCACTTCTTTCATCCTACTAAGATTGAGAGGTCGATTTCAGGCAAATCAAGCCAAGGCTCTAGCTGTACACCTTACTCTCTCCTTAGGTGTAGCTTTGCAACTCCACAGCTGTGGGAGACAGTTTATAGTACACAGACAGATTTCCACTTCAAGTGCCCAAGGCTCTCTGCTTCTCTGCCCTGGGCATGCTCAGTCAAGCACAGTTGCAACGCGGAAGTGCAGAGGCGTGAACGCACCCAGGGCAACTCTGAGCCCCAGCTCATCTCTCCTCCTGTGGCTTGATGCTAAGAAATGCTCCCTGGTTGCTGAGAAGCCCACTGGGGGATGGAGTCCCAGTGGCTCCCTCTTATTTGTTTACCACCCCTTCCTGGTCTCACCATTCTGCTCTTGCACTGTGTTTTCCAGGGCCACCTCTTGATCGAACCACCTGTGCCTGAGTGCTTCCTCAGGTGGCTTCGGGGGATGCCTATAATGCTACAGAATGGGGACTTGGTTTCTTCCATGATACCAGACGAGCCCTCTGTGGTCCTGCTTGCCAGGTTCTTTACATGAAAATACAGAATGCCCGCTTAAATTAGAATTTCAGGTAAACAATAGATAGGCTTTTAGTATATGTCATATTTAGTATAACTATGGGGGGATGTGTGTACTAACACAATTTCATCTTTATTTTGGATTCCATTTGAACTATGCAGCCTGTATTTTACCTGGAAGCCTTATACCTGAATCATGGTTGCAATTAAGTCTGAACTTATTGGGAAACTGGGAATAGTGGCAGACGCCTGGGTGACAGGTAATTCTGGGGCTAGATAGGCAGATCGGTGAACTTTGAAGCTTTTACATACTTCAACTGGGAAGTGTTTGCACCCCATGACCTTCTTGGGAAACTTGTCCAGACTACTATGTAAGGACTAACCCTCAACACCCCTTTTACTGCCTTAGAGTCGACGCTGATTAATATGACCCTATAGGACCGAGTAGGAAACCCCATAGGGTTTTCCAAGGCTGTGGATCATTCTGGGAGCAGACAGCTTCAACTTTCTCCTGGGGAAAGGGCTGGTGGGTTTCTACCACCAAACTTGCAGTTAGCATCCAAATGCTTAAACCCATACACCAGTAGGGCTCCTGTTTGAGGTTTAAAGCCATCCGCTGCTATTAAATCTATTCTGATGTATAGTGATCAAGTGGACAAAGTAGAACTGATCCCTAGGGTTCCCGAAGCTGTAAATTTGTACAGGAGTGGAAAGCCTCAGCTTGGTCCTGGTGGCTTCAAACTGCAGACCATGCAGTTAGCAGCCCAATGCACAACACACTATGCCCACAGTGCTCCTCTGTGTGAGTCTCAACTCCAAAATCACTGCTATCGAGTCAGTTCCGATGTTACTGTCCCTATGGGACAGCATAGAGCTGTCCCTGTGGGTTTCTGAGATTTCAGATTTTTATGGAAACAGAAAGCCTCCTCTTTCTCTCTAGAA
>NW_022105855.1:5637289-5638622 GCF_000313985.2 Echinops telfairi
GCCAGGCCTTTCTTCTAATGCACCTCTGGGTGGACTCAAATAGCCAACCTTTTGGTTAGCAGCCAAGCCCTTTAACCTTTAATAACCTATAGGCGTTATTAGTTTATTTAAGAGACTAACCACAAAGTGGATGAGGTGGGGAGAATTATCAACCCCATTTTCCAGACAAGGAAACAGAGGCACACTAAGACACTGCTTGAGGTGGAAGAGGCATCATGCAGAACCAGGCAGTGTGACATCTATGCAGTGAGCCCTCCTACTCAGTCGCAATAACCAACTCCTCAGAACTGTTTCTGGAATCAGGAGTCAGTGTATGTAAAGATTCCACACAGGATCTGTGTCCAGGCCAGAGTCTGAAGGGATCTGTGTATTAAAGATACTTGCTTGTGTTTGCATCACTGTTATCCCTGTCTTTTTACTCCTGTGCCTAAAACTGTCCCAGGAGGGATGTCAACTACAGTGACCAGGCTGTTCTGTCTGACTTCTCCAGTAGGATACATGGACTATCTGAATAGATCCTTTGATTCGGATGGCCCACTCACTCCCGCTCACACAAATGCAGCCAGCCCCAGACTCCAAACCTGCAGACTAATAGTTTATCACAAGTCTAGAAAGAGCTGTTAATCCCCTGAAAAACTAGCCAGCAGAAGAGGAGACATAGAATCAAAAGCTCCAGGTGAGAGTCAATCAGAAAACGGAGACCAGGAGAAAACACTGGAGCTTCTCACAGTGGTTCACCCTGGTTTAGTCATGACCAGGATTAAGTCACATTGTCCTGAATCAGCATCTCCTCCAAAATCCCTAGGCTTCTGAAGTTCCCAGTACCCTGTACTGCAGTCCTTGTCTTTTACCCAGCAACCCCACTTATTCTCCTTTATAGCCACCTTTTCCTTTGTTCAGTTTTTTAAAAATTCTTTTTTACTAAATGATGTGATCTATGGAAATAAAAAAAATAATCCATTTCATTTCCCTTAAAAAAATAAGGCCAGCATGCAAGTAAATATCTGGATAGGCTGAGTAGAAAATAATAGTGCCCAGCTAAAAGATGGCAGACAAGCACTTGCTGCATTGAATGTGTGTCGCTCTCCACAGTTTTGGAAGTAAATTGGTGTCATGTAACAGGTTCCTGAAAGGTTCCCAAATCTCTAGTTGCAGGATTTAAACCATATTTCCTCCCCATTCCATTTAGCCTTCCAAATCGTCAAAACTTTAAAAAAAACGGGTCTATATCACATTCTTTTCATCAACTCCCGACTGAATTGGCTCATATCAGTTCAAAGATCCAGAAAACACAATCTGATTTGTGATGTTTCCAAATTATGATGAGATGAGT
>NW_022105855.1:5639860-5643799 GCF_000313985.2 Echinops telfairi
TTTATCTCCCTGCCCTTCTTTTAATCCCACATGTGTTTATTGACCATGATAGTTAATAAACCTTAACTATCACAGCAGGTAAAGTAGGGCCCACCTCACAATGCCTCTGTATTTAAAACTAGTCAGAGTGAAGCCTTGCCACTGGGACATTTTTCCAGACACTTAGTCTAGTTTTTGTGTTTGCCTTAAGTGGCCAGAGTGTCACTAACTGGGAAGGGATGGGCAAAGGCCTTGGTGGGCCTTTTAGGAGCATGTTTGGCACCCTACTCTTTGCCTCACAGTGTTTTCAGGCTGACTTTCAACTGCCACTAACTGCAGTTCTTTTTCAATAGCTTTCTAGAAATAGGAAATGGCCACTATTCTAGTGTAATGCACACAGAGGAATTTATCCCCCCCCCCTGTTCCCCAGCCAAACCAACACCCTAGCCACCAACTTTCCCCACTGCCTAACGTGACAGACAAAAATCTCAGACTCTTGCCATCGAGTTGATTTCAGCTCATAATGATGCTATAGGACAAAGTAGATATTTTTTGAGGTTAACACTTTACTGGAATAGAAAGCCACTTCTTTCTCCCCTGGAGCAGCTGGTGGTTTCCAACTTTGGACCCCGCAATTAGAAACCCAGTGTGTAACCACTCAGCCAAGAGGGCTCCAGCTCCTTGCACAGGAGAACTCAGTGATGCATGGTCTACACCAGTGCTGCTCCAAGGGTGGTACATGCTGTGAAATGTTTATTATCTGTCCACTTTCAGCTAGGTACGCAAAGGAAGGCTGAAGGCCATGCCACTGGTATTTCCGATGCCAGCAAGGTCCCCCAAAGGTCAAAGGGTACAGCAGAGTTTCCAGACTAAGGACAGGCTATGGATGAAGAAAGAATCCGCTGCCCACTGCGAAGGAATCCACACCTGAAAATCTTATGCTCAGCATGGAAGCACTGTCAGGTAGTCAGGGCCTAGTAAATCAAGGCAGAACCTTGTCAGAGGGAGTGCCAGAAGAGGAGCCCATCTGGTCTGAATAAAGGGGAGGGGCAGCGACAAAGAGCCAGGCTCTTGACAGGATGGATGGCCACTAGGGCTGCAATGATGTGTTCAAACAGCAGAACGATTGTGAGGGGGGCCCAGGATTGGGCAGCATTTCCTTGTGTTGTACATGGCGGTTTCTTTGAGGCTGACCAACTTCATAGCACCTACCAACAAGACCAACCAAGGAAGAGGAAGCCTCTGTGATCTTGGAATCTGATATAACTAGGATATTTTAATAGTCTTTTATAAAGATACCCAACGGCCTGGTCCTTCATCACAGATAGCTGGGGAATAACCATTCTCCTGGTTTTCCAGACATTCCCCAGGGGAATTACTCCCCAGCTGCTCACAGAGTCAGCTGGCTGGATACCACACCCTGTATTGGCCGCCCTCCAACTCTTGGCTTCCTTCCCTATTCCTCTACCAGTTATTCTTGCATCTCTCAAACAAACAACTTGCACTCCGTTCCTTCCTCATCTCAGGGTCTACCTTCTTGGGCACCCCAAACTAAGACAACCTCCCTTCTAAAAGGCTGCTGACAGTTCCCTCTGCTGCCTGGGGCACCTTACAGGCGCCACCTCCACCCTTCCCCCAAGGAGTTAAGTAGCCCATAAGGATGATAAAGTTATCTACACACCTCAGCATTTCTTCCTGCATCCATGGTCCTAAGCCAAGGTGATTGCCCCCACTGCCCTTTGCTGCTTCCGAGTAGCACAGACAGGTGAAGGCTGCTGGAAGACACGCTTTCAAGAAGTTGGCAGACAAGAGTTGACAATATTCCAGTGAATATTGAATGGCCCCACCTCACCTCCCAGATTGTTTCTTAACATGGGCAACTGCTTCAAGGTAAAGGTCTGAAGCATTAATTTAAAGGACAGAAAGACAGGTCAGAAAAACCTGTTCTTTTTCTGAAGCCACTTTTGTGTACCCATAGAATACTTCTGTTTGCCTACAAAGCACACAGGCAGAGCCTTTTATGCCCTGAATCATTTCCATGTGGCTCAGGGCCTTCTTCCACTTGAGCACTATTATCCCCCTGCCTGTTAGACCACACAGCTCTATCTTCAGGCTTGTTCCTTGTTTTTTTATGGATTTCTCAATCTGCCTGCTCAGGCTTTAAAGGCTTGCTTTTCCACAAAAGTCCACAGTTCTAAATCACCTCTCTCTCGCGCGCGCTCTCTCTCTTTCTCTCTCTCTCTCTTTCTCTCTCTCTCTCTCTCCCTCCCTCCTCCTTTTCCCCTTCTCCTCCATCCCCCTCCCTTTTGCCATTCCGCCCCACAACACTTACTCTCAACTCAGTCCTTAGGAGTCTAAGAGTCTAGAATGAAAATCATTTTGAAATCTCAATTTTTCTTTCCCTTATAGCACTTGAATCACCTTGGACTATTTAGAGTGTCTAAGGGAGCTCTGGTGGCATATACGTTAAGAGGTGCACTGCTAACTGGTAAGGTCAGTAGTTTGAATATACCAACCACTCTTAGGGACAAAGACTGGGCTTCCTACTCTCATGAAGAGTTACCACCTCAGAAACCAAAGGGGCTGTTCTACCCTATCCTAAAGGGTCACTGTGCATTGGTATTGACTCTCTGGTGGTGGGTTTGGTGAGTTTTTATGCAGCCAATTAAAGGAGCCCTGATGTTGTGATGATTTGAGTCCACACATGAGGAAGACTTGCTCCCATAAATATAACAGCCTATCCTCTCTCCCCACAATGAAAAAGTCCTCTATGTCAAATGTGGTCACCATGCATAGAAAATCAACTAGAGGGCACCTAATTACAACATGCCTTGACATCTTCCCTCAGTACCGGCCCTGCTTCAGGGGCTCTGCCAGGGAAGAATTCTCTGGAAGCGATTTTAAAAGCTCTGCCCATAGCTTAGTTCTGGACTAGCTGAGGCTGAGGTCAGCAGGCTCTTGGGAACATGGTCAGTGCTGGGGTTGGTGGCTGAAGTCCATTTAGAAGTCAGCCCCTGAATGTTGGCTGAGTTGAGCACCATGTCAAGGATGGTGGTGGGGCCAAGGAGGGTAGTAGCTTGGTTTTAGTCAGGCTGGGGGAAAATTACTTGTGATAAATCAGAGCTCCTGAGAGGCTGGGTCAAATATCGGGGAGGGTCAGACTCCAGAGTGGGTAGCCTGGGTTCGCACCCTGGCTTTGCCCATTCTTCACTGTATATCCTTGGCTAGGCATCTCACCTCTCTGGGTTCTGCTTTTCTCAGCCATGAAATCAACCAACCAACAAACCAACGAATCAATCAATCAATCAAACAAACAAACAAACAAACAACCTCACTGCTGTCGAATCCATTCTGACTCACAGGGACCCTATAGGACTGGGTAGCACAGCCCACGTGGATTTCGGAGACTGGAACTCTTTATTGGAGTGGAAATTCTCACCTTTGTCCCACAGAGTGGCTGATAATTTTAAACTGCTGACCTTGTCGTTAGCAGCACAAAATGTGACCCATTATGCCACCAGGCCTCCTTTGGGTGCTAATTATAGAGCATCCTAAGATTTTGGTATGGAGGAGCCTTTTTGGCACAGTAGTGAAGCAATTGCATGCTAACCAAAAGGTTGTTGATTCTAACCTACCTGCTGCTCTACAGGAGGCAGATGCTGCAGGCTGATTCAGTAAAGATGGATATCGTTGGTAGCCCTAAAGGGCAGTTCTAGCTTGTCCTATAGGATTACTCTAAGTAAAACTTGGCTCATTGACAATGGGATAGCACAGTAGTTCTCAACCTTCCTAATGTCACGACCCTTTCATGCAGTTCAAGTTGCGGTGACCCCAACCATAAAATTATTTTTGTTGCTACTTCATAACTGTAATTTTGCTACTGGTATGAATTGGGCGACCCCTGTGAAAGGGTTGTTGGACCCCCCAAAGGGGTTGTGAACCACAGGATGAGAACATCTG
>NW_022105855.1:5644220-5646308 GCF_000313985.2 Echinops telfairi
TAAGCTGATGTCTGCTTCAACCAATAGAATACAGTATATGTGATGCTGATGACCAGGCCGTGTTGTTGCTGCCTTATTCACTTGAACTCGAGCCTTGAGCTGCCCTGTAAGACATCCAATGATCCTGTGATCATTATGCTGATGCGAAGAAGAAGCTCGAAATACATAGAGAGGCCACATGTAGATATGCAGCTGAAAGTCCTCCCAGCCTAGGTGGGCAGTGGGAAGGCATATATGTGAATGAAGGAACCCTCATGATGCAACCATCATGTCACTATCACATATGAAAACCTGTTCTTTCCACAGTTTTTCAATGAATCAGCCCAGTTATGAAGCCACCTCAGTCTATGTGTTTTCCCTGCTGAGACTGCACGCTGGACTCTGTCTGAATTGCTGACCCACGGAATCTGTCATCATGAGAAAATGACTGGTGTTTTAAGTAACTGCGTTTGGGGGGAATGTGTTACTTGGAAGTATTACCCAAGGCCTTAGGTAAAAGGGCAGAGCTGAGGGCAGAAGCAGCGCAAGACAAGTCACTGTTGAGTGAGAAATCTGGGGGACCCAAGATAGGGGACTATGGGGTCTAAGGCCTACACTTTCCCATCTCAGAGTTGATAACCCGATGGTAGAAAACCAAATTAAACCAAACCATACCAGACAAACTCACTGCCATCTAGTTGATTCCAACTCATAGTGAGCCTGTAGGGCAGAGTAGAACTGCCTCCATGGGTTTCTGGGACTGTAAATCTTTAGGGGAGCATAAAGCCTCATCATTCTCCTGTGGAGAGCCTGGTGGGTTTGAACTACTTGTCTAGTGGTAGCAGTAACCCATTATATCACTAAAGCTCCTTAATAATGATGAAAAGCATTAGTTACTCAGAGACTGGCAAAGGGAAATGAGGTGGTGATGGAGGGATATGGCAGAAGTTGTCCTGCAAAAGAGAAGTAGAGACAAGTTATCCCTTTGTACCTTCTCAGCACAATATAGTGAAGTAGATCTTAAGTGAAACTCCTGTTGGTTTAGAGCAGATGCTCTCAAACTGGGGTTCACAAACCCCTTTGGGGGGGTGTCTATTGACTCTTTCACAGGGGTCCCTGTTTCATAAAAGTAGCAATATTAAAGTTATGGTATAGTAATGAAAATATGATTGGGTTGTCACCACTACATGAGGACCAGAATGAATGTTTCATGGAATTAGGAAGGTTGAGAACCACTACTCTAGAAGAAGGCAGAGATGTTGGTACAGTAGAAGGGCAGCAAACGAGAGGCAGCCCCTACAACATGGATTAGCACAGTAGCTGCAACAATGAGTGCAAGGAAAGAACCACTGTGAGGATAGCACAGGACGGGCCAGTATTTCACTACATTATGCATAGAGTTGATATGATTCAAAAACCACTAAGCAGCTACTAACAACAAAAACAACAGCACTTGTACTTCTAACAATATGCTGAAGGATAACTTAAGAGAAACTCCCATTAGTTTAGAGAAGCGGGTCCCAACCTGTGGGTCGCAATCCCTTTGGGGGGGATGAACGACACTTTCACATTGGTGGCCCGTTCATAACAGCAGCAAAATTAGAGTTATGAAGTAGCAACAAAACTAATTTTATGAATGGGCGGTCACCATTAAATGAGGAATGGTATCAAATGTTCGTGGCTTTAAGAAGGTTGAGAACCACAGCCATAGGAGAAGACTGAAATCTTGGTAGAGTAGAAGGGCAGATAACTAGGTGCAGCCCACAGAAAGATCAAACAGCACAGTGGCTGCCACAATGAAGGCAAGCAAAGAAACACTGTGAGGATGGCACAGGATGGGGCAGCATTTCATTATATTGTGCATAAAGTTGCTATGAGCGAAAACTCACTCAAAGGCACCTAACAACAACAAAAACAGGACTTGTGCATCGAACAATATGCTAAACTACATCTTAAGAGAGATTACTCTTAGTTTAGAGCAGCAGTTCTCAAACTGTTTTCACGACCCCATTGCGGGGTCAAACGACCCTTTCACAAGGATGGACCGATTCATAACAGTAGCAAAATCATAGTTATGAAGTAGCAATGAATAATTTTATAGTTGGGGGG
>NW_022105855.1:5648866-5650515 GCF_000313985.2 Echinops telfairi
ACTTGTGGGTCTAACAATATGCTGAAGTAGACTTTAAGAGAAACTCCTCAATTTAGAGCAGCAGTTTTCAATCTGTGGGTCATGAGCCCTTTGCGGGTTTGAACTGCCCTTTCATATGGGTGGCCTTATTAGTAAGAGTAGCAAAATTAGAGTTATGAAGTAGCAATGAAAATAATTTTATGCTTGGGTGGTCAGCACTAAATGAGGATTGGTATGAAAGGGTAGTGGAATTAAGAATTTTGATAATCACTGCTCAGGAGGAAGACACAAAACTTGGTACAGAAGGGCAGTTAAAAGAGAAGCAGACCACAACAAGATGGATTAGCATTGTGGCTGAAACAATGAGGCCAAACAAAGAACCACTGTGAGGATGACCCAAATGGGGCAGGATTTCATTATATTGTGCACAGGTTGCTATGAGCCAAAACACACTCGACAGCATCTAACAACAATAAAAACAGGACTTGGGTGTCTGAACATATTCTAAAATATATCTTAAGAGAATCTCCTCTTAGTTCAGAGCAGAAGGTCTCAACCTGTGGGTCGCGACTCCTTTTGGAGATCGAACAACACTTTCATAGGGGTGGCCCGATTCATAACAGTAGCAAAATCACAGTTATGAAGTAGCAAGGGAAATAAGATTATGGTTCAGGGGTCACCACTAAATGAGAAACTGTATGAAAGGGTCATGGAATTTGGAAGTTTTAGAACCACTGCCCTGGTGGAAGATCCATATGTTGGTAAAGAAGAATGGCAGCAAAAAAAGAGGCAGCCCCCAAAAAGATTGAACAGTACAATGGCTGCAACAATGAGCGAAATCAAAGAACCACTGTGAGGATGGCTCAGGACAGGCAAGCGTTTCATTACATTGTGCATAGAGTTGCTATGATCCAAAACCCACTCGAGGGCACCTAATAAAAATAACTACAAGACTTGTGCTTCTAACAAAATGGTGAAGCAGATCTTAAGTGAAACTCCTATTAGTTTAGAGCAAAGATTCTCAACCTGTGAGTCGCGTCCCTTTTTTGGGGGGTCGAATGACCCTTTCACATGGGTGGACCATTCATAACAGTAGCAAAATTAGAGTTATGAAGTAGCAACAAAAATAATTTTATGATTGGTTGATCACAATTACATGAGTAACAGAATCAAATGGTCATGGCATTAGGAAGGTTGAGAACCACTGTGCTAAGGAAGACAGACATATTGGTAGAGTAGAAGGGCAGATCATGAGAGGCAGACCCAAGAGAGATGGAATACTACAGTGGCTACAAAAATGACCACTAGGAAAGAACCACTGTGAGGATGGCAGAGAACAGGGCATCGTTCCATTATATTGTGCATAGAGTTGCTATGAGCCAAAAACCACCGGAGGCACCTAACAAAAATAACGACATGACATGTGCTACTACCAAAATGGTGAAGTAGATCTTAAGAGAAACTCCCCTTAGGTTAGAACAGCAGTTCTCAACCTGTGAATCGAGGCCATTTTGGGGTGTCAAATGACCCGTTCACAAGGGTGGCCCAATCCATAACTGTAGCGAAATTACAGATATGAAGTAGCAATGAAAATTATTGTATGATAATGAGGTCACCACGACATGGGGAACAGTATCAAAGGATTGGGGCATTAGGAAGCTTCAGAACCA
>NW_022105855.1:5651461-5652520 GCF_000313985.2 Echinops telfairi
AAAATGAGGACCTAATGCCAGGGGCATAAGTGGAGAGGAAATGTTTTGGGAATGATGAGGGCAATGAATGTACAAATGCGCTTTACACCATTAATGTATATATGCATTGTAATAAGAGTTGTATGAGCCCCTAATAGAATGATTTAAAGAAAAAGAATCTAATTTTAGGGTTCGGGTGGTCACCACTACATGAAGAATGGTATAAAAGAGTAGTGGCATTAGAAAATTTGAGAACCATTGTTGTAGAGGAAGACACACATCTTGGTACAGAAGGCCAGGAAAAGAGAGGCAGTCCACAGCAAGTTGGATTAGCATAGTGTCTGCAACAATGAGGCCAAACAATGAACCACTGCGAAGATGGCACAGGACGGTGCTGTATTTCATTATATTGTGCATAGAGTTACTATGAGTCAAACTCTTTCGACGGCACTTACCAACAATAACTACAGGATTTGTGCTTCTAACAATGTGCTAAAGAAGACCTTAAGAGAAACTCCTCTTTGTTTAGAGCAGCCTTCCACCACATTGGACATAGAGTTCCTATAAGTCAAAACACAATTGACAGCACAGAACAACAACTACAACAGTATTATACTTCCAAAGATATGCTGAAAAGGCTTTTAGAGAAACGTGTCTTTGTTTAGAGCAGTGGTTATCAACCCGTGGGTCGCGAACCCTTTCAAGGTTCTAATGACACTTTCACAGAGGTGGCCCATTCGTAACAATAGCAAAATTATACTTATGAATTAGCATCAAAATAATTTTATGATTGTGCAGTCATCACTATATGACGAAGGGTATCAAAGAGTCGTGGCATTAGGAAGGTTGAGAACCACTGCCCTAGAGGAAGACAGAAAACTTGGTAGAGTAGAAGGGCAACAAAAGAGAGGCAGCTTTCCAATAGTTGGATTAGCACAGTGGCTGCAAAAATGAGCACAAGCCAAAGAACCACAGATAGGATGGCACAGGAAGAGGCAGCGGTTCATTATATTGTGCATAGAGTTGCTCTTAGCCAAAGCCACTTGATGGCCCCTAACAACAGTTACAACAGGTTTTGTG
>NW_022105855.1:5663364-5664508 GCF_000313985.2 Echinops telfairi
CAGCTCCTCCCCATGTTTTGGCCTTGAGAAAGTGAAAGTAGTTCCGGGCAATGGAGCAGCTAAAGGACTGTTAGCAGATTGACATTTAAGCATTTGTTTGAGCAATTCTCATAAAATTCAGATTTCCAGAGCAAATGGTCCCCCCCAGCGAGGACGGCCCTTGCCAACACATTCCAATCCCCCAGTGTGAGGCATTGTTCAGCCAAAAAATCGAAGAGGACTAAGCTGTATGGAGAGGTAGCCCCATACTGAGAAACAGCTTTTTTCCTTTCTTTCTTTTTTTTTTAATTCCTTAGGCGGAGACTCTCTAAGATCAATCTTAGAACTGACTTTTAATATTTCTTCCGTCTGGGCAATGGTTTCATCGACCTGGGAATCCTGTAGTCTACTTCCAATAATTTCCTTAATGAGCTTGTAATAAGAATATGGACCTTTTCGGGACCAAAAACCTTACAATAATCTTCTAGACAATCTCTTACCCTATTCCAAGTATGGGCATTAACCGTGCCTTCCTGAGGGAACCAGGGACACGTGTCTTTTATGAAATCAAAAAATCTAAATAAATTTTTAGCTTTAACCTTAATTCCCCGCGTCTTTAAAGCATCACACAACTGTCCCACGAATATCTGATGCTGACTCAATTCTTGAACCATAGTTCAGGCAACACTTACCCACTTAGTCGTCACCGCAGGCTACAATGACGGTGTAGGGGTACTTGATGAGTCGACCGGCTGGTCCTTCATGATTTGTCTGCTTCCTCAGAGGGTCCCCTCATTTTCAGGGTGCGTTGAGCGAGGATCGCCACAAGGCTTTCCAGGTGACAAAGGCACAGTGGCTGGATGTTACAGTTAAGTGCTACAGCACAGTGTCACAGCTCAGTGTTACAGCAGGGTGTTACAGCTGGATGCCAGCGGTGCAGGAACCGAGGCTTCTCAACTCGCTCGAGCCCCACGTTGGGTGCCAAAATGACCCGTCCCGCAGGTCATCAAACAATGTGGATACCTGAAAAAGGGACTGGGAATGAAGAGGGGCAAGAGACGCGATAAATGGAGGCAAGACAGGAGTCTGATCAAGCCTCGTTTATTGAGCAGAAGGCAGAGGCCTAAATACCCAATGGTGAGCGGGTAACATTACATCATATGCT
>NW_022105855.1:5665496-5666754 GCF_000313985.2 Echinops telfairi
GGTGGTGGCATTAAAAAATTTGAGAACCACTGCCCTAGAGGAAGACTCATATATTGGTACAGGAGAAGGGCAACAAAAGAAAGGCAGCTTTCCAATAGTTGGATTGGCACAGTGGTTGAAAAAATGAGCATAAGCCAAAGAACCACAGGTAGGATGGCACAGGAGGGGGCAGCGTTTCATTATATTGTGCTTAGAGTTGCTCTTAGCCAAAGCCACTCGATGGTCCCTAACAACAGTAAGAACAGGTTTTGTGCGTCTAACAATATGCTGAATTAAAACTTAAGAGAAACTCCTCAGTTTAGAGCAGCAGTTCTCAACAAGTGGGTTGCGACCTCTTTGGGTGTCGAGCAACCCTTTCACATGGGTGGCCTGAATCAAAACAGTAGCAAAATTACTCTTTGAAGTAGCAATGCAAATAATTTTATGGTTTGGTGGTCACCACTACACGAGGAATAGTTTGAAAGAGTAGTGGCATTAGAAAAGTTGAGAACCATTGCTTTAGAGGAAGACACAAATCATGGTACAGTAGGGCAGGAAAAAAAAGGCAGTCCACAATTAGTTTGATTAGCATAGTTTCTGCAACAATGTGGCCAAGCAATGAAACACTGTGAGGATGGCACAGGACGCGGCAGCATTTCATTATATTGTGCATAGAGTTACTATGGGCCAAACTCACTTGACGGCACATACCAACAATAACAACAGGATCTGTGCTTCTAACAATGTGCTAAAGAAGACCTTAAGAGAAACTCCTCTTTGTTTAGAGCAGGTATTCTCAACCTGTGGGTCACCACCCCTTTGAGGGGATGAGCGACCCTTTCACCGTGCTGGCCCGTTCATAATAGTAGCAAAATTATTTTATGAAGTAGGAACAAATATAATCTTATGATTGGTTGGTCACCACTATATGATGAATTACCATTCAAAGGATCATGGCATTAGGAAGGTTGTGAACCACTGCCTTAGGACAAGGCGGAAATGTTGGTATAGTAGAAAGACAGCAAATAATAGGCAGCTCCCAAAAGATGGATTAGCACAGTGGCTGCAACAATGAGCGCAAGCAAAGAACCACTGTGAGGATGTTACAGGATGGGGCAGCTTATCATTATATTGGACATAGAGCTCCTATGAGTCAAAACCCAATCGAGAGCACCAAACAACAACAGCAACAACAGTATTGTACTTCCAAAAATATGCTGAAGAAAATGCTACGAGAAACTCGTCTTTGTTTACAGCAGCGGTTATCAACCTGTTGGTC
>NW_022105855.1:5668444-5670213 GCF_000313985.2 Echinops telfairi
AATCAAAGAACCACTGTGAGGATGGCACAGGACAGGCAAGCGTTTCATTACATTGTGCATAGAGTTGCTATGATCCAAAACCCACTCGAGGGCACCTAATAACAATAATTACAGGACTTGTGCTTCAAACAATATGGTGAAGTCAATCTTAACTGAAACTCCTATTAGTTTAGAGCAGAGATTTTCAACCTGTGGGTCGTGACCCCTTTTGGGGGGTCGATTGACCCTTTCACATGAGTGGCCATCTCATAAAAATAGCAAAATTAGAGTTATGTAGTAGCAACAAACATAATTTTATGATTGGGCAGTCACATAATTTTATGAATGGTATCAAATGGTCGTGGCATTAGGAAGGTTGATAACTACTCTCTTAGAAGAAGACAGACATCTTGGTAAAGTAGAACGGCGGTTAATGAGAGGCATCCCCCAGAAAGGTTGAATGTCACAGTGGCTGAAATGATGAGCACTAGCAAAGAACCACTGTGAGCATGGCAGAGGACAGGGCCGCATTTTATTATATTGTGCATAGAGTTGCTGTGAGCCAAAAACCACTCGAAGGCACCTAACAATAACTACAGGACTTATGCTTCTAGCAATATTGAGAAGTAGATCTTAACAGAAACTCCCCTTAGTATAGAACAGCAGTTCTCCATCTGGGAATTGAGGCCATTGGGGCTGTCTAATGACCCTTTCACAAGGGTGGCCAGATTCATAACTGTAGCAAATTTACAGATATGAAGTAGCAATGAAAATTATTTTATGATTATGAGGTCACCACGACACGGGGTACAGTATCAAAAGGTTGTGGCATTAGGAGGCTTGGGAACCACTGCCCTAGAGGAAGAAAAAAATCTTGGTAGAGTAGAAAGGCAGCAAATGAGAGCCCAAAAAGATGGATTAGCACAGTGGTAGAAACAATGAGCTCAAGCAAAGACCCACTGTGGGGATGGTACAAGGACGGGGCAGCATTTCATTATATTGTGAATAGATTTGTTATGATCCAAAACCCACTCGAGGACACCTAACAACAGTAACAACAGGCCTTATGCTTCTAACAATATGCTGAACTACATCTTAAATAAAACACCTCCTTTAAGAGCAGAGGTTCTCAACCTGTGGTTCGCGACCCCTTTGGGGATTCCAATGACCCTTTCACAGGGGTGGCCCAATTCCTAACTGTACCAAAATTACAGATTTGAAATAGCAATGAAAATATATTTTATAAATAGGGGGTCGCCACTATATGAGGAACTATATATATGAAAGGGTCGTGGCATTAGGGTATTTGAGAACCACTCCTTAGAGAAGGACACATATGTTGGTACAAGAGAAGGGCAGCAAAAGAAAGGCAGTTTTCCAATAGTTGGATTAGCACAGTGGCTGCAAAAGTGAGCGCAAGCCAAAGAACCACAGACAGGATGGCACAGGAGCGGGTAGCGTTTCATTATATTGTGCATAGAGTTGCTATGAGCCAAAAACGCACTCAGTGGCCCCTAACAACAAAAACAACAGGACTACATAAGAGAAATGCTTCAGTTTAGAGCAGGGGTTCTCAACCTGAGGGTCATGAGCAATTTGGGCTGTCAAACGACCTATTTACAAGGGTGGCCTGGTTCAAAACGAAAGCAAAATTACAGTTTTGAAGTACCAATGGAAATAATTTTATGGTTCTGGTGGTCACAACTACATGAGGAATGGTATGAAAGAGTAGTGGCATTAGAAAAGTTGAGAATCATTGCTGTAGAGGAAGACACCGATCTTGGTACAGA
>NW_022105855.1:5671401-5671642 GCF_000313985.2 Echinops telfairi
GACTTGTACTCCTAACAGTATGATGAAGTAGATCTTAAGAGAAACACCTTAGTTTAGAGTAGCAGATCTCAACCTGTCGGTCGTGCCCATTGTGGGGCTGTCTACTGACCCTTTCACAAGGGTTGCCTGATTCATAAGAGTAGTAAAATTACAGCATTGAAGGAGCAACTAGAAATATTTTACGATTGGGGGTCACCACTACATGGGGAACGGTATCAAAGGGTCGTGGCATTAGGAAGGT
>NW_022105855.1:5673532-5675113 GCF_000313985.2 Echinops telfairi
TACATCTTAAATAAAACACCTCCTTTAAGAGCAGAGGTTCCCAACCTGTGGTTCGCAACCCCTTTGGGGGTTTGAATGACCCTTTCACAGAGGTGGTCCGATTCATAACTGTACCAGAATTACAGATTCGAAGTAGTAATGAAAATGTTTTTATAATTAGGGGGATGCCACTACATGAGAAACTGTATGAGAGGCTCATGGCATTAGGAAATATTAGAACCACTCCCTAGAGGAAGACACAAATATTGGTACAGGAGAAGGGCAGCAAAAGAAAGGCAGCTTTCCAATAGTTGGATTAGCACAGTGGCTGCAAAAGTGAGCAGAAGCCAAAGAATCACAGGTAGGATGGTACAGGAGGGGGCAGCGTTTCATTATATTGTACATAGAGTTGCTATGAGCCAAAACACACTCGACGCTCCCTAACAACAAAAACAGCAGGAGTTGTGGGTCTAATGGTATGCTGAAACAGACATTAAGAGAAACGCCTCAGTTCAGAGCAGTGTTTCTCAACCTGCGGGTCGTGAGCCCTTTGGGGTCTCCAACAACCTATTTACATGGCCGGCCTGATTCAAAACGGTAGCAAAATTACAGTTATGAATTACCAATGATAATAAATTTATAGTCCGCGTGGTCACCACTACATGAGGAATGCTAGAAAATTTGAGAACCATTGCTGTAGAGGAAGACACATACCTTGATACAGAAGGGCTGGAAAAGAGAGGCAGTGCACAACAAGCTGGATTAGCATAGTGGCTGCAAGTATGAGGCCAAGCAATGAACCACTGCGAGGATGGCACTGGATGGGGCAGCATTTCATTATATTGTGCACAGAGTTACTATGAGCCAAACTCATTCGACGGCACTTACCAACAATAGCAAGATTTGTGTTTCTAACAATATGCTGAAGAAGACCGTAAGAGAAACTCCTCTTTGTTTAGAGCAGGCATTCTCAACCTGTGGGTCGCGACCCCTTTGAGGTAACGAACGACCCTTTCACAGTGGTGGCCCACTCATAATTGTAGTGAAATTATTGTTATGAAGTAGCAACAAAAATAATCTTATGATTGGGCTGTCACCACTACATGTGGAATGGTAACAAAGGATCATGGCATTAGGAAGGTTGAGAACCACTGCCCTAAAGGAAGGCAGAAATGTTTGTACAGTAGAAGGGCAGCAAAAAAACCAGACAACTCCCAAAAGATGGATTAGCACAATGGCTGCAACAATGAGTGCAAGCAAAAAAAACACTCTGAGGATGGCACAGGAAGGGGCATCTTTTCATGCATTGCACATAGAGCTCCTATGAGTCAAACCCCATCGAGAGCACCAAACAACAACAACAATAGTATTGTACTTCCAAAAATATGCTGAAGAAAACTTTAAGAGAAATTCGTCTTTGTTTATAGCAGTGGTTATCAACCTGTTTGTCTGACCTCTTTTGAGATTCGAATGACCCTTTCATAGAGGTGGCCTGTACATAACAGTAGCAACAGTGTAGTTATGAATTAGCAACAAAAATAATTTTATGATTTCGCAGTCACCACTATATGAGGAACGGTATCAAAGGGTTGAGTAATTAGG
>NW_022105855.1:5677781-5679095 GCF_000313985.2 Echinops telfairi
AATATGCTGAACTACATCTTAAGAAAACACCGCCTTTAAGAGCAGAGTTTCTCACCCTGTGGTCCGCGACACTTTGGGGGTTCGAATGACCCTTTCTCAGGGGTGGCTCGATTCAGAACTGTACGAAAATTAGAGTTTCAAAGTAGCAATGAAAATGATTTTATGATTGGGGTGTCACCACTACATGAGGAACTGTATGAAAGGGTCATGGCATTAGGAAATTGGAGAACCACTGTCCTAGAGGAAGACACAAATCTTGGTACAGGAGAAGTACAGCAAAACAGAGGCAGCTTTCCCATAGTTGGATTAGCACAGTGGCTGTAAAATGAGCGCAAGCCAAAGAACCACAGACAGGATAGTACAGGAGGGGGCAGTGTATCATTATACTGTGCATAGAGTTGCTATGGGCCAAGACCCGCTCGACGGCCCCTAACAACAATAACAAAAGTACTTGTGGGTCTAACAATGTGCTGAAGTAAACCTTGAGAGTAACTCCTCAGTTTAGAGCAGCGTTTCTCAATTAGTGGGTCGTGAACCCTTTGGGGTGTCAAATGACCCTTTAACATGGCTGGCCTGAATCAAAACAGTAGCAAAATTACACTTTCAATTAGAAATGAAAATAAATTTATGGTTGGGTGTTCACCACTACATGAGGAACGGTATCAAAGGGTCGTGGCATTAGAAAGCTTGGGAACCACTGCTCTAGAGGAAGAAACAAATCTTGGCAGAATAGAAGGGCAGCAAATGAGAGACTGGTCCCAAAAAGATGGATTAGCGCAGTGGCAGAAACAATGAGCGCAAGCAAAGAGCCACTGTGGGGATGGTACAGGACCGGGCAGTCTTTCATTATATTGTGCATAGATTTGCTATGATTCAAAACCCACCCGAGGGCACCTAACAACAATAACAGGCATTGTGCTTCTAACAATATGCTGAACTACATCTTAAAAGAAACACCTCCTTTAAGAGCAGAGTTTCTTAACCTGTGGTTCGCGACCCCTTTGGGGGTTCAAATGACCCTTTCACAGGTGTGGCTCAATTCATAACTGTACCAAAATTACAGTTAAGAAGTAGCAATGAAAATAATTTTATGATTGGGGTGTCACCACTACATGAGGAACTGTATGAAAGGGTCGTGGCATTAGGAAATTTGAGAACCAGTGCCTTAGAGGAAGACACATATCTTGGTACAGGAGAAGGGGAGCAAAAGAGAGGCAGCTTTCCAATAGTTGGGTTAGCACAGTGGCTGCAATAAATGAGCACAAGCCAAAGAAGAACAGATAGGATGGCATAGGAGGGGGCAGCGTTTCATTT
>NW_022105855.1:5708013-5709416 GCF_000313985.2 Echinops telfairi
GACTTGTGCTTCTAACAATATGCTGAAGTAGAACTTAAGAGAAACTCTTATTACTTTAGAACAGCGGTTCTCAAACTGTGGGTCGTGACACATGTGAGGGGTTCGAACGACCTTTTCACAGGGGGGCACGATTCATAAGAGTAGCAAAATTAGAGTTATGAAATTGAAAGAAAATTAATTTCATGATTGGGGGTCCACTACTATATTGGGAGATGTATGAAAGGGACCAGGAATTAGGAAGGTTGAGAAACACTGTCCTACATGAAGACACAAATATTGCTACAGTACAAGGGCAGCAAAGAGAGGCAGCACCTACAAGATTGATAAGCACAGTGGCTGCAAAAATGAGCACAAACGAAGAACCACAGTGAGTAGTGCGCAGGACAGGGTAGGGTTTCCTTACATTGTGCTCACAGATGCTATGAGCCGAAACTCACTCTATGGCACCTGAAAACAATAACAAAGCTTTTGCATCTAACAATGTGCTGAACTATATCTTAAGAGAAACTCCTCTTAGTTTAGAGCAATGGTTCTCCACCTGTGGGTCGCGAACCCTTTTGACGGTTGAACGACCCTTTCACAGGGGTCGCCCTATTCATAACAGTTGCAAAATTACAGTTATAAAGTAACAACAAATATATTTATTGTTGAGTGGTCACCACGACATAAGGAATGGTATGAAAGGGTGGTGGCATTAGAAAGGTTGATAACCATTGCCCTTGAGGAAGACAGAAATATTTTTTTAGTATAAAGGCAGCAAATGAGAGGCAGCCCCCATAAAGATATATTAGCACAGTGGCTGCAACAATGAGTGCAAGAAACTGAACCACTGTGAGGATGGAAGAGGAGGGGCAGCCTTTCATTATATTGGGCATAGAGTTGTTATGAGTCAAAACCCACTCAACAGCACCTAACAACGGCAACAGGATTGTGCTTCTAATAATATGCTGAAGAAGACATTAGGAGAAACTCCTATTAGTTTAGAGCACTGGTTCTCAACATATGGGTCACGACCTCTTTGCGGGGGTCGATTGACCCTTTCACAGGGGTGGCCCCAATCATAACAGTAGCAAAATTACAGTTATGAAGTAGCAATGAAAACAATTTTGTTGTTGGGTGGTCACCACTGCTGGAGGAACTGTATGAAAGAGTCGTTGTATAAGGAAAGTTGAGAACCACTGGCCTAGAGGAAGACACAAATCTTGGTTCAAAATAAGGGCAGAAAAAGAGAGGCAGCCCCCAACAAAATGGAATATTACAGTGGCTGAAATAATGTGTTCAAGCAAAGAATCTCTGTGAAGATGGCACAGGACAGGGCAGAGTTTCATTATATAATGTATAGAGTTGCTATGTGTCGAAACCCACTGGACCAAACCTAAGAACAATAAAAACGGGATTTATGC
>NW_022105855.1:5710512-5710722 GCF_000313985.2 Echinops telfairi
ACAGGGGTGGCATGAATCATAAGAGTAGCAAAATTACAGTTATGAAGTAACAATGAAAATAATTTTATGGTTGGAGGGTCACCACTACATTAGGTTTTGTACAAAAGGGGCGTGGAATAAGATAGATTGGGTAACACTTCCCTAGAGGAAGACACACATCTTTGTACAGTAGAAGGGCAGGAAAAAAGAGGTAACCAGTAAAAAGATCTA
>NW_022105855.1:5710822-5711930 GCF_000313985.2 Echinops telfairi
TCCATCCTGTAGGGGTGCCTCTGTTTTGGTGCCCTTCTACTGTACCAACATATACGCCTTCTGCTAGGGCAGTGGTTCTCAACCTTCCTAATGCCACGACCCCATTAATACTGATCCTCATGTACTGGTGACCCCCCAACCATAAAATTATTTTCATTGCTAATTCATAACTGTTACTTTGCTATTGTTATGAATCAGGCTACCCATGAGAATGGGTCATTCAAACACCCAAAGGAGTCGTGACCCACATGTTGAGAACTCCTGATCTAAATTGAGCAGTTTCTCTTACAGTCTACTTCAGCATAATTTTAGACCAACAAGTACTGGTGTTATTGTTGTTAGGTGCTGTCGAGTGTGTTTTGGCTCACAGCAACTCTATGCAAAATATACTGAAAAGCTGCCCTGTCCTGTACCATCCTGTCAGTAGTTCTTTGGTTCACTCTCATTGTTACAGCCACTGCGCTAGTCCAACCTTTGGCGAGCTGCCTCTTGTTTGCTGCCCTTCTCCTGTACCAAGATTTATGTCTTCCTCTAGGACAGTGGTTCTCAAAATTCCTAATGCCACAACCCTTTCATACAGTTCCTCATGTAGTGGTCACCCCCCAATCATAACACTAGTTTCATTGCTACTTCAAACTGTAACTTTGGTACAGTTATGAATTGGGCTACCCCTGCAAAAGGGTCATTCAAACCCCCAAAGGGGTCGCGACCCACAGGTTGAGAACTGCTCCTCTAAAAGGAAGTGTTTTTTTAAGATGTAGTTCAGCATATTGTTAGAAGCACAAGGCCTGTTGTGATTGTTATTAGGTGCCATCAAATGGATTTTGGACCATAGCAACTCTATGCACAATATAATGAAATGCTTTCCAGTCCTGTGCCATCCCCACAGTGGTTCTTCACTTGCGCTCATTGTTTCTGCTACTGTGCTAATCCATCTTTATTGGACAATTCTCTAATTTGCTGCCCTTCAAATCTACAAAGATTTCTTTCTTCCTCTAGGGCAGTTGTTCTCAAGCTTCCTAATGCCACGACCCTTTTGATACTGTTCCCCATGTAGTCGTGAACCCACAATCATAAAATAATTTTCATTGCTACTTCATAAATGAAA
>NW_022105855.1:5712030-5713553 GCF_000313985.2 Echinops telfairi
ACATTTGATATCATTCCTCATGTAATGGTGACCGCCCATTCATAAAATTATTTTTGTTGCTACCTCATAACTCTAATTTTGCTGCTGTTATGAACGGGCCACCAATGTGAAAGTGTCGTTCATCCCCCCAAAGGGATTGCGACCCACAGGTTGGGACCCGCTTCTCTAAACTAATGGGAGTTTCTCTTAAGTTCTCCTTCAGCATATTGTTAGAAGTACAAGTGCTGTTGTTTTTGTTGTTAGTAGCTGCTTAGTGGTTTTTGAATCATATCAACTCTATACATAATGTAGTGAAATACTGGCCCGTCTTGTGCTATCCTCACAGTGGTTCTTTCCTTGCACTCATTGTTGCAGCTACTGTGCTAATCCATGTTGTAGGGGCTGCCTCTCGTTTGCTGCCCTTCTACTGTACCAACATATCTGCCTTCTTCTAGGGCAGTGGTTCTCAACCTTCCTAATTCCAGGACCCATTGATTCTGGTCCTCATGTAGTGGTGACAACCCAATCATAAAATTATTTTCATTACTATTTCATAACTTTAATTTTGCTACTTTTATGAAACAGGAACCCCTGTGAAAGAGTCAATCGACACCCACCCCCAAAGGGGGTTGTGAACCCCAGTTTGAGAGCATGCTCTAAACCAACAGGAGTTTCACTTAAGATCTACTTCACCATATTGTGCTGAGAAGGTACAAAGGGATAACTTGACTCTACTCTTTTGTAGGACAACTTCTGCCATATCCCTCCATCACCACCTCATTTCTCTTTGCCAGTCTCTGAGTAACTAATGCTTTTCATCATTATTAAGGAGCTTTAGTGATATAATGGGTTACTGCTACCACCAGACAAGTAGTTCAAACCCACCAGGCTCTCCACAGGAGAATGATGAGACTTTATGCTCCCCTAAAGATTTACAGTCCCAGAAACCCACGGAGGCAGTTCTACTCTGCCCTACAGGCTCACTATGAGTTGGAATCAACTAGATGGCAGTGAGTTTGTTTGGTATGGTGTGGTTTAATTTGGTTTTCTACCATCTGGTTATCAACTCTGAGATGGGAAAGTGTAGGCCTCAGACCCCATAGTCCCCTATCTTGGGTCCCCCAGATTTCTCATTCAACAGTGATTTGTCTTGCGCTGCTTCTGCCCTCAGCTCTGCCCTTTTACCTACGGCCTCGGGTAATACATCCGAGTAACACATTCCCCCCAAACGCAGTTACTTAAAACACCAGTCATTTTCTCATGATGACAGATTCCGTGGGTCAGCAATTCAGACAGGGTCCAGCGTGCAGTCTCAGCAGGGAAAACATAGAGACTGAGGTGGCTTTATAACTGGGCTGATTCGTTGAAAAACTGTGGAAAGAACAGATTTTCATATGAGATAGTGACGTGATGGTTGCATCATGAGGGTTCCTTCATTCACATATCTGCCTTCCCACTGCCCACCTAGGCTGGGAGGACTGTCAGCTGCATATCTGCAGGTGGTCTCTCTATGTATTTCGGGCTTCGCAGCAGCAGCAGCAGCA
>NW_022105855.1:5713653-5714826 GCF_000313985.2 Echinops telfairi
TTGTGTTGTACATGGGGGTTTCTTTGAGGCAGACCAACTTCATAGCACCTACCAACAAGACCAACCAAGGAAGAGGAAGCCTCTGTGATCTCGGAATCTGATATAAGTAGGATATTTTAATCGTCTTTTATAAAGATACCCAACGGCCTGGTCCTTCATCACAGACAGCTGGGGAATAACCATTCTGACTCAGAGTCAGCTGGCTGGATACCACACCTTGTATTGGCTGCCTTCCAACTCTTGGCTTCCTTCCCTATTCCTCTACCAGTGATTCTTGCATCTCTCAAACAAACAACTTACACTCCGTTCTTTCCTCATCTCAGGGTCTACCTTCTTGGGCACCCCAAACTAAGACAGCCTCCCTTCTAAAAGGCTGCTGACAGTGCCCTCTGCTGCCTGGGGGAACCTCACAGGAGCCACCTCCACCCTTCCCCCAAGGAGTTAAGTAGCCCATTCAGGATGATAAAGTTATCTACACACCTCAGCATTTCTTCCTGCTTCCATGGTCCTAAGCCAAGGTGATTGCCCCCACTGTCCTTTGCTGCTTCCGAGTAGTGCAGACAGGTGAAGGCTGATGGAAGACATGCTTTCAAGCAGTTGGCAGCCAAGAGTTGACAATATTCCAGTGAATATTGAATGGCCCCACCTCACATCCCAGATTGTTTCTTAACATGGGCAACTGCTTCAAGGTAAAGGTCTGAATCATTAATTTAAAGGACAGAGAGACAGGTGAGGAAAACCTGTTCTTTTTCTGAAGCCACTTTTGTGTACCCATAGAATACTTCTGTTTGCCTGCAAAGCACACACGCAGAGTCTTTTATGCCCTGAATCATTTCCATGTGGCTCAGGGTCTTCTTCCACTTGAGCACTATTATCCCCCTGCCTGTTAGACCACACAGCTCTATCTTCAGGCTTGTTCCTTGGTTTTTTATGGATTTCTCAATCTGCCTGCTCAGGCTTTAAAGGCTTGCTTGTCCACAAAAGTCCACAGTTCTAAATCACCTCTCTCTCTCTCTCTTCCTCCCTCCCTCCCTACTCCTTTTCCCCTTCTCCTCCATCCCCCTCCCTTTTGCCATTCCCCGCCCCCCACAAAACTTACTCTCAACTCAGTCCTTAGGAGTCTAAGAGCCTAGAATGAAAACCATTTTGAAATCTCATTTTTTCTTTCCCTTG
>NW_022105855.1:5714926-5716349 GCF_000313985.2 Echinops telfairi
GTTCTCAAACTGTGGGTGGCGACACCTATGGGGGGACAAATGACCCTTTTACATGGGAGACCGGATTCCTAACAGTATAAAATTTATAGGTATGGAGTAACAATGAAAATAATGTTATGGTTGGGATGTCACCACTACACGAGGAATGGTTTGAATGGGTAGTGGCATTAGGAAGGTTGAGAACCACATGAAGGCACAAATCTTGGTACAGAAGGACAGGAAAAGAGAGTCTGTCCCTTACAATATGGAATAGCATAGTGGCAGCAATAATGAGTCCAAGCAAAGAACCACTTTGAGGATAGCACAGGACATTGCAACCTTTCATTATATTGTGTATAGTGTTGCTATGAGTCAAAAACCACTGGATGGCACCTAACAGCAACAACAAAAACAGGACTTGTGTTTCTCACAATGAGCTGAACTACATTTTAAAAGAAACTGCTTTTAGTTTAGAGCAGCGGTTTTCAACCTGTGAGTTGCAACACCTTTTGGGGTTCGGAGGACCCTTTCACAGGGGTCGGCCTATACATAACAGTAGCAAAACTACACTCATGAAGTAGCAATGAATATAAGGTTATCATTAGGTGGTCACCACTACATGAGGCACTGTATGAAAAGGTCTTGGCATAAGGAAAGTTGAAAACCACTTGCCCTAGAGGAAGACACAAATCTTGGTACAGTAGAAGGGCAACAAACAAGACGCAGCCCCAACAAGATGGATTAGTACAGTGATTTCAACAATGATCCAAAGCAAATGAACCACTGTGAGGATGGCAGAGGAGGGCGTAGCTTTTCATTGAATTGGACATAGAGTTGCTATGAGCCAAAACCCACTGGACAGCACCTAACAACAACAACAAAAGAACTTGTGCTTTTAACAATGTGCTGAAGAAGACCTTAAGAGAAACTCCTATTACTTTATAGCTGTGGTTCTCCAACTGTGGGTCACGACCGACACTTTCACAGTGGTGGCCCGATTCATAACAGTAGCAAAATTACAGTTATGATATACCGACAAAAATAATTTTATGAAAGGGGATCCACCATTATATTGGTAAGTACATGAAAGGGTCTTGGAATTAGGAAGGTTGAGAACCACTGTCCTAGAGGAAGACAGAAATGTTGGTACTGTAGAAGGGCAGCAAAAGAGAGGCAGCCCCCACAAGATGGAATAGCACAGTGACTGCAACAGTGAGCGCAAGCAAAGAACCACAGTAAGGATTGCACAGGATGGGGCAGCATTTCATTGTACTCTTGCAATGAGCTGAAAACTACTCGGTGGCACCTAAAAATATCAACAGGATTTGTACGTCTAACAAAGTGCTGAACTATATCTTTAGAGAATCTCCTCTTAGTTTAAAGAAGAGGTTCTCAACCTGTGGGTCACAACCCCTTTGGGGAGAGAAATGACCATTTCACAGGG
>NW_022105855.1:5717716-5718926 GCF_000313985.2 Echinops telfairi
CTTTCACAGGGTTGGCACGATTCATAAGAGTAGCAAAATTACAATTTTGAAGTAGCGACGACATTAATTTTGAGGGTTACCACTAGATTAGGAATTGCATGAAAGGGGCGGGGCATTAGGAAGTTTGAGAAGAACTGCCCTTGAGGAAGACACAAATCATGGTACAGTAGAAGGGCAGCAAATAAGAGGCAGCACTCAGCAAGACGGAATAGCACATTGGCTGCAACAGTGAGCACAAGCCAAAGAACCACTGTCAGGATGGGACAGGACGGGGCAGTGTTTCCTTATATATTGTACATAGAATTGCTATGAGCCAACACCTACACAGTGGCACCTAACAATAACAACAGGAATTGTGTATCTAACAATATGATTAATTATATCCTAAGAGAAACTCCTCATAGTTTAGAGCAGGGTCTCTCATCCTGTGGGGGGCGACCCATTTGGGGGTTCAACCGAATTTTCCCAGGGGTGGCCGAATTCATAACAGAACCAAAATTACAATTCTGGAGTAGGTACAAAAATAATTTTATGGTTGGGGTGTCACCACTACAGGAGGAACTGTATTAAAGAGTCGTGGCATTAGGAATTTTGAGAACCACTGCCCCAGAGCAAGACACAAATCTTGATACAGTAGAAAGGCAGCAAAATAGAGTCATCCCCCAACAAGATGGAATAGCACAGTGGCTACAACAATGAGCGGCAGCCAAAGAAACACTGTGAGGATGGCACAGGACTGGGCTGCCTTTCATTATATTGTGCATAGAGTTGCAATAAGCCAACACACACTAGAAGGCACCAAACAACAACAGGACTTGTGTGTCCAACAATATGCTGAAGTAGAACTTAAGAGACACCCCTATTAGATTAGAGCAGCAGTTCTCAAACTGTGGGTCGTGACGCCTATGGGGGTACAAATGACCCTTACACATGGGTGTCCTGATTCATAACAGTAGCAAAATTACAGTTATGGAGTAGCAATAAAAATAATTTTTTGGTTGGGATGTCACCACTATATGAGGAACAATTTGAAAGGGTAGTGGAATTAGGAAGGTTGAGAACCTCTGCTCTAGATGAAGACACACATCTTGGTACAGATGGACAGGAAAGAGGCATTCCCCAACAAGATGGATTAGCATAGTGGCTGCAACAATGAGCCCAAGCAAAGAACCACTGTGAGGATGGCAAAGAACCACTGTGAGGAAGGCAC
>NW_022105855.1:5719026-5721875 GCF_000313985.2 Echinops telfairi
GTTGTGCTTATTCTTGAATTTCATATCAATGAAATCAGATGTATACATTCCTGCTTCTCAGTTGTCTTTCATGTGGTATAGCGTGATAATGGCATTGATAATAGCCGTGACTTATCTATGCTGTTGTATGTATCAGAAGTTGGTTCTTTGTTATTGCTGAGGAGTATTCCATTGTCCAGGTGGGACACCCATGCTCAATTCCTGGCCAATGTGCTCATGTGCAGTCACCACTCATCTGTCAGTAGATTATGTTCCTATGATGCTGAACAGGTTTCAGCATAGCTTGTACAAACCCTTTGTATCACAACACTCCAACCCATTTATGCAGAGGGTGCCGTTTTTTCAGGAGGCAACTTGATGGCAATTAAGAACAACAGTATTTCTTTGCATGACTATCACACTTTGTTTATCCACCTCCTGGTGGAAATTTAGTATGCTTCCATTTTGGGGGAAAAAAGTTGTTATGAACAGTTGTGTGCAAATCTTTGTATAATGGTAATTGTTACACTACATGAAAGACATAGTTAATGTTATGAATGCTATACAAAAAAGGGTTAAAATGGCAAATATTTTGGGACACAAATTTCACCATCATATAAAACGAAGCAAATACAACTTTCGTGTGGATATCTATGACTACCATCAAGTTGATTCCAATTCATAGCAACCCTATAGGACAGAGTAAATCTGTCCGTGAGGGTTTTCTGTGACTACAACACTATATGGGAGACAAAGCTTCGTCTTTCTCCCATAGATGTGCTGGTTTTTGAACTGCTTACCTTGTGGTTAGCAGCCCAACATGGTAATCAACTATTTCACCAGGAAATGGGTGGTTATTTCTCTTGGGGAAATAACTAATAGTGGAATTCCTGAGTCAATGTACATATATGCTCAATTGTATAGGAAACTGCCAGCTTTCCATTGTATGCCCTTTCTAGCTTGTTGCTCTATCATCCTCATAGTATTAAATGTTTTCTTGAACTCCATCATTTCTACATTCTGAACGCAAGGAGGAAAACAGAGCAAAAAGCACCTTTACTTTGTTTTGGTAGGTTAGTTATTTTGCTGGTATCAGATGAACTTCTCATTAAAGACTCCAAGTACATTTCAATTTTAATTTTCTTCTTATTTTTATAAGCTGCTCAAACCATTATTTAGGTTTGAGGGATAAGGAATCTGGAGATTTTTTTCAAAGAATCCTATTATATATATTTAGTTCATATCATATTAAAGCATCCTTGCTTTAATAACACTACCCGAAAACCTCACACATACTTCTGCTTTTTGTTGTTAGATACCTTCGAGTTGGGACCCTATGTACAACAGAGAAAACACTGCCCAGTCTTCCATCACCTTCCCACTTTTTTGGTTTGAGCTCATTGTTTCAGCCATAGTCAATCTATCTCATTGAGGCTCTTCCTCTCTTTCACTTCCCCTGTACTTTGCCAAGCCTGGTCGCCCTTTCTAGAGACTCCTCTTGATTAAAATTCCCAATGTACATGAGGCAAAGTCTCTTCATCCTCAACTTCTGAAGAGCATTCTGGTTGCACCTCCACCAAGACAAATGTGTTTGTTCATCTGGCAGTTCATTGAACCTTCAATATTCTCTGCCAACACTATAATTCAAGTGCATTAGTTCTCCATTATTTCGTATTCACTCTCCAATTTTCACATGGATGTGGAGTGATTGAAAATCCCAAGGCTTAGGGAAGCTGCACCTTAGTCCTCTAAGTAACTAACATCTCTACTCTTAACACTTTAAAGAGATCTGGCCAAATAAAATGTGTCGCTTGATTTCTTGACTGCTGCTTTCATGAGTGTGGATTGTGGATTCAGCAAAATGAAAATGAAATGTAAAATGAAATCATTAACAATTTCAATATTGCCTCTAAGCATCATTTGGTCTAATAGATACTGTCTATTGGTCTGGTTGTGGTGGTTTTTGCTTTCTTTACATTGAGTCATAATACATACTGAAGGCTATCATCTTTATATTTTTGTATTCAAAGTTAGCTTTTTCATTTTTAACATTTTATTAGGGGCTCATACAACTGTTATCGCAATCCATACACACATCATTTGTGTAAAGCGAATTTGTACATCATTCTCAAAACATTTTCTCTCCACTCAAACCCCCTACATTAGATCCTCGTTTTTCCCTTCCCTCCCTGCTCCCCCTCCCTCATGAGCCCATGATAGTTCATAAATTGGTATTTTGTCATATCTTGCCCTGTCTGACGTCTCCCTTCACCCACTTTCGGCTGTCTGTCCCCCAGGGAGGAGGTCACATATAGTTCCTTGTAATCGGTTCCCTCTTTCCTACCCACTCTCCCTTTAGCCTCCTTGTTTCGCCACTCACACCACTGGATTCCCTGGATTTTCAGTTCCCACCTGTATCGGTGTACATCCTCCGGTCCAGCCAGACTTGCAAGGTCAGATTCGAGTCATGGTAGTGGGAGCAGGGAGGAAAAAAATAGGAATTAGAGGAAAGCTGTATTTCTCATCGTTGTTACATCGCACCCTGACTGGCTCATCTCTTCCCTGAGACCCCTCATCTTTGATCTTCAGGAAGTATTTCAAGTAGTCATCGATTTCAGTAGGCAAGATTGGTCACCCATAGATAAAAATAAAACTAAAACTTACTGCCATCAAGTCGATTCTGACTCATAGCTACCTCATAGGACAAGCCAGAACTTCTCCTATGGGTTTCCAAAATTATGTATAACTTTTTACCGGCATAGAAAGGCTCAATTTTTTCCTGTTTCATTCTTCCAATTCTGGCGCCTCCTTTTTCTCTAAATCATTTAATTTTCCTATTATTTGTTCATCATACAAATTGAACAAGTATG
>NW_022105855.1:5722232-5723570 GCF_000313985.2 Echinops telfairi
AAATTCAGGTGGGGTGTATTCAAAATTGCATTTCACCTCATAGGCTTGTTATATTATGCATCAGCTTCAGCTTTAACTTTCATATGAGAAACTGATCTTTCTTCCACAGGCTGCCCCTGGTCTCATTTTATCTGCTAATATTGAGCTTTTCCACCGTCCTTTCCCATGGATAAAGTTAACTTGATGCCAATGAATTCCATCTGCCAATGTCCATGTATATAGTCGTCAGTTATGCTGTTGAAAACAGATGTTTGTGATAAAAAATCATTGGTCTTGCTTTAAATGCTTGGGACATACATTTGAATAACAGTTGTATGAACTGGACTTCCATATAGGTATATAAATCTCATCTTATCACAGACAGCATTGAACTTTTTTGAAATGTTCTTGACAATGAATGTGAAAATGTTCCTGTTGAATTTGTCATTCCTGGCATAGCAAACTATATGAATGCCTGATTAAAAATGTCCAATACTAGTCCATATCAGCTCAAAAATACCTAGGATATCCATTTTATGCATTCCATTTCATTTTTTTACTACTTCTAATTTCCCAGATTCATACTTTGTACATTCTATGTTTTGATTAGCAATGGATGCTTGCAGCTGTTTCTTCATCTTCTGGCACTATTTATGACAATGTTCTGGTGATATTCATGAAGTTTTCAGTGGCTAATTACTCACAAGTGGACAGCATATTCTTTCTTCATGGTCAGTTTTTCTCTGGAAGATTTGATCAAACCTGTTTACCCTGGGTGACTCCTCTCGTATGAAATATACTGGTGACATATTTTTCAGCAACACACAAGCAAACACAGTATGACAAACTGAGAGACTAATGGTTTGGGATGACATTAAGAACATCATCCATAAAGCAAGCAAAAGGTTATTAAATATGCAAGAAAAAACATCGAAGTAGATGTCAGAAGAGGCTCATAATCTTATCCTGGAGCATAAAGTAGACAAAGTTAAATGATGAAGCAAATGAACTTCCAGCACTGCCTCAGTTTGTCAAAACATTTCAAATGATATTTCATCAATTCCCGAAGCCTTCCTTTTTTTTGCTATTACCTTCAGTACAACTTGGACTTTGTCCTCCAATGATGATATGCTACCTCCTCAAATGGTTGAATATCAACCAATTCTCTTTGATGGAGTGACTCTGTGTATTCCTTTCATTTTCTTTTTTTCCTTTCTTTTAAATCATTTTCTTGGGGGCTATGACAGCTCTTATTGCATTCCATACATCACTTATATCAAGCATATTTGTACATATGTTGCCATCATCATTTCCAAAACATTTTATGCTTGAGCTCTTGGTATATGCTCCTCTTTTTTT
>NW_022105855.1:5723766-5727863 GCF_000313985.2 Echinops telfairi
CCAACCATCCCCCTCCCCTCATGATATCACTACCCCCACTACTGTTCCTGAGGGCGTTATCTGTCCTGAATTCCATGTATCCAGAGCTCTTATCTGTACCAATGGGTGCTCTCTGATCTAGCCAGATTTATAAGGTAGAACTGAGTCATGGTAGTGTGGGGGTAGGTGGAGGAAGCATTCAGGAACTAGAGAAATGATGTGTGTTTCACCAGTGCTATATTGCACCTTGGTTGAATCACCCCTTCCTTATAACACTTCTTTTGGGGGGATATCCAATTGTCTACAGATGCGCTTTGGGTCTCCACCCCAAAGCCCCTCTTTCTCATCAATATAGTTGTTTGTTTTGGCTCTCTTGATACCTGATACCTGATCGACCCCTCATGATCACAGAGGCTGGTGTGTTTCTTCCATGTGGGCTTATTTGCTTCCCTGCTGGATGACTGCTGGGTCAACTTCAAGCGTTTAAAACCCTAGATGCTATATCTTTTGATAGCCGGGCACCATACACTTTCTTCACCACATTTGCTTATGCACCCATTTTGTCTTCAGCATTTATGTTGGGAAGGTGAGTATCAAAGAGTGTCGGGTGATTAGAACAAAATGTTCTTGTGTTAAGGGAGGCCTTCAGCAGAGGTCCAAAGTCCCTCTGCTATCTCAATACTTAACATATAAATATATGTACATTGGCCTCTATCCCTTTCATTATAAATTAGTATATTTACATAGATACATGCCTATAGCTATACCTCTGTAAACTTCCACTTTCTTTTGTTGCTCCTTGTATCGTTCAATATTTGGCCCATAAGACCCTTCAATACTTCAAAACTTTTTTTTTCTTTCATTTCTTCTAGCTTGAAATATGTTGATTGTGGATGCAAGCAAGATGAAATCCTTAACAAATTCAATACTTTCTCTGTTTATCATGATGTTACATATTGGACCAGTTGGCAGGACTTCTGTATTCTGTATACTGAAGGCTGCAATCCTTAGTATTCATCATCAAGTGCTTCAAATCCTCCTCACTTTCAGCAAGCAAGGTTGTGTCATCTGCTCATTGCTGGTTATTAATAAGTCTTCCTCCCATACTGATGCCACATTCTTCTTGATATTAGACAACTTCTCTTATGATTTGATCAGCATACAGATTGAACAAGTATGGAGAGAATACAGCCATGACACACACATTTCCTGAGTTTAAACTATGCAGTATGCCCTGGTTCGATTCCCACAACTGCCTCTTATTCCATGTACAGGATTTTCATGAGCACAATGTAGTGTTCCGGGACTCCCAGTATTCTCAAGGCAATCCACAGCTTGGTATTATCCACACAGCAAAAGCCTTAGATGGTCAATAAAACAGAAGTAAATATCTTTCTGGTATTCTCTACTTTCAGCTAAGCTCCATCTAACATCAGCAATGATATCCCTTGTTCCATATCCAACCTTTGTTGGATGATTTCAGCAAAATTTTACTTGCATGTGATACTAATGATATTGTTCTATAATGTGAGCATTCTTTTGGGTCATCTTTCTTTGGAATGAGTACATATATGGATCTCTTCCACTCATTTTCCCAGGTAGCTGTTGTTCAAATTTCTTGGCATGGACAGGTAAGTGCTTCCAGTGCTTCATCATCTTCTTGAAACATTTCCATTGGTATTCCATCAATTCCTGGAGCCTGCTTTCAGTGAAGCTTAGATTTTTTTCCATCACTAAGATTGGTTATTTCTTGCTAATATGCTATTGAAATGGTTAGTGTACAAGTTTGAATAATAATTGCACTAACTGTTCTTCCTTGCTAGTGTGCAGGTATTATCGTATTACAAAAACATTAAATTTAAAAGATCTTCAATATTCTTTTTGACAATGAATATGATGCCTTTCCCCTTGATATTGGCACTCTCCGAATAGTAAACCTTATAATTGTCTGACTCAAAATGACCAATATAAGTAGTTCATTTGTGGCTCCATTTCATTTTTGATGACTTCTATGTTTCTGAAATTTACACATTGTATCTTCCATGTTTCAACTAACAATGGATGTTTACTGCTCTTTCTTCTCACTATGAATTGGCCCTCATCAGTATATGAAGGTCCCCAAAGCTCACTTTTCATGTCATTAAGGTGGACTCTACTTTGAGGAGGCAGCACTTCCCCAGTCATATTTTGAAGGCATCCCAACCTGAGAGGCTCATCTTCTGGCACTATCACTGACAATGTTCTGCTACTATTCTTAAAAGAAGCAATATTCTGCTGTTTTCAGGGGCCCCTCTCTCAAATATGGACCTTCTATTCCCTCTGCATAGTCTTATCTTAGTCTGGAAGCTTAGCTAAAACCTGTTCATTGTGGATGACACAGGTGGTATTTGAAATACAGTTAGCATAGCTTCCAGCATCACAGAAACACACAGCCACCACAGAATGATCAACTGACAGGTGAGTGGTCTATCCTCTGTACAAGATTTCTACCTCACAGTATTTGATGGATGACAAAACCCTGGCCATCATACACACATTGCAATCAGAAGAAGGAAGATGCAGGAAAGCAAATGTTTCCTTTGCTTGAATAATACGTCCTGAAAATGTTACACAACACTTTTCCTTAGATCCCATTACCCCATTAATTAAAACTTAGTCACATGGTCACACCAGGGAGGATGAACCATTCATTTTCTATTCTGGGGAGCCATGTGCTCACCTAATCTTTGGGGTTTGTTACTGTCAAGCCAGTCAACTCAAGGACCATTGGTCTGGAGTTTTTAGTTCACCCAGGTAGCATTGGTCTGCTGGACACTCTGGCCTGTTGCCCACAGAGGAAATGCCATCTTGGCTTTAACACCAAGCCTCTGCTTCTCTGCCTTTATCCGAGCCTCTCCTGCCCCTCTCCTTTACCATCCTCCCACATCCTCCCCTGCATCCCCAACCCACCCACTGCTGGGCACGATTTATAAGCATGTAAACCCCCTGAATCTTTTGGAGATGTGGTTTACTTCACCCAAGAATTCGGAGCACTGTGTCCTCTCCCATGAAAAGTGAATTATAACATGAGCATAGAATATTGATTCCAGGCGTGTGGAATCTTCATCCCCAAGTTCCCAGTAAATGCTGCTTTCCATGGCAAATCAGCCCACCATTTCAGCATGTCAGTATTGCCTGGACAAAGGAGCCTCAACAGCCACCTCTGCCCCCCAGCCTGCTTTTCATGGTCATGTAGGGATGTCGGAGTGCCTCACAACTCATTGTCTTGACTCGATGCTTGCTTGCAGACAATGGCATGCACTCAGATTTGTATTTGTATCAACAATCAAGCATTGGCAAATTCCCCCAGCCAGAACCGGGCAGCTTGAATCAAAATGTCACCAGCCATTAAGGACCAGCAGGGTTGAGTTATGCTCATCACTGTTTCCATGTGCAAGGGAAAAACAACTCCTGGAGGCTGTAGGCTGTGTACTGGTAGGAAAGGCCAAGTGAGGAATCTGGGGGTCCCCACCCCAGCAGCCATGGGTCCTGGATCCAGGCCCTGCCCCAGGCTGTGCCAAGAACACCAGCCTGGGCTCTCAGAGACTGTAGCTCGATTTCCAAATGGTTGCGTTGTGATGATATCCAGTCACTAGGCTGCCACCAATCTGTCAGCTTGTCATCGTGTTGTGGTTTGTCTATTGTTGTGATTGCTGTAACTGTGTCATCAGCTACAGCCACACGCAGAGTGAGCCACGCTGGACACGCTTCACCAGAGAATCCAAGCTAAGACACACTTGGAAGAAAGACCTGATGATCTACTATCGAAAAAGTCAATGGAATTCTAAGGATCACACAAACAAGTGCTGGAAGAGGAGTACCCTAGGTTGGAATACACTCAAACTATTCAGTGGGAGGACTCCCTGGGTAGTATTTTACTAGCACCTAGGAGGTAGGCAGTTAAATGCCACCCAGATTTCAAGAGCTGCCTAGGAGGATAGGCCTGGCAATCTGTTTCCAATAGATCACAGCCTTAAAAACCCCGTGGAGCACTTCTACTCTGAAATGCATGGGGGTCACTGTGAGTCAAGATGGACTCAACAACAGCTAACAACAACAACAACACTGTATAAAGAATG
>NW_022105855.1:5727963-5729881 GCF_000313985.2 Echinops telfairi
GGAGTGCCTCACAACTCATTGTCTTGACTCGATGCTTGCTTGCAGACAATGGCACGCACTCAGATTTGTATTTGTATCAACAATCAAGCATTGGCAAATTCCCCCAGCCAGAACCGGGCAGCCTGAATCAAAATGTCACCAGCCATTAAGGACCAGCAGGGTTGCACTGTTTCCATGTGCAAGGGAAAGACAACTTCTGGAGGCTGTTGGCTGTGTACTGGTAGGAAATGCCAAGTGAGGAAGCTAGGGGTCCCCACCCCAGCAGCCACGGTTCCTGGATCCAGGCCCTGCCCCAGGCTGTGCCAAGACCACCAGCCTGGGCTCTCAGAGACTCTGTAGCTCGATTTCCAAATGGTTGGGTTGTGATGATATCCAGTCGCTAGGCTGCCACCAATCTGTCAGCTTGTCATCGTGTTGTGGTTTGTCTATTGTTGTGATTGCTGTAACCGTGTCACCAGCTACAGCCACACGCAGAGTGAGCCACGCTGGACACGCTTCACCAGAGAATCCAAGCTAAGACACACTGGGAAGAAAGACCTGATGATCTACTACCGAAAAAGTCAATGGAACTCTAAGGATCGCAAGAGAATGCTGTCCAAACAAGTGCTGGAAGAGGAGTACCCTAGGTTGGAATACACTGAAACTATTCAGTGGGAGGACTCCCTGGGTAGTGTTTTACTAGCACCTAGGAGGTAGGCAGTTAAATGCCACCCAGAGTTCAAGAGCTGCCTAGGAGGATAGGCCTGGCAATCTGCTTCCAATAGATCACAGCCTTAAAAACCCTGTGGAGCACTTCTACTCTGAAATGCATGGGGGTCACTGTGAGTCAAGATGGACTCAACAACAGCTAACAACAACAACAACACTGTATAAAGAATGCTTCCAAGTCCTTAGGACAAAATACACAGTGGCCACAATACTCTCGACTCTACGGGACTGGGCAACTTATTTTCTTTTGTCCCAGGACCTGAAACTGTACAACAGAATGAAACACTGACTGTTCTTGCACCATCCCCATAGTTGTTGGTACATTTGAGCCCTTTGCAGTAGTCACTGTGGACATCCATCTTATCAAGGGTCTTCTTCCTTTTCTCTGCCCCTGTACTTTATGAAGCATTATGTCCTCTCCTAAGAACCTGCCTCTACTGATTTAATATCCAATGGATGTGAGATGAAGACTTGCCATTCTCAATTCTAAGGGGCATTCTGGCTGTACTTCCTCCAAGATGGACTTGCTTGTTCTTCTGATAGCCCAGAAGATTTTCGGTATTATTTGCGCCATCATTCACATGCATCGATTCTTCATCAGTGTTCCTTACTCACTGTCGAGCTCTCACATGCATATGAAACTATTGAAACAAACTGCCTTGGATTTAGAACTAAGGGTACACTACTCAAAGTCACATAGCTTGTGAACAGCAGAAATATGTCTTCTGCCAGGATCTGTCCAATTTATTTTATTACAACATCACACTCAAAGTTATTTTAGGCAAACTTATTTTGTTTTTTGCCTATGTGTCCCAATAATATAACCAGGCTCAGAGCCTCACATTGTAATGATGATTCAGCTAGATGCCAGAGAGGTACAAAGACCCACAACCATATAACTGACGGGAACATAGGCACTGACTGTCTCCTGCACTGCCATTCTTTCAAGAAATATTTATTGAGTGTTATTCAAATGTCAAGTTTTTGCAAAGCTCAAAGAAGACCCAGATGAAGAGAGAACACAGTCCTTGCTCTCAAGAGACTCACAGATACTACTTCAGAGCATTCAGCTCAGGGACACCACAGATAGATGTTGAAAAAAAATCTTTAAAAAATAACAACACACTATAAATGCCCTTTGCCTCCCAGAATTTTCCTCTATTACCCTTGACTTCCCTCCTGCCCCACTATCATGCTCAGTCCCCACCAG
>NW_022105855.1:5734485-5747657 GCF_000313985.2 Echinops telfairi
GGTCGAACAACCTTTTCACAGGGGTCACCCGATTCATCACAGTACCAATATTATAGTTATAAAGTTGTAACGAGAATAATTTTATGTTTGGGGGGTCACCACAACATGAGGAACTGTATGAAAGGGTTGTGGCATTAGGAAGGTTGAGAACCACTGTTCTAAAGGCATGTCATCCAATTTGGTAGCTACTATATCTTATTAGGAAAGACCAGTCCATGGAAAAGGACATCACGGTCAGTAAAACTGAATGTCTACAAAAAGGAGGATGACCATTAAGATGATGGATTGACACAGCGGCTGCAACAATTTGCTCCAAGCTAATAACCACAGTGAGATTTGGCACAGGACCAGGCAGAGTCCTCAAAGTAATATCCTTGATCTTCAATGTTTTAAAAAGATCTCATGTAGCACATTTAGCCAATGCAACATGTCATTTGATCTCTTGACTGTCGCTTCCATGAGCATTGATCAGGTTTAGGGTTTAAAAAATACCCTTGGGCTGCTCACTCATACAGGAGGCCCACACAGTGATCATCTTTCCTCACTACACAGAGTGTCATGCCCTACCCATACTGGCCTACTTGCTGTTCCTGGAAGAAGCTTTAAGAACCCAATCACAAGGCCTTTTGCACTGACTGTCTCTATTACCTGGAACAATTTCCCACAGCCATATGGCCCACTCCTGGGTCTTCCTGCCTTTATTCAAGTACTACACTGTCAATGAGATCTTCCTTGGATGTGATACCCTACTTCCCCCAAGTTTCCCATCCAGTGCAGTTTCGTGAGATCAGTCTCACCACTACCTGCAGGGGTGGAGCATGGGCACTGGCATCTCAGAGAATGGAGCATAATCAGAACAGAAATGTGATGCTACCTCTCACACTAAAAGGCTGCTCACTGCAAGATCAAAACCAACACAATACCAGCCACTTCTCAAGAGAAAGGCTGAAAGTTATAGTCTCAGAAACCCACAGGGGAAGTTCTACTCTGTCCTATAGGGTCATTATGAATCAGTATCGACTTTATAGCAGTAAGTTTTCATTTGGTCGGGGGGCATTTTAAGGAGCGCTGGGTCACATACCCTGATCAATCCAACTGGCAGCTGCGTCAACTGCCTAAGACTTCAAAGGGATGAGTAGGCAACACAGAGCTCAGTGCTGTGGGCAGAACCTTGTGGGGGTGAGAAGGACCCGAGGTGACGGTGTCCTGCTCAGTGACCTCAGATAATACTTTCCCAGGTCTGGGCCTCATCACCTTCTTTTGCAAAATGGGATGATTTCATTAGAGAACCACTAAACTCCTACTGTCCTCATCAACCAGCCAGCAATTGTGAATCCTGGAGAAGAGCAAAGACTATGCTGGTGGCTCTGCAAATCTTGGGAAGCCTGGATCCAGCTGGAATAGTCCTCTGCGAGGCACCCACAATCATGAAAGCTGTTGTTCAGGTCCACCACTGCCTGTGTCCCATGTAAGACTTAATAAATGTTCTCCTTATACTATCTTTAGGAGCCCTAGTGGCAAAGTGGCAAAATCCCTTCACATTGGGCTGCTAACTGTAGCGTTGGCAGTTCAAATGCACTAGCTGCATCCCTGGAGAAAGGGGAGCTTTCTACTCCCAGAAAGAATTATTGTCTCAGAAACCCACAAGGACAGTTGTATCCTATAACTATGAGCCAGAATTTGCCCAAAGGCAGTGCATGAGTGAGCGTTAAACTACATTTGAGACTGGGGTCTCTTTTGTATCACCCTGCCTGTCCACTGGGTGTCCTGGGGAGAAATTAGAAAGGAGAAAAAAGGGTAGGAACCAGTGAAGGAGGAAAGTGGAAATTACTGCAGTAACAAATTCTGGCAGAAATGTGTGTAAGTGTGTGTGCGTGTGTGTTCTATTTTAATTCACACAGATCATGGGTGAGGGAGAGGGCTGAAAAAGTAAACATCTATGAAAAAGAAACATTTTTGCTCCTTGGCGGTTTTCCTTCTTTTGAGGTAAGGGATGGAGAATGTGCTGCACAGGGACTGGTGTGCTGTTAACACTCCCTCCTGCCTTTGCAGGCTGTTGGGCCTCTCTGCAAACAGAAGTGACTTGTAACTTCTGACTTATTGGGGTTATAAAAATAATCAGAGGGTGGAAGTTCTAAATCGGGAACAAAGGAAAGACAAAGGGTTAATGAGAGGAAAGAAGTTTGAAGTTTCATTGGATGAACACAGAGTCAGCATCTAACAAACATCCCAAGCACTGGCCTCTGCCCGGAGGTAATGAATGAGCACTGCTTTTAGCCCATGTCCTCAGTATCGCAAAGGGCACCTCACCGCCTGCACTTCAAGCCAGCCTCACTCAGAGTAGTCAAGTATGACATGGTGAACATTTCATCTCTCTTTGACCCCTCACCCTGCCTTCACCTCTATCCCTGTTGCTTCATCCTTCTCCCTTCACCCTGATATTCCTCATGGAAAGATCTAATTCATACTAACTGGTAAGAGCCAGTTAGCACACAAGGAGGAGCCATCTCCTTCCTCCACCTATGCTGAAGAAAAAGAAACTCAGGCTTGAGTTCATTTACCCAATTGTCAAAGGTCCCATCATGGACAGGACAATGACGTGAAAATTCAAGCAAGCAGCTGTAGAGCCAGAGCTCCTAACCCTCATCCCACTGCTGTTCAAGCCCATGAGGTGTAATGGTGAGAAGCTATCCAGAAGCTGAGAGCCAAGGTAGGTACCCACTGACTTACTCAGATGTAACATCACTCACTGCCATTGAGTCGATGTTGACTCATAGCGATCTTATAGGACAGGGTATAACTGCCCCTGTGGGTTACTGAGACTATATCTCTTTATAGGAGTAGAACGCCCCATCTATCCCTTGTGGAGTGACTAGTGGTTTTAAACTGTTACCCAAAGCACACCCACTACACACCAGGACTCCTTGACATGCCATGGCAATGGTTCTGTTAGATCTCTCAGGGTAGAGATATACCTCCGTGCGAGGAAGAATTCACATGGAAGCCTGGTCTGTGATCCAAGTGCATTTTGTGAGAGTTAGAAGAAGTTTCAGGTTTATAAGCACACTGCAGGGCTCCTCACCAACGTGCAGCCTCACGAGAATCTGCTTGGAAAGTCACGAGGTTGGCTCAGGGCTCCTTCCTTTACAATTATTCCAAGGGGAGACTTGGAGGACGACCCTGGTCGACCTCATTGCCTGAATTGAATTCACCTGGCCTAGGTGGGCCAATCCAGGTGCAGCATCCACCCAGGTGTACCTCCCCTTACTGGCTGAAAACCTGAGTTTTTGAGCATGTGCATTGTATCACTCCTTCATGAGCCGAAAGCTCAGACCTCTGAGCATGCGTAATGGACGCCTCAGTCCCTAAGCTAAACTACCTTATAGTTCCAAAACCCCACTGCTGTGTAGTGTTCATGAACTTTGGCCGGAACACATCCTTACTATGAAGAACCCTGGTGGTCCAATGGCTAAGCACTTGGGCTGTGGACCGAAGTCAGTGGCAATACAGGAGAAAAGGTTTTACCATTGTAAACATTTCACCGCACTCTCTACAAGTCCAAAGGAGCTCTGATGGCATGGCGTGCTACTCACTGAGCTACTAATTACAAAGTCAGCAGTTCTATCCCGCCAGCTGCACTGTGGGAGAAAGATGAAGCTATCTGTTCCTATAGAGATGTAATGTCTTAGAAACCTACAGTGCAAATTCTACCCTGTCATGGGCTACTGAAAGGACAACCTAATCTTTCTTGGAAGAATTCAGGCCAGAGTGCTCCTTAATAGCATATGTGGCAAAGATTTTGCCTCACAATTTTGTTGGACACATTGCTTGGAGAAGGACATCCTGTTTGGTAAAGTGGAGCGGCAACAAAATAGAGGAAGGCCCTCAATGAGATGGATTGACACTGTGGCTGCATCAATGGACTCAGGCAGAGAACAATTGTGAAGATGGTGCATGACCTTGCAGTATTTTGTTCTGTTGTGCATAGGGTCACTATGGGTCAGAACTGACTCAATGGCACCTAACAACAACAACAACAACAACAACAGGAAGTATATACGATCACCAAGACTTGGAATTAACTCGATAGCAGTGAGTTTTGGGTCTGCCATGGAGCCAACACTGGCTCATAGCAACCCAATCACGGGTTTCTGAGGATGTAAATATTCATGGGAGCAGAGAGCCTCATGAGTCTCTTGTGTAGCAGCTGATAGGTGTGAACCACTGACTTTGCAGTTCACAGTCCAACGCTTCCCTTAAAGTACCCCCAGGGCTCCTTTGGTAATGATAACAGGCTAGGAAACCCAATGGGGGCATTTCTGCTCTGTCACACGAAGCCATCCTATGTCAGAATGGACTCAATGGCAACGAACACCAACCCCACCACTTTTACCACAATCCCAAACTTACAGACTGTGCTAGGCTCTTTAAGGAATTGACTTTTTGCACTCCCACTGAGCTAGCTATGAGCACACCAACAAGTAACTTGCGGTCCTGAACTAGGGATCAGCTGCACGTGTAATGATGTGCTTCTAAGGTGGAAGGGAGTAAAGAGAGGGGGTTTGGAAGCAGGAAAAGCCAGGCGGAAGGAGTAACTTAGGCAGACCACTTTTAAAATCCAATTTCATTAGCATGTCACAGATCCTGGCTCAGAGGCGGTGCTCAAAGAATTGTTGACTGAATGCACAAGAGAAGGAACAGAATGAGTGAACACAGAAATGAGCTAATGACCAAATTGACTCACAGTTTTGACCCTGCTCTTCTTCTTCCAGGTTCTTCTCTAAGTTGCTAATGGTATTTGCTCAACTTCTCACAAGCACAAAAGCCTAGTTGTTATGCAGTAGACTGCTAACCACCAAGTCAGCAGTTCGAAATTAGCAGGCACTATGAAGGAGAACAATAAGCTGTCTGCTCCTTTAAAGAATTACAGTACTGGGAATGCACAGCGGCAGTTGTACCCTGGCCCATAGAGCTGCTTTGAGTCCGACTCCACCGGACAGCAGTGAGTATGAGTTTGGTTTGGTTTTCACAGGTACACCGATCCGTTGGGGTTCTTGGTAAATTGCACATGCTGGTTCAGTGGACCTTGAGTAGGGATTGAGAATTTGCACTTCTAACAAGCTCCTAATGCTGCTAGTCCGTGACCAAATTTGGAGTGGCAAGGCTCTGGACTTCCTGGGTCTTCCTGGTGGCTGCTGTCACAGTTCATGGTCTCAAGATAGCACCAGCTACTCATTTCCCTGGAATGATTTGGGAATGATTTCCCCAGCCATTTCATCAAGGTTTTTGTCTATTTGTTCCATGACACTAAAAAGTTTGGGCCTGAGCCATGCAGCTCAGGCTGTATTGTTTATCTTCTTTACCCTCTTGGACTGGAGATGGATCACCTATGAAGCAATGATGGTAAGAAGTCGTGGGTGTCCCTGGGTAGTGTGAACAGTTATTACACTCAACCACTGCTGATTGAAATGTTTGTGGTTCAAGTCCAAGGCCCCTCAGAAGATAGGCCTGCTAATTGACTTCTGAACGACTAACCATTGAAAGCTCTGTGGGGTCCCGTGGTGCTGACCCAAACGGGGTCACTGTGAGTTGGAATGGACTCCTAGGCAACTGGTTTAGTAAGCAGCACAAGGAGAATGCTCCTTGGTGAGCTGGGGAGACACAGTAGCTACCACGATGGGCCCCAACATACCATTTCTGAGTCTGGCAAAGGACTGGTCAGTGGTGCCTTGTGTTGCAAAGAAGGTCCCTATGAGGTCAGGATGACTGGACAGCACTAACAACAACAATGAATGTCAGGGCTCTTTACTTCCACAGACCACTGCCAAGGTTCAAAGACCTGCATGCTAGTATAGTTTCAGAGTAAGACATTTTTAGAAAAATAAAGTTTGCAAAATTCATATCTTCGTTTAAATTTTATAGAGCATCCACCATTAGTAAAACTCTGAAGGTCCACAGCAACCTGCTTAGGTCCCCTTCACTTGCTCAACTGTACCTCTATACTAATTCACCACCATTGAGTTGATTCTGACTCATATTGAACCTATAGGACAGGTTAAAATTTCTCCTGTGGGTTTTCTGAAACTGTATCTCCTTATGGGAGTAGGAAGCCTCCTCTTTCTCCTGCAGCTGGTGGGTTCAAACTGCCAACTTTGTCTTTAGCACCTCAGGACTGCATTTTATCTCTATAAAACCAAAATCTGCCTCACTGCCATGGAGGTGATGCTGACTAACAATGACCCTGTAGGGCAGACTAGATCTATCCCTGTGAGTTTCTGAGACTGGAAATCTTTATAGGAGTAGACAGACTCTTCATTCACCCACGGCGTGTCTGTTGGTTTCAAACTTCTGACCTTGCTGTGAGCAGCCGAACGTGTAAACACTATGCCACCAAAGCTCCTTTTGTATCACTATAAGCAGATACATATTTCTCTTATATCTGTGTTTCAACCAAAGGCAGGACTATAAAGGAAAAGAAGGCCATAGTGTCAAGAATGATATGAAAATGTGGAGTTCCTTGAGGAAAGGAAATATATGCTTGTGTATATAAATGGAGATCTGGCGGCAAGAGTGGTAAGGAGTTGGGCTGTTAATCTCAAGGTCAGTAGTTTGAAAGACCAACTACTCCTCAGAAGAAAGAGGAGATTTTCTACGCCCATAAAGAAACACAGTCTCAGAAACCCACAGGGGGCGTTTTATTCTGTCCCATAGGGTCTGTGATTTGGAATGGACTTGATGGCTGTGAAGGCATGTAAATATGCAAACACCCAACTCGAATTTAGGATTTGCCCTGCTCCCTCAGCCCCTGTGGGCATCTGCAGCCACGGACCTGGTCTTCTGTGAAGAATCCATTAGAGCACCCAACGAAGAAAATGAGTTTCTTCTGTGTCAGTCAATTACCCAGCCAAAGTTCAGGATGGAGCTACCATCCTTGATCTTCCAGAGAAGCAGGCTCAGCATTCCTATGACGTGGTTGCATGGCATAGGCCACTCATGCAATGCACTGCATCTTCTCTGTTCAATGAACTATCACCAGCAAGTCTACATAGGTGATAACTCTGAAAACTTCGCTCAAACAGCTGGCTGCATCAAAGTGTATGGAGTGATGTGGAGCCGTCGACCAGTTCGACTTCGCAATGGCTGCACCTTAGCATTGCTTAGGAGGCTTTCACACTGACTGTGACCTGAGTTCCACTCCGACTGAGCCTTGCTTCATTAGTCTGGCATGGGGCCAGGACAATGGGAGGCTTGAAAGCTCCTAAGAGATTCCAATGTACAACCAAGGGTGAAAACCACTGCTTTTGGCCATCAGACCCCGGAAGGCCCTTGGAACTTTGTCACTCAAAGTATGATAGGTCAAAGAACCTGCAACATCAGCATTAGTTTGTTCCATGCTAATGCTAATGAGTTGATGCTGACTCATAGTATTCCTATGGGACAGGATAGAACTGCTTCTGTGGGTTTCCCAACCTGTCACTCTTGATGGGAGTCTGACAGCCTCATCTTTCTCCCAATGAGTGGCTAGTGGTTTAGGACTACTGACCGTGTGGCTAACAGCCCAAAAATACCAGGGCCTCTAGAACTGTAGGATCTCAGCCCCCACCCTGAACCCACAAAATCAGAATCTGCACCCTCACCCCATTTTCCAGGGACCTGGGGATGTGCATGCATGTGAAAGTTTAAGAAATACTGCCTTAGAAACCATTGTTTTCCTGATCAACCTCCTCCAGTCAAGGGTGCAGAAATGGAAGCCCATTAGACCATGCTTCCCTGGAAGCATTTTGAGGCTCCAGTGCTCCTATACCCTGGCTGTCAGCCAAATTTTCTTACTCTCACCTGGACTCTTGTCACTGTAGAAGAGTATTGGTGAGTCCTCAGTATGAACAGCTCCAAATTAGGTCTACAGACACAGCTCCCATTTCAGAGTAGTAGAATCCACAGTTTACTGTAGAACTTCTGACTTTTACTGGCTTTGGGGAGGGTCTAGGGGGAAACATGTTTCAGCAAGAGCCATTATGTATTCTGGATGTACACAATGAGTTTGTCTTGAGACCATATTTATGTCTGAGATTTTTATGTATTCTCTTTATATCCCATGCAAGGTTAAATGTTTTGAAACTTTTTATTTGCTTTTTATCACCCAGACATGTAAGCAATTTATAGCTAGGTCTGATGGATTGGAATCAGATGGCCAAGCCTGGAGTAACCATGGGTCCTGGTGACCATTGGTCAGTCCTTTCTATTAATGATATTTTCACCTGATTGAATGCATTCAAGAATTTTCTCTCCTAAGATAAATATGCAGGTGGGTATCATTTTGCTATGCAGACACTTCCTTGTGTTGTGTTAAGTTCACCCAGCAATTTTTTTAAAAGACAGACATATTGAAACTCTCATACACTGAATAATTCATGTGGAAAAATTTGGGGGACAGCTAAATAGAGGTGACTCGTGGTACAGTCTTACTTAATGCTTGTTAGAAAGTACTGATATTTTGTATTACATAAACACTAGAAACTAGAAGAGAGGAAATGGTGAGTCTGTGGCAGAATTCTCACTAGTCATGCTGGAAACTTTGGTTCGATTCTTGGCCAGTGCGTCCCCTGTTACAACTACCAACTATCTGCTGCTGGAGGCTGGCATATTGCTATGATGCTGAACAGAATTCAGCAACGTTTTCAGCCTAAAGACAGACTAGGATTAAAGGCCTGGTGACCTACTCCCAGCCATCAGCCACTGAAAACCCTCAGCTAACAGGGGGTCAAGTCTACAACCCATCGAATGAACAGTGCAGGACCAGTGGGCATTGAGTTCTGTATCGCACGGAGACCGCATGAGTCAGGAGCCGCCTGACTTATAGGCAATGGGCCACAGCACTTCCTAGGAAGGCAGTGGTTGGAGTACGTATGGGCCCTTCATGTGACCCCATTCCCATCAAGCCTTAAGTCATGCAACCAACTCTGGGAAATGAAAGATGCCAAGGTTATACAGGTTATCCTGGTTCAGCCCAGGAGAGTTCTGGAAGCCACCAAGGTAAGCTTCCTGCTGATACCACTAACTTAGCTCCAGTGCAAGTGGCTGGGTATGTTTACATGCTCCCAGCCACCGTTAGTGGTTTTTTTGTAGTTGCTGCTGTTCACGTCCATAGAGTTAATGCCGACTCACAGTGACCCTATAAGACAGGGTAGAATTCCCCCTCTGAGTTTCTGACACTGTGACTCTTTTTTTTTTAAAAGACATTGGCATTTTTATTCAGATATGTATAAAAAACAAACAAGAAAAAAAAACCCTTCAGTGATAAAACAGACATTTCCCGCCAGTTTCCCATGCAAGGGAAGTGAGGTCTAGCTAGAGGTGGGTGCCCTCATGCCTTCCCCTATTGATGATACGGTCCTCACTGATGGATGAGAATAGCTCCTGAAAATGGGTTTTGGGGACCTTTGTGAAACTGCCTTTGGTCAGGGGGTAGAGATCATTTACAGAACTTATGGATATGGGTGTACACCCAAAAAGTTCAGTTATTTTTCCATCGGGCATCCTCGCCTTCCAGAGATGAGGAATCTGGGTGTGGGAGGCTGTAGTTACTGGGATGAGACTTGATTCATTGCACAAACAAGAAAACAATGCCCCTTACAAGGGTTACTGATTTTTATCAGTTCTCCTTAACACCTTCAACAACATGGGAAGCATTAAAATGCACGTAATGCATATAAGAGCAAATGAACGAGATCAGGAAGATTGTGAAACTTGATGTGCCACATCATAAAAAAAAAGCTTGGTTTCCTCATTGGTTAAAGCGGGTAACAGCCACCTTAAAGAATTACTAATTATAAAGGAACACCGGGGGCACAAACCCACCAGGCACTCTTAGGCTTCTGCCCCTGTAAAGATTTTCAGCCTCAGGCACCCATGGAGGCAATTCTCTTCTGTCCTACAGGGTCAATCCGAGCTGGAATCTGCGTGAAGGCAAGTTTATAGAATTGTCAAGATTAAGTGACATAACGTAGGTGAAGTTGAACATGGTCATGCCTGGCACACAGTGAAAGTTCAATTCATAGTAGTCATTAATATCTACTTTTACTTAACCTCTTTGCGCCTCAAAATGTTAAGCTTCCCCATATTTTCAGGGTATCAAGAGTCATAGGCCAGCTTTGACTTTCTCCTGCCAGGTTCGCTCCCTTCCTCTTCCTCAGACCGTCTGGGAAACAAAGGCAGACCTAGGGGCCTCTGAGTTCCCAATAAACCAGAGCCTAAAAGAAAAGAGCATGAAGAGTAACCCTTCATATGTTGAGGGGTCCCCCTTGAGGATGCAGGGGAACCAGATTGGGAAAGCACACAAAATAAGGAAAACTTCCTTTTCTGGGGTTGGGAAAGAAAATAATGTGTACAGCTGGCTACAAATCAAAATCATCATGTGTCAAAAGTGTTTAAAAGCCTCTTTAGATGGAATGGAATTGTCTAGGATGGAGGAGATGTGGCTGAGAGTTGTGAGGGAGAGGGAAGAGAGGTACCATCTAAAGACATTAGCTTCCATCAAATGCGTCCTGAGCAAGTGTCTTGGGAGCAGAGGTTATGTCCTCTGGGCATTGGCCTTGGGCAAAAGCCTGCTTTGCCAGTAATCAGGATTGTCAAAGACAGAGTAAGTGGCTTCTAAGCTCCCTAGAGTTTTGAAACAGGTATAGTACTGGACATGGGTAGCATGGTTTCCAGGCCCCCCGGAATCTCTCATCTCTTCATAGCCTTGCTCAGCTGCTGAGCAGGCACCCATAGATGCATAATCCCCTCCCTACCCAGATCTCCTCCACCACGGCGCCGGTTCATGGGTTCATGTACTCATAGTCTTCATCTGAAGTTGTGCTAGCAGTGGGCATGATGGCATAGGGTGGAGCGGGCAACTCTGGGTGCTGTCCAGGGAGGCACTGAGGTCAGACCCCACATCCATGTACTCATAACCCAGCTCTTCGAGGGAGCTTGGCCTAGGGGGACGAGGTAGGCTGTGACTCTTTACGGGAGTAGAAAGCCTCGACTTTTTCTTGAGGAGTGGTTTTGAATGGCTGGTCTTGCCATTAGTCCATTGCTTAACCAGGTGCTGTCAATTTGCTTCCAACTCATGGCCACTCTATGGACAGCAGAAAAAAAACATCACACTGCCAGGCACCATTCTCACAGCCATTCCTATATTTGAGCCACTGTGTCAACCCATCTTGTGGAGGTTTTCTTCCTTTTGGCTTGACCAAGCATGCTGCCCTTCTCCAAGACTGGTCCCTCCGGACAACACACAAAGTCCATGAAGCCAAGTCTCACCATCCTCCCTTCTCAGAAGCAATCTGGCTGTAGTTCTTCTAAAATAGATTTGTTTGTTGTCCTAGAAGTTCCTTGGTGTATTCAATATTCCTCACCAGGACCACATTTCAAATACATAAATTCTTTTTGTGGGGCTTCCTTATTCATTATCCAACTCCACATGAAAATAATCATGCCTTGGCTCTGATGCTCCTGAGTTCTCAAGGTGAAAAGGTCACCTTGTTTAAAAAAAATTTAAAGAGGTCTTTTGCAGCAAATTCACCCAATGCAATTTATCCAGTGGTTTCTTGACAGATGCTTCTAGGAGCGTTGGTTGTGGATGGGTCCAAGGAAGAGGAAATGCTTCACCATTTCAAACTTTTCTCTGTTTATCAAGGTGCTTATTGGTCCAGTGGTGAGAATTCTTGTTCTCTTTACCTCGAGTTGCAATCCATAATGAAGACTATCATCTTCGAACATCAGCAGTAAGTGATTCAGCTCCTCTTCTCTTGCAGCAAGCAAGGCAGGTCGCGTGCATATCGCAGGCTGTTCTCAAATCTTCTTCCAATCTGGAGGTCTCCAATTCAGCCATTCAAAACTCAAAACAGCTCAATGCCATGGCAGTCCAGTTAATTCTGACAAGAGCAACCCTATAGGACAGGGAAGAACTTCCGGAAGTTTTCCAAGGCTGTAATCTTTGTGGCAGCAGATGGCCACATCTTTCTCACTCAGGATAGCTGGTGAATCCCAAGCACTGCCCTTTCAGTTAGCAGTGAAATGCTTAACTACCCTACCCAGACCCTAAGTTTGACCTAGCAGACACAATTTTCTTCCATCACAAAAGGAGTTGTTAGGTGTGAATCCTCGACCAAGGGTGGTTCAGCAGACCTGCTCAGCATTCACCCAGGTGCAAAATCCAGTGAGAGGATGAATTTTTATTATTTTTTAAATCAATAACAGACCCAGGTGTAGCAGCAAGTTGGCTTTCTAATATCACCGTGGCTTTGATAAATATGTCCCATTTCTTGATCACTTTTCCAAATCCTTCAATATCCTGCAGCTCAGTCCCTGATGTCTGGCTGTCACAAAATGTGTGAAAGGAAACCAAATGTCAATGAACTCTCCCTGCTTGCCTCAACTCAGCACATAAATAAGTTCCACGGTAAAAACATGGTAACTCAGTTATGTGCTGGCGGGGAGGGGAAGAAGCTGGGCTGAGCGCCCTCTCAGTTTTGTCTTCCGATGGAGCTAACCAAAAGGACTTCTTATTTCAACCTATAAGGAGAGTGCGACTTGGGTTTTCCCCCTGTTTTTCTTTTCTTTTCCCCTTTTGCCCCTTTCCCCTTGGATGGACAGCCTGCTCTGCTGTTCTGAAAGGGCTGTCTGCTTTAGGCTTCGCTCTCCACTCGATTAAATCACCTTTCATCACATTAAAAACAGGTTTTCAGGGTGGTCACAGAGCTTCATTCTGTGGTATGATGCTGTAATGAGAATGGCGTGTATGAAAAATCATTTTTAAGCTCAATCCCAGGCAGACCACGGGAAGTCCAAAAGGGGGAGGGGGAAAGGTGTACCTCACTTTAGACAAGAGCCAGGCTTCTGAGGGGGCAGTTTCTACCTGGAAGACTGCAGAAGGCTTCGTTCCCTCACTCACTCATTCATTCAACCAGCTTGCTATGGTGGCACTTACTAAGTGCCAGGCCTTGGGACGCTATCACTGAACAAAAGAGACAAAAAAGCCTCCTTCCCTCAGGAAGCTTCCGTAAACAGAGTCATTCAAACCCCTCATAGGGAATGCATTTAAAGTCTGACTTACAAAGCAGAACAAGGGGCTGATGTGAGGGGTTTCAGACACACACACACACACACACACACACACACACACACAC
>NW_022105855.1:5748123-5774847 GCF_000313985.2 Echinops telfairi
CCCACCATCTGTCTGGGATCCCCTGAACAGTCCCTGCCCATGAAACAAGCCAGGGTCATTTAAAGTCACCCTTTAGGCAAAAGACCAGTGACTGAGGTTTTCCAAACCAGGATAAAGCCCATTTGTTAAGCACTTGATTATTAACCAAAAGGTTGATGCTTCAAACCTGCCCACAGGTTCCTAGGAAAGCAGGCCGGGCAGTCTGTTTCTGAAAGGTCACAGTCTTGAAAATGATCCCTGGTGACATATCATACTGCTATCCATAAGGTCAGCAGTTCAAAACCACCAGCTGCTCTGAGAAAGAAAGCTGAGGCTTTCTACTCCTGTAAAGATGTATAGTCTCAGAAACCTATATTATATTCCATTGCCATGAGTCAGAATTGATTCAATTGCAGTGAGTGGATAGGCTGGAATTGATTGGACACCAAATAACACCACAAACAACTATTTTAGGCGGCAGTGCCATTCTTCTGCTTTATCTAGAATCTGAGCTCTCAGAGTTGTTAAAAATTTAGACAACAGACAAATAATGATAAACTATAGAAAGATAAAGAAAAACTAAAGAAGTTACTTTTGTTTGGGGTTTAGTTTTTTTAGCAGAATATATGAAATATACAGGATCAGAGACTTGCTGAACTTAAATATAAACCTGTTATTCAACCCCCAGTTTTCTTGCCCAAATATAATGTCCAACAATAGTAATGGCCTCTAGATTGCCAAGAAAGCATGGCTTCTGCGTTAGATCAGATCAAGGAGATAGCTTTAAGGCCCTGTACTAAGATCACAAAAGATTGTAATGCAGTGCCTTGAAGACAGTCTCATGTACTCAAAAAGTTTTCTAAGAATCTTCAGGAGGCTGGCCTACAGCCTAAATAGGCTACTTGCAGCATAAAACAGAGAAGGATCCATCTTAAGGAGATGTGGGGATATGGCTTTCATAAAATGGAGTGCATCATGTAATCCAATGCATGGGAAACCCAGGAAGTTTGGGAATGAACTGTATTGGATGTGACTAAACAGTCAGAGATAGTGCCACATTAAAAGAGGGAAGCCGACTGAGAAAGCAACCCAGACATTATTGTGGAAAAGGAAAAGAGACTGAAGACAATCGAAAGCTACAAAGAACCTCTTAGGGAGAAAACCTGGTGCCTTCAATTTCTGTGCTCTGGGAGAAATTCAGCAGTCACTTATTACATTGTGTATAAAATTTAATCCCTTTAAAGGATTTTATCAATGGGCCTTCACTCCAACTATCCTGACCAAAAAAATCTATCTTGAAAATCACCCTGCTGTGAGGAAGCTAACAGTAAGCACATTATATGATCAAATGGAGGAAAATTGGGCAGCCAACGCAACAGCAAGAACCAAGGCCCTAGACCTATGAACCAAAGCAAACCCATCTTGCTGGGTCTGGCTGCTTGAGCAGCTTTGGCTGATGCCATGTGGAGTGGAGAGTAGCTGCCCGAGACAAGGCTTCCTCAAATCACAGAACTGTGGGCAAATAATACACTGAGTGGTATTGAAAGTCACTAAGCAGCAATAGGTAAGTGAAACATATGGGCCTACCATTACCTATATGTAAAGAGTCTTTGGCAACTGGCTTATGGAAGACCCAGGCCCTGATGACCTCCTATAAACACGTACACCTTATCATAGCCACGGACACTCATGGGAACATTAAAGTTGTGCTTGGGACAGGAAAAGACAGGTTAAGAAATGAGCAAGATGACCATGTGGCCTGGATATTGCTTGATCACTCCATTCTCCTTGGGCTCTTGGAAGAAGTAGAGGGATGAGAACCCAAAGCTGTCAACATTGTGTGTATTAGAAACATGTTAAGTTTGGGGTGGGGGCTGAAGTCCCAGGTTGGTAAAATTATTTCTGTGGCATTTTCTAGAACCAGAGATGCTCTGAGGCCCAGAATGGAGAGAATGCCATGGTCATTACCTTTGTATGCTTCATTTTGGCTAAGTTCTTCCCCTATCATGTGCCAGGATTCCCGAAGTGCCCCCTTCTCAGCCCTGATACACGGTATTGCCATAATGGCTCAGAGAGGTTAAGCAATCTGCTCAAGGTCACATGGCTATCAGTAACAGAGCCAGACACTGAAATGCAAGTAAACTGAATCCTATGCCCAGACGTGGGACAAATCTTCTAACTCTCTCAGAGAGCTGGGTAGGTGCCCCTAAATTTCTCTCTCTCGCTCGCTCGCTCGTGTGTGTGTGTGTGTGTGTGTGTGTGTCCATCCACATGTGCATGTTTGGTTTATTTGTCATCAACATAATTAGAACTTTCTATCCAATTAAAAAATGAATTAAACCAAGGTTGGTGTTTTAGACTTTGCACAAGTGACTTTATGAACTATCATGGTTTACTTTCTTTCAGTGGGAGGTGGCTCCAAGGATCAGACCTCTTCACTCCCCAGATGAGGTGCTACATTCAGACCAGAGTCAGAGGAAAGGATTGACCAGTAAAAGTCAGTTCACTGAATGAGTTTCCTTTGAAAAGGAAGCCCAAATGTCTCTTAAACTCACAGCCATCAAGTCAATACTAGCTCACAGTACAGGGTAGCTCTGTCCCTGTGAGTTTCCAAGACTAACTCTATGGAAGCAAAAAGTGCCATCTTTTTCCCACAGAGCTGCTGGTGGTATTAAGCTACTGGCCTTTGGGATCTCAGCTCAACTTGTAACCACTACACCACAAAGGCCTTTAGTGAATGTAAAAGGTCTTGCAAAATGTAGAGCCAGGCATTACATACTGAAAATGACTGACTACCACCACCATCTCCACTACCACCACCAAAGGCTGGCTTTCTGGTGGGGTCATCTGCTACTGGCTGGTCCTCTGTCGTGATCCTCCTCTGTTCAGGTATGCACATTCTGGCACTTTTATAAACCAAGTTCCAGTATGCCAGACTTCATGCTATGTTCTTGTCTCAGACTCCAAACTCGAGTCTATTAGGCCACTGTGAATATAATGTGAACATTCTTCCCCCAGCCATTTCATTCTCTCCATTATCTTGGCCCTCTTCCATTGGTAAGGAAATGTATCTTAGTCTGCCCTTCCCCTTCCTTTGTTCTGAGGAGGTACAAAGAGAAAACGTGTCTCTACTTCTCTTTTGCAGGACAACTTCTGCCATATCCCTCCATCACCACCTCATTTCTCTTTGCCAGTCTCTGAACACCTAAGACTTTTCATCATTATTAGGGAACTTTAGTGATATAATGGGTTACTGCTACCACCAGGCAAGTAGTTCAAACCAACCAGCCTCCCCACAGAAGAAAGATGAGGCTCTCTGCTTCCCTAAAGATTTACAACCACAGAAACCCATGGAGGCAGTTCTACTCTGCCCAACAGGCTCAATATGAGTTGGAATCAACTAGATGGGAGTGAGTTTGTTTGATATGGTTTGGTTTGATTTGGTTTTCTACCATCGTGTTATCAACTCTGAGATGGGAAAGAGTAGGCCGCAGATCCCACAGTCCCCTATCTTGTGTCCCCCAGATTTCTCACTTAACAGTGACTTGTCTTGCACTGCTTCTGCCCTCCACTCTGCACTTTTACCTGAGGCCTCGGATACTACTGCCGAGCAACACATTCCCCCTAAACGCAGTGACTTAAAACACCAGTCATTTTCTCATGCTGACAGATTCCATGGGTCAGCAATTCAGAAAGGGTCCAGATTGTAATCTCAGCAGGGAAAACACAGAGATCGAGGTGGCTTGATAACTGGGCTGATTTGTTGAAGAACTGTGAGAAGAACAGATTTTTATATGTGATAGTGATGTGATGGTTGCATCATTAGGGCTCCTTCATTCACATATCTGCCTCCCCCCTGCTTACCTAGGCTGGAAGAACTGTCAGCTGCATATCTACAGGTGGTCTCTCTATGTAACTTGAACTTCTTCTTCACAGCAGCATAGTGACTGCAGGATCATTGGATGTCTTACAGGGCAGCTCAAGGCTCAAGTTCAAGTGAATAAGGCAGCAACAACACGGCCTGGTCATCAGCATCACATACATTGTATTCTATTGGTTGAAGCAGACACAAGCTTACTCATCTTCAAAGAGAAGGGACCCACATCCCACCTTGTGGTGGGAGGAGTTTCTAGATTAGGTGTTAAACAGTCTATGGGTTGAGAGAGATGGCTGGCCAACATCTTGGAAAATCTGATCTCACCCAGTCTGGCCTCTGGTAAAACAATTTCTATATTCCCACCTACCCTTCAATGCCTGATTCCTCCCCAGGCCTCCTTCTAAAACCCCTTCCTCCAGGAAGCCTTTTCTGATTACTCCAGTCCACCTTATCCCCAATTTTATCTCCATCAGCTCTATTTAACATTACAGAGTATAACAATGGTTGTGGTTGTGGTGGTCCAGGTAGTAATAGTTAATATTATGAGGCAGAATGACTGTATATGCTCGCCCAGTGGTTCTCAACCTGTGGGTCACAACCCTTTAGGGGGTCCAACGACCCTTTCACAGGAGTCGTTCAATTCATAACAATAGCATAATTACAGTTATGAAGTAGCAACAAAAATAATTTTATGGTTGGGGGTCACCACAGCATGAGGAACTGTATGAAAGGGTCGTCACATTGGGAAGATTGAGAACTACTGTGCTAGCTCATTGTAAATGAGTCAAGCTTTACTCAGAGTGATCCTATAGGACAAGACAGAACTGCCCCTTAGGGCTACCAGCAATATCCATCTTTACAGAAGCAGCCTGCAGCATCTGCCTCTTGCAGAGCAGCTGGTAGGTTTGAACCACCAACCTTTAGGTTAGCAGTCAATTGCTTCACTAGTGTGCCACCAAGGCTCCTTCATATCAAAATCTTAGGACGCTCTATAATTAGCACCCAAAGGAGGCCTGGTGGCATAATGAGTGACATGTTGGGCTGCTAATGAAAAGGTCTGCAGTTTAAAACTATAAGCCACCTGTGGGAAAAAGGTGAGACTTTCTGCTCCAATAAAGAGTTCTAGTCTGTGAAATCCACGGGGGCTGTGATACCCTGTCCTATAGGGTCACTGTGAGTCGGAATGAATTTGACAGCAGTGAGGTTGTTTGTTTGTTTGATAGATTCATTGGTTTGTTTGTTGGTTGGTTTCATGGCTGACAAAAGTGGAACCAAGGGAGGTGAGATGCCTAGCCAAGGATATACAGTGAACGATGTGCAAAGCCAGGATGGGAATCCAGGACACCATCTCTGGAGTCTGACCCTCCCCGACATTTGACTCAGCCTCTCAGGAGCTCTGATTTATCACAAGTAAGTTTCCCCCAGCCTGAATAAAACCAAGGTGTTACACTCCTCGGCCCCACCACCATCCTTGGCATGTTGCGAAACTCAGCCAAAACTCACGGGCTGATTTCTAAATGGACTCCAGCCCCCAACCCCAGCACTGACCATGTTCCCAAGACCCTGCTGACCTCAGTCTTGGCCAGTCCAGAACTAGGCTATGGGTAGAGCTTTTAAAATCGCTTCCAGAAAATCCTTCCCTGGCAGAGCCCCTGAAGCAGAGCAGGTACTGAGGGAAGAAGTCAAAGCGTGTTGTGATTAGGTGCCCTCTAGTTGATTTTCTATGCATTGTGATCATATGTGACAGAGAGGACTTTCTCATTGTGAGGAGAGGGGTTAGGCCGCTATCTTTATGGGAGCAGGTCTTCTTCCTGAGTGGGCTCAAATCATCGCAACATGAGGGCCCCTTTAATTGGCTGTATAAAAACTCGCCAAACCCACCGCCTGCAATTCGATACCAATGCACAGTGACTGTACAGGACAGGGTAGAAGTGCCCCTGTGGGTTTCAGAGGCGGTAACTCTTCATGAGAGTAGGAAGCCCAGTCTTTCTCCCTAAGAGTGGTTGGTGATTTAGAACTACTGACCTTGCCACTTAGCAGTGCACCTCGTAACCCCTATGCCACCAGGGCTCCCTTAAACACTCCAAATAGTAAAAGGTGATTCAGGTGCTATAAGGGGAAGAACAGAATGAGATTTCAAAATGGTTTCCATTCTAGGCTCTTAGAGTCCTAAGGACTGAGTTGAGAGTAACTGTGGTGGGGGGGATGGCAAAAGGGAAGGGGATGGAGGAGAGGGGGAGAAGGGAGGGGAGAGAGCGAGAGCAAGAGCGAGAGCGAGAGGTGATTTAGAACTATGGGACTTTTATGGGCAAGCAAGCGTTTTTCAGCCTGTGAAGGCAGATATAGAAATCCATAAACAACCAAGGAGCAAGCCTGAAGATAGAGCTGTGTGGTCTAATAAGCAGAGGGATAATAGTGCTCAAGTAAAGGAGACCCTGAGCCACATTGAAATGATTCAGGACATAAAAGGCTGCGCCTGGGTGTTTTGTAGCTGAAAAAAAAAAACATTCTATGGGCATGCAAAAGCGGCTTCAGAAAAAGAATAGGTTTTCCTGACTTGCCTCTCTGGCCTTTAAATTAATGTTTCAGACCTTTACCTTGAAGCAGTTGCCCATGTTAAGAAATAATCTGGGAGGTGAGGTGTGGCCATTCAATATTCACTGGAATATTGGCAAATCTTGGCTGCCACCTGCTTGAAAGTGCGTCTTCCATCTGCCTTCACCAGTCTGCTCTACTCAGAAGCAGCAAAGGGCAGTGGAGGCAATCACCTTGGCCTAGGACCATGGAAGCAGGAAGAAATGTTGAGGTGGGCAGATAAATTTACAATCCTTAATGGGCTACTTAACCCCTTGGAGGAAGGGTAGTGGTGGCACCAGTGAGGTGCCCCAAGCAGCAGATCGCACTGTCAGCAGCCTTTTAGAAGGGAAGGTGTCTGAGTTTGGGGTGCCTAAGAAGCAGACCCTGAGATGAGAAAGGAACCGAGTGCAAGGTGTTTGTTTGGGAGATGCAAGAAACACCTGTAGCGGAATAGGGAAGGAAGTCAACAGTTGGAAGGCGGCCAACACAGGGTGTGGTATCTAGCCAGCTGGCTCTGTGGACAGCTGGAGAGTAATTCCCCTGGGGAACGTCTGGAAAACCAGGGGAACGGTGCTTCCCCACGTGTCTGTGATGAAGAACCAGTGTGTTGGGTACCTTTGTAAAAGACTATTAAAACATCCTAGCGATGTCAGATTCCGAGATCACAGAGGCTTCCTCTTCCTTGGTTGGTCTTGTTGGTAGGTGCTATCAAGTTGGTCTGCCTCAAAGCAACCCCCATGTACAACACAAGGAAATTCTGCCCAGTCCTGGGCCACCCTCAAAATCGTTGATGTTTGAACTCATCATTGCAGCCCCCGTGGCCCTCCATCCTGTCAAAGGCCTGCCTCTTTGTCGCTTCCCATCCCCTTTTTTCTGACCAGATGGATTCCTCTTCTGGCACTCCCTTTGACAAGGTTCTACCTTGACTTACTAGGCCTCCAGTACCTGACAGTGTTTCCATTCCGAGCATAAGATTTTCAGGGGCAGATTCCTTTGCAGTGGGCAGCCGATTCTTTCTTCATCCTTAGCCTGTTCTTAGTCTGGAAACTCCGCTGCACCCTCTGCCATTTGGGGGACCTTGGGTGCATTGGAAATACCAGTGGCATGGCCTCCGGCCTTCCTTTGTGTACCTAGCTGAAAATGGACAGATAATAAACATTTCACAGCTTGTCACTGGTCCATGTACCACCCTTGGAGCAGCACTGGTGTAGATCATACATCACTGAGTTCTCCTGTGCAAGGAGCTGGAGCCCTCTTGGCTGAGTGGTTACACACTGGGTTGCTAATTGCAGGATTCAAAGTTGGAAGCCACCAGTTGCTACAGGGGAGAAAGAGGTGGCTTTCTATTCCAGTAAAGAGTTAACAACCCAGAAACCCATATGGGCAGATCTACCTTGTCCTATAGAGTCATTATGAGCTGGAATCAACTCGATGACTGGAGTCTGAGATTTTTGTCTGTCATGTTAGCCAGTCGAGGAAGGTTGGTGGCCAGGGTGTTGGTTTGTCTGGGGCACAGTAGTGGAGAGATAAATTCCTCTGTGTGCATTACACTACAAGAGTGGCCATTTCCTATTTCTAGAAAGCTATTGAAAAAGAACCGCAGTTAGTGACAGTTGAAAGTCAGCCTGAAAACACTGTGGGGCAAAGGGTAAGGTGCCCAAACATGTGCTCCTGAGAGGCCCACCAAGGTCTTTGCCCATCCCTTCCCAGTTAGTGACACTTAAGGCAAACACAAAGACTAGATTAAGTGTCCCGAAAAATGTCCCAGTGGCAAGGCTTCACTCTAGTTTTAAATACAGAGGCATTGTGAGGTGGAGCCTATTTTACCTCCTGTGATAGTTAAGGTTTAATAACTATCCTTGCCAATAAACACATGTGGAATTAATTGAAGATCAGAGTGATAAATGGCTCAGTTAAGCGTCACCTTTCTTGTTCTCAGGTCTCTTGTTCTCTGATGGTCAGATCAGTGCGTGGCTGCCTTAGCTAGATCTTTGCCTCAACTGGCTAGGCTCACTTCCTGGGAGACATCCCTGAGGCCAAGACACATGGACCTACATGAATGCAGCCCTAGGTGCTAGAGAAGCTGACTGGAAAAGCCTGCAAGCGCTGAGATGCTTACATGATCACTGATCCGGCTTTTCTTCTGCAGCCGGCATCACTGCATGTGTTTGGTAAGATGGAGGACCTCTTTGTGTATTGGTTTGGGATATATGGGCTAATGTTGGACTTGTGGAATTGGGCAGCACTGGGTGGGGTGTATTCTTGATGTGCACTTACTGTTTATCTAAAACTCTCTGTTATACATATGAGATTCTGTGGATTTGTTTCTCTAATATACCCAGACTAACACACCTGCCTAGCCCAATATCAGAATTCAGTTTTCCTCAAAGTAGTGATACCAGTATTGAGAGAGTTAAAGTTTATTGTGCCTAATTGGCTGAAAAACACAGGTGGGGTTAATTGAGGGGCGGAGAGGTAAATGTTTCAGTGAGCTTCGCCTTTATTGTTCTTGGGTCGCTTGCTCTCTGATAGTCAGACCTGGTTGCAGCTGCCTTAACCAGTTCTCTACTTCAGCTGGTAAAGCTGACTTTCTGCAAAACATCCCTGAGGAGAAGCCACATGGACCTACCCTGATGCAGCCTTGGGTGCTGGAGAAGCCGACTGGAGACCCCTGCCAGTGCTGAGATGCTTACACGTTTACTTATTCAGCTTTCCTCCTACAGCCGCATCACTGCATGTGTTTGGTAAGATGGAGGAGGACTTTGTGGATTGATGTGGGACATATGGGCTAATGTTGGACTTGTGGACTTGGGCAGCACAGGGTTGGGATATTTTCTTGATGTGCACGTACCCTTTATCTAAAAATCTCTTTTATATGTATGTGTTTCTGTGGATTTATTTCACTAATGTACCCAGACTAACACAACTATAATAAGAAAAGCCAGGACACAAATTAGCACCCTTGTCTGTTTTGGAAGGACACTAAATACAAAAAAGCGATTTTCCCCTATGGCATCCCTGGGTGACACAACAGTTAAGAGTTCAATTACTAACTAAAATGTACTTTTGAACCCATATGGAGGTACCTCAGAAGACAGACCTGGTGACCTGCTTCTGAATGCTCACACACCCTTGAAACCCCTACCTAACAGTTCAGTTTGGCTCTGCACACATGGTAGTTCCGTGACTTGGAATCAACCCCACAGCAAATGGTTTGGATGACAGGTACTCAGTCCCCGAGTTAGGACCGGCCCTATTTGAACGATTCTATCATGAGTAAGTCCTGACATAAGTCAAGGACCTCATTATTCTTGCTTTTTATTATCATCATCTTTACACATCTGACCTTTATTAATCTGTGGGGGTTGAAAACGTTGGATATAAACTTACAGCTAGAATGATATCAGAGATATGTGTTGTCTCCCTATATGTAGTACATGCTATTAATGGTAAACTCCTTAAAAAGAAAGAAAAGCAGGTTATCATAATGCATAATTTGGATACATCATAAGTCAGATGTGTTTTCTGGGTCTTTGAACTGGTATGAGCCAATTCAGTCGTGGGCTGGTTGAAAGAATGTGAAATAGACGCGTTTTTTAAAAGTTTTGACGATCTGGAAGACTAAATGGAATGGGGGGAAAATATTGTTTAAATACTGGAATTAGAGATTTGGGAACCTTTTAGGAACCTGTTTCATGACACCAATTTATTTCTAAAACTGTGGAGAGCAACACACATTCAATGAAGCAAGTGCTTGCTGCCATCTTTGAGCCGGGCACCATTATTTTCTACTCAGCCTATCCAGACATTTACTTGGATGCTGGCCTTATTTTTCTTCTTAAGAGAAATGAGTTTCTCATGGCTTAACAATTTTTTTAAATTTCCCAGGACCACATCATTAATAACAAAGAATTTTTAAAAGACTTAACAAAGGAAAAAGTGGCTATAAAGTAGAATAAGTGGGGTTGCTGGGTGAAATACAGCGACTACAGGACAGAGTACTGGGAAGTTCAGAAGCTTAGGGATTTGGGAAGAGACACTGATTCAGGACAATGTGACTTAATCCTGGCCATGACTAAACCAGGGGGAACCACTTTGAGAAGCTCTAGTGTTTTCTCCTGGTCTCAGTTGTCTGATTTACTCTCACCTGGAGCTCATGATTCTATGTCTCCTCTTCTGCAGGTTAGTTTTTCAGGGGATTGACAGCTCTTTCTAGACTTGTGATTAAACTCTTAGTCTGCAGGTTTGGAGTCTGGGGCTGGCTGCATTTGTGTCTATGGGAGTGAGAGGGCCATCTGAATCGAAGGGTCTATTCAGATGATCCACGTGACCTACTGGAGAAGTCAGACAGAACAGCCTGATCACTGTAGTTGGCATCCCTCCTGGGACAGAGTTTTGGGCACAGGAGTAGAAAGATAGGGATAACAGTGATGCAAACACATGCAAGTACCTTTAATACATAGATCCCTTCAGACTCTGGCCTGGACACTGATCCTATGTGGGGTCTTTACATACAGTGTCTCCTGATTCGAGAAACAGTTATGAGGAGTCAGTGATTATGACTGAGTAGGAGGGCCACTGCATAGATGTCACGCCGCCTGGTTCTGCATGATGGCTCTTCCACCTCAAGCAGTGTCTTAGTGTGCTTCCATTTCTGTGCCTGGAGATTGGGGTTGATAGTTCTCTCCACCTCATCCTCTTTGTGGTTAGTCTCTTAAATAAACTAATAACACCTATAGGTTATTAAGGGTTAAGGAGCTTGGCTGCTAATCAAAAGGTTGACTATTTAAGTCCACCCAGAGGTGCTTTAGAAGAAAGGCCTGGTGTTCCACTAGCAAACTCTCGGCCCTGGGAAACCTATGGAGCACAGTTCTATGATGAACATGGGGTCGCCATGAGTGGGTGTCAGCTAGATGGCCACTTTTCTTTTTCCCTAATTGTAACATTCTTCAGGAGGCCAGGTGGCAAAATGAGTTTCACGTGGGGTTGCTAACCAAAAAGTCAGAAGTTCATAACCATTAGCCCCTATCTCAAGAGAAAGAAGAGGCCTGCTACTCCCAGAAAAGTGTTCCAGTACCCAAAGCATGGACAGGGGCAGTTATACTCTGTCCCATGGTGTCACTATGAGTTGCCTTCAACTCTATGGCAGTGAGTGTTTTGGAGATGCACTTCCATCTGGGTAAGGCAGCAAGTCTACATGCAGCCTGGATCCACCCTGCTCAGGTGTCTGGGTCAACATTCAGGCATCTGGTAGGCTTGAACCAACAGGGCCCCTGTTTTCTGCCTGGAGACGTGACCAGTGGCCAGGAAGTTACCCCTCACACCACCCAGAGGCCTTTGCTCACTCTTGCAGCATGATTCACTGTTCCCATGCAGATGGAAGCCAAGGGAAAGGAGTATGGCACAAGCCTTCCATTTTCAACTGTTGGTTCTGTGACAGTATGCAGCCTCTAGACTAGATCAACTGTTTCCACCATCCAGGTTCCTGTTGCTGCCACCTGGAAAATAATTTTATGAGCACTGTCTCGACGGCCAGTAGGGCTTGCACCTCAGTGGACAGACTTTAGTCTTCCTTTCCTTAACCCCCTGAGGGAATATTTCTCCTCCACCAGTCCTCACCTGGGAGAAGGTTGAGGCTGTCTACTCCCATAGAGTTACTGCCTCAGCATCCCACAGGAGCAGTTCTACTCTATCCTAGAGGGTCACTAGGAGTCGACATGGACTCAATAGTAGTGAGTTTAGTTGGGTTTGGAGTCCTCCCACAACAGCTCTGTGCAAGTGGGTAACATGTTGGGCTGCTGTGTCTTTCTATTTCCATGAAGATCTGCAATCTCAGAAGCTCACAGGGGCAGCTCTACTCTGTTCTATAGGGACACTGACATCGGAACTGAGTCCATAGCAGTGATTTTTTGAGTTGAGACTTCACACAGAGGAGCACTGAGGGTATAGTGTGTTGTGCTTTGGGATGCTAACTGCATGGTCAGCAATTTGAAGGCACCAGGACCAAGACGAGGCTTTCCACTCCTGTACAGATTTACAGCCTCGGGAACCTGAGGCATCAATTCTACTCTGTCCACTGGATCACTATACATCAGAATAGATTTAATAGTACTGGATGGCTTTAAACCTCAAACAGGAGCCCTACTGGTGCAGGGGTTTAAGAATATGGATGCTAACTGTAAGTTCTGTGGTAGAAACCCACCAGCCCACTCCCCAGGAGAAAGTTGAAGCTGTCTGCTCCCAGAAAGATCCACATCCTTGGAAACCCCTGTGGGATTTCCTACTCGGTCCTATAGTGTCACTATGAATCAGAGTAGACTCTAAGGCAGTAAGTGTGGTTTTGAGGGTTAGTCCTTTCATGGTTGGCTGGACAAGTTGCCCAAGGAGATCATGAGATGCAAACACTTCCCAGATGAAGTATGTAAAAGCTTCAAAGTTCACAGATCTGCCTATTGTTCCCAGAGTTACCAGTCACCCAGGCGTCTGCCACTATTCCCAGTTTCCCAATTAATTCAGGCTTAATTGCAACCATTATTCAGGTGTAAAGCTGCCAGGTAAAATACAGGCTGCCCAGTTAAATCGGAATCCAAAATAAACATTAAATTGTGTTATTACACACATCTCCCCATAGTTAGGCTTTTACCTGAAATTTTAATTTAAACGGGCATTCTGTATTTTCATGTACAGAACCTGGCAAGCAGAACCCCAGAGGGCTCTTCTGGTATCATTGAAGAAACCCAGTCCCCATTCAGTATCAATATAAGCATCCCCGGAAGCCCTCAGGCACAGGTGGTTTGATTTAGAGGCAGCCCTGGAAACACAGTGCAGGAGCAGGACGGTGAGACCAGGAAGGGAGGGAAACCAATAAGAGGGAGCCACTGGGACTCAATCCCCCAAGGGGCTTCCAAGCAACCAAAGAACATGTCTTAGCATCAAGCCATAGGAAGAGAGAGGAGCTGGGCTGAGATTTGCCCTGGGTGCATTCATGCCTCTGTACTTCCGTGTTGCACCTGTGCTTGACTGAGCATGCCCAGGGCAGAGAAGCAGAGAGCCTTGGACACTTGAGGTGGAAATCTGTCAGTGTACTGCAAACTGTCTCCCACAGCTGCCAAGTTGCAAAGCTGCAGCTGAGGAGAGAGTAAGGCGGATATCTGGAGCCTTGGCTTAATTTGCCCGAAATCAACCTCTCAATCTTAGTAGGATGAAAGAAGTTGCTCAGTTCACCTCAGATGGTTGTTATGAAGATAAAATCAGATAATGTGTGGAAGAGGATGTTAAAAATTGTAAAGTGTCACAAAATGGAATGTATGTTAAGCATTATTCAGTTAAGAATGAAAGGAGAGAAAATAGGGATTGAAAGAGGGAAGGGCAGAAGAAAAGTGGGGGAGTGAAGAAGGAAATAGCCTCCTAAAAATAACACCCCAAGTAAAGTTATTTGGTTAGGAAGTTTTTATGGAGTACCTTACATCGTACCAGGTAATAAGGTAAATAGGTAATAAGTAATCAATAGTGAATCAAACAATCCAAATGCCTGCCGTCACAGAGCTTACATTTTACTGGGAAAGTAAAATAGATAGCAAGATAGAAAAGTATAAAAATCAGAAGGGAGCTGGGGTGGGAGTGGGGAGGTGGTTGTTGGGGAGAATGTTAGGGTTGCTATTTTGAATGGGTTGGTCAGCAAGGGGAAGTGTCACAAAGGTGATTTTGAGATCAAGATCTGAAGGAGATGAGAGGGCAAGAGACAAATCTCTGGAGGAGCGGGTTCCAAACAATGTGATCCTGAGGGCAAAGGTCCTCAGATGGATATGTGCTTGGTCTGTGGCAGGAGTGGCAAGGCTACCAGCTTGACTAGATCAGAGAGCAATGGGGAGGGAGGGAGGGATTAAGGAAAATAACATCCATTGGCTGAAGGGATAGTGAGGGAGGTGTATACAGACCATATAGAGTTCTACAGGGCATTGTGAAGGATTTGGCTTCCTTTGGGGTAGGTGATCCATTAGAAGGTAGTGCGTGAGCATGACGTGGTCCACCTTGTGTTCTTTTTGTTTTGTTTTGTTTAACCGTTTTATTAAGGTCTCATACAACTCTTATCATAATCCATACATACATCAATTGTGTAAAGAAAATTTGTACATTCATTGCCCTGTCATCATTCTCAAAATATTTGCTCTTCACTTAAGCCCTTCACATCAGGTCCTCATTTTTTCCCCTCGATCCCCGCTCCCCACTCCCTCATGAAGCCTTGATAGTTTATAAATTGTTATTTTGTCATACCTTGCCCTGTCTGATGTGTCCTTCACCCACTTTTATGTTGCCAGTACCCAAGGGAGGAGGTCACATGCCTCAACTGTCGGCCTCAGGGATTGTGTTCCTTAGGATACGCTGGCTGGGGAGTGGCAGCTCCATGGAGAACCTCATCACTTAGCATCATGGCTGCTCTGACATGATGCTTCCAAACCATGCAATTTATATTTCATGCACAATTGAATCAGCTAATGGTTTCATTCTCCAAGTGGGAAACAAGTTGTTACAGTGTTAATTACATCGCAGGCGTGTTCCCTCTCCTTTGCCCCCAAGTGCTCCAGGGGAAGTTCCCAGGTAGCAGTCAAGTAGGTATCCAAGACAGTGGCTTTGGCGGGCTCCACAGATGTCAAGGCTGAAGAGTGGTGGCAAGGCCAATAATGCTTTCTCTGACTTCGTTGTGGGTGTGTTGGGGTTTTGGGAGTAGAGGTGGCAGCTAAAACTGCCCAGCGGTCTCACCATCCTTTCTCACTGGAATCGGGCAAGGCTGGAGTGTGCCTCTTCCATGCTGATGCTGACATTTCTAGACAGGGGACAGTGGGGATGATGTGTAGGGAAAAGTAGACAAAATCCAACCACTTGTAGTCAAGACATCAGCAGATTGTGGAGCTAAGCCTGTAGTCTCTGAGGCTGGTCTGCTGTCATTTGAATTCCAGTTCCCCCTTTGATAACCTGGTCCAGATTGCTTCACCTTTCTGTGCATTCATGTTCTCACATATAGAAGGGAGCTGATGCATTGCCAATGGGTCAGTCAACCCAAACTCATAGTGAGCCTGTAGGACAGAGTGGAACCATCCCATAGGCTTCCCCATAGGTACTGAAGCAAATTGATGCATCATTCTTACAGGAAGCTGCTGAGGGGTTTGCTGAGATTGTGGTAAATAGTCAAGGGTTTCTCTATTGCCCCAACAGCATTTCTCTTAAAAGGGTTGTAAAACCCACTAAAACCCCACTGCTCTTGAGTTTATTCAGACTCAAAGCAACTCAGGTTAAAGTAATAACTGTCCCTGCAGATGTCCAATGCTGAAAATATTTATGAGAGCAGACAGCCCCATCTGGATCCTGAAGAAAAGCTGGTGGGTTTGAACCACAGACCTCTGGTTAGCAGTTCTAATGCTTCACCCACACAACCACCAGTGGGATGAAATGAGTGAATGCATATGCAATCCTTAGAACACTAGTACATAACATGCACTTAGTAATAGTGAGCTATTATGGTAGGAGGGGAGTCCAAAAACCAAACCAAACTCACTGCCATCAAGGACACTCTGACTCACCGTGACCTAGAGTTCTGCCCTAGGGACAGGTTCGAACTGCTCCTGTGGGTATTCGAGACTGTAACTTATAGGAGTGGAAAGCTTCATCTTTCTCCCTCAGAGTGGCTGGTGGTTTTGAACTGTTGACTTTGGGATTAGCAGCCTAATGTGTAATCACCCACACCACTAGTGAATGAGAGCAATAAGCCTCTGGCATTTTCTGTGAGGTAGTAGAATATATTATATTATATTAATTATATTATATTAATTTTATTCCTATATTTAAAGAAGGTAAACCTACTGAAACAGAACAATTGTCATGGTTTACAAAGAGAGGAGAGATATCAATTTTAAGGATATATAGAGCTGTAAGTCATCCCTGGATGGTACAAATGGTTAAGACACTTGGCCATTAACAGAAACTTTGGAGGTTCAAGTACACCCAGCAGTACCTTGGAAGAAAAGCCTGGCCATCTGTTTCTGAATGACTATGCCCATTGAAAACCCTATGAATCGCCATGAGTCAAAATCAACTCAGTGTCATATGGTCATTTTAAATTTGAGGATGGTACCTGAAAAGAAAAAAAAAAAGTTGTCTATTGAAGAGGTGGTTTGTGAAAGCACCTGGCCCATGCAAACAAACACAAAGTGATGAGGGCCCACTGTGGAGTCACTGTACACAGACCAGGCCTTACTTTCTCCACATCCAGTTTTGTTACATGTCATCAAGTTGGTATCAACTCGTAGCGACTCTATGTACAACGGAAAGAAACACTGCCTGGTCCTGTGCCGTCCTCACAATTGTTATGATTTAGCCCATTGTTGCAGAAACTGTGTCCATCATCTTGGTGAGGGCCTTCTTCTTGTTGGTGCCCCTTTACCAAGCATGATGGCCTTCTCCGTGATGTCTCTCCTGATAACTCCTAATGTCCAAGTATGTAAGACCAAGTCTAGCCATCCTTGCCTCGAAGGAGCATTCTGAATGCACTTCGTCCAAAACAGATCTTGTTCCTCAACTGAAATTCTTGCAGAGAGAGTGAAAGCACACTTGATTTACCTAGTCTTATTTCCCAAAGTGGGCGATACCACCAACCTTCTGTGCACAGAACAATCCAGGCGTCTACAAAGCAGATATCCACATTTTATCCTGGATGGTGTGCTATAGTACAAAAAATTTTCATTTCCTGGGGGCTGTGAGTAAATTTTTTTTTTCTGAAAAGAAGGCGTGTACTGTTGATGATTTTGGGGCCCCATATGCAGCCCTTGGGACAGATGTTTGTCTAGGGCAGTAGATCTCAACCTGTGGGTCGTGACACCTTTAGGGGTTGAATGACACTTTCGCAGGGGTTGCCTGATTCATCACAGTAGCAAAATTACAGTGATGAAGTAGCAATGAAATGATTTTATGTTCGGTGGGCACCACAAGCTGAGAAACTGTACGAAAGGGTGACGGCATTAAAATGTTGAGAAGCACTGGTCTAGGGAATGGTTGGCATCCCCATGTAGGACACACGTGAATTTAATAGGCAGTCAGGCAGTGCAGGACTTTGGTTTCATTGGAGTGGAAAGAACTATTGATCATATTTCAAGGACAAACAAATCTGGAAGGAAATGCTATTATGGATGAAAACCAGACAAAAAACAAACTCTTGAAAATATTTCTGTATACTAGAGTGAGGAGTTGCAATCAAGAAAATTAAAGGATATCGGTTTGGCGCCCAGCAAAAAACAAAACATGCAGAAGGTTTAATTAAAGAGAATTTAATGAAAACATTATTTACAGTGGTGGGGATGGGTTAAGGAAACCAACAAAAGATAGGGAGGTCCTAAGGGGCTAACAAGAGCAAAAAGCTATTGCCACGTGTCCTTTGGAATGTACTGTTCAGCTCTTTGATTGTACATTATTTGAATTGTCTTCACTACTCTATGATGTAGAGCAACTCTGACTCATAAGAATTTTATACGACTGGCCTCTCCCAAATTATTTTATTTTCCTACTGCTCCCATATATGTTAAAAATATGTGGTATTTCATCATAATTTACTATGCTCCAAACCAGTGGTTCTCAACCTTACTAATATCTCAGAACTTTAAAGAAGTTCCTGATGTTGTGATGAACACCCAACCATAAAATTAATTTCGTTGCTACTTAATAACTGTAATTTTGCTAATGTTATGAATTCTGCCACCCCTTTGAAAGGGTCGTTCAACCCCACAAAGGGGTCATGACCCAAAGGTTGAAAACCGCTGTAATAAACTATGAGGAGATTCTCTTAAGATATATTTCAGCATTTTGTTAGACACACAACTTCCGTGGTTATTGTTGTTAGTTGCTGTTGACTGGGTTTTGGCTCATAGCAACTCTATGCACAATATAATGAAATGCTGCCCCATCTTGTGCCATCTGGTTGTGGGCTGACTATTTTGCTACCCTTCTGTATCAAGATTTGTGTCTTCCTCTAGGGCAGTGGTTCACAACTGTCATAATGTTATGATCCTTTTATACAGTTCCTCATGTAGAGGTGAACCCCCAACCATATAATTATTTTCATTGCTATTTCATAACTGTAATTTTGCTACTATTCTGAATCAGGTCACCCCTGTGAAAGGGTCGTTCGATGGCCCAATGTGGTCACGATCCATAGATTGAGAACTGCTGCCCTAAACTAAGAGGAGATTCTTTTAAGATATAGTTCAGCATATTGTTAGACGCACAGTCCTGTTGCTTTTGTTGTTAGGTGCCTTTGAGTGAGTTTTGACTCATAGCAACTGTATGCACAATATAATGAATCGCTGCCCCTTCCTGTGCCATCCTCAGAGTGGTTCTTTGCTTGCTCTCATTGTTGCAGCCACTGTGCTAATCCTTCTTTTGAGGGGCTGCCTCTTGTTGGCTGTCCTTCTTCTCTACCAAGATTTCTGTCTTCTTCTAGGGACGGAGATTCTCAAACTTCCTAATGCCATACTTTCATACCTTTCCTCATGTCATGTTGACCCCCCCCAATCATAAAATTATTTTCATTACTACTTCATAACTGTAATTTTACTACTGTTATGAATTGGGCCACCCCTGTGAACGGGTCATTCGTCCCCTCAAAGCAGTCGCGACATACATGTTAAAAACATCTGCTCTTAACTAAGAGGAGTTTCTCTTAAGATATAGTTCAGCACATTTTAAGACACACAAGTCCTGTTGTGTTTTTTTAGGTGCCATCGCTTGGGTTTCAGCTCTTAGCACAATATAATGAAATGATGCCCCATCATTTGACATCCTCACAGTGGTTCTTTGCTTGCGCTCATTGTTGCAGCCACTGTGCTATTCCAACTTGTCGTGGCGGCATCTCTTTTGCTGCCCTTCTACTGTACCAACATTTGTGTCTTCCTCTAGGACAGTGGTTCTCTCCCTTCCTAATTCAATGACCCTTTCATACATTTTCCAATGTAGTGGTGGACCACCCATCATAAAATTGTTTTCGTTGCTATTTCAAAACTGAATTTTTTCTACTGCTATGAATTAGGCCACCCATGTAAAAGGGTCGTCTTTCCCCCAAAGGCAATGTGACTCACAGTTTGAGAACCGTTGCTCAAAACTCAGAGGTGGTTCTTTAAAGATGTAGTTCAGCACAATGTTAGAAGCACAAGTCCTGTGGTGGTTGTTGTTAGGTGCCGTTGAGTGGGTTTTGGTTCATAGCAACTCTTTGCACAATACATTTAAAAGCTGCCGTGTCCTCTGCCATGGTCAAAGTGGTGTTTGCTTGCGCTCATTGTTGCAGGTAATGTGGCAATCCATATTTTGGGGTGCTGCCTGCGTTTGCTGCCCTTCTACTCTACCAAGATTTCTGTCTTCCTATAGGGAAGTGGTTCTCAACCTTCCTAATGCCATGACCCTTGATACCGTTCCTCATGTAGAAGTGACCCCAATCATAAAAATATTTTTATTGCTGCTTTATAACTGTAATTTTACTACTGTTTGAATTGGGCCACCCCTGTGAAAGGGTTGTTTGCCCCACCAAAGGGGTAGTGACGCACAGGTTGAGAACTTCTGCTCTAAGCTAAGAGGAGTTTCTCTTAAGATATAGTTCAGCACATTATTAGATGCAGAAGTCTTGTTGTTATTGTTTTTAGGTGGCATAGAGTGAGTTTTGGGTTTTGGCTCATAGGAACTCTGAGCACAATGTACTGAAATGCTGCCCTGTTGTGTGCCCTCCTCACTGTGGTTCTTTGCTTGTGTTCATTTTTGCAGCCACTGTGCTAATCAATCTTGTAGGGGTTGCCTTTCTTTGCTGCCCTTCTACTGTACCAATATTTGTGTCTTCCTCTAGGACAGTGTTTCTCAGCCTTCCTAATTCCACATCCCTTTATACAGTCCCCAATGTAGTGGTAGACACCCAATCATGAAATTATTTTCGTTTCTATTTCATAACTGTAATTTTACTACTGTTATGAATTAATTGGGCCATCCCTGTGAAAGCGTTGTTCCTCCCACCAAAGGGGCCGTGACCCACAAGTTCAGAACCGCTGATCTAAACTAAGAGGAGGTTCTCTTAAGATATAGTTCAGCTTATTGTAAGACACACAAGTCCTGTTGTTATTGGTTTTAGGTACCGTCGAGCGGGTTTCAGCTCACAGCAACTCTGTGCACAATATAATGAAATGCTGCACCCTCCTGTGCCATCCTCACAGATGTTCTTTGCTTGCACTCATTGTTGCAGCCACTGTGCTAATCCATCTTCTTGGAGCTGCCTCTTTCGCTGCCTTTCAACTCTCCCAGGATTTGCGTATTCCTCTAGGGCAGTGTTTCTCAACTTTCCTAATGCTATGACCCTTTCATACAGTTCCTCATTTACTGGTAACCACCCAACGATAAAATTATATTAATTGCTACTTCATAACTCTAATTTACTATTGGTATGAATTGGGCCAGCCCTTTGAAAGGGTCGTTCCACCTCCCAAAGGGGTCGCGACCCACAAGTTGAAAACCATTGCTCTAAGCTAGAAGAGTTTCTCTTAAGATATAGTTCAGCGCAATGTTAGATGCACAAGCCTTGTTGTTATTGTTTTTAGGTGCCATAGAGTGAGTTTTGACTCGTAGCATCTCTGAGCACAATGTAATGAAACGCTGCCCTGTCATGTGTCCTCCTCACTGTGTTTCTTTGCTTGTGCTCATTGTTGCATCCACTGTGCTAATCAATCTTGTACGGACTGCCCTCTCTTTTGCTGCCCTTCTACCGTACCAATAATTGTGTCTTCCTCTAGAACTGTTTTTCTCAACTTTCTTAATTCCATATCCCTTTCATATAGTTCCCAATGTAGTGGTGAACCATACCAATGATTGTGTCTTTCTCTAGGACTATTTTTCTCAACCTTCCTAATTCAATATCCCTTTCATATAGTTTCCAATGTAGTGGTGAACCCCCATATTGTTAGACACACAAATCCTGTTAATTTTTTTTTTTTTTGGTGCCGTCGAGCAGGTTCCAGCTCACAGCAACTCTGTGCACAATATAATAAAATGCTGCACCCTCCTGTGCCATCCTCACAGTGGTTCTTTGCTTGCGCTCATTGTTGCTGCCACTGTGCTAATCCATCTTGTTGGGGCTGCTTCTCTTTGCTGCCCTTCTACTGTACCAAGATTTGTGTCTTCCCCTAGGGCAGTGGTTCTCAACCTTCCTAATGCTAAGAACATTTCATACAGTTCCTCATTTAGTGGTGACCACCCAATGTTAAATTACATTCGTTGCTACTTCATAACTGTAATTTTGCTAGTGCTATGAATAAGGAGACACCTCTGAAAAGGTCGTTCGACCCCTAAAAGGGGTTGCGACTCACAGGTTGAGAACCGCTGCTCTAAACTAAGAAGTGTCTTTTAAGATGTATTTCAGCATATTGTGAGAAGCACAGTCCTCTTTTTGTTGTTGTTGGTAGGTACCCTCGTGGTTTTTGACCCATAGCAACTCTATGCACAATATATTGAAACGCGACCTCGTCCTATCACATCTTCACGGTTGTTCTTTACTTACGCTCATTGTTGCAGCTACTATGCTAATCCATCTTTTGGGGGCTGCCTCTCTTTCCTTTCCTTCTACTGTACCAAGATTTTTGTCTTCCTCTAGGGCAGTGGTTCTCAACCTTCCTAATACCATGACCCTTTCATACCATTCCTCATGTAGAGGTGACCCCCCCAATCATAAAATTATTTTCATTGCTACTTCATAACTCTAATTTTGCTACTGTTATGAATTGGGCCACCTCTGTGAAAGTGTCATTCGTGCCCCCAAATGGGTGGAGACCCACAGATTGTGAAACGCTGCTCTAAACTAAGAGGAGTTTCTCAAAAGATATACTTTAGCACTTTATTGGACGCACAAGTCCTGTTGTCATTGTTTCGAGGTGCCATCCAGTGGGTTTCAGCTCATTGCAACTCTGTGCACAATATAATGAAACATTGCACCATCTTGTGCCACCCTCACAATGGTTCTTTGCTTGAGCTCATTGTTGTAGGCACTGTGGTAATCCATCTTGTAGGGGATGCCTCTCTTTTGATGCCCTTCTATTGTACCCATATGTGTGTCTTCCTCTAGGAGAGTTGTTCTAAATTTTCCTAATTCCACAACCCTTTCATATAGTACCCAATATCGTGGTGGACCCTCAATCATAAAATTATTTTCGTTTCTTTTTCATAACTGTAATTTTGCTACTGTTATGAATTGGGCCACCCCCCTGTAAGCGTTTTTCTACTCCCCAAGGAAAGAGGTCGTGAAACACAGGCTGAGAACACAGCTCTAAACCAAGCAGAGTTTCTCTTAAGATCTACTTCAGTATATTGTTAGAAGCTCAAATCCTGTTGTTGTTGTTGTTGTTAGTTGCCATCAAGAGGCTTTGTACTCATGGCAAGTCAGTGCACAATATAATGCCATGGTGCTCCGTCCAGTGCCATCCTCACAGTGGTTCTTCTGCTTGCTCTGATTGTGGCATCCAGTGTCCTATTCCACCTTGTTGTGGGATGCCCTTTTTTCCTGTCATTCTACAGTACCAAGATTTGTGACTTCCTCTAGGGAAGTGGTTCTCAACCTTCCTAATACCATGACCCTGTAATACAGTTCCTCTTGTAGTGGTGATACCCCAACCCTAAAATTATTTTTGTTCCTACTTCAGAACCGTAATTTTGCTACTCTTATGAATCGTGCCACCCCTGTAAAAGGTTTGTCCGATCCCCCACAGGTGTCATGACCCATTGGTTGAGAAACGCTGCTCTAAACTTAGAGGAGTTTCTCTGAAAATCTATTTCAGCATATTGTTAGACACACAAGTCCTGTTGTTATTGTTGTTAAGCTGCATTGAGTGGGTTTTGGCTCATGGCAACTCTGTTCACAATATAATGAAATGCTACCTGGTCCTGTGCCATCATCACAGTAGTCTTTTGCTTGGGCTCATTGTTGCAGCCACTATGCTAATCCATCTTTTGGGGGACTGCCTCTCTTTTCCTGCCCTTCTGTACCAAGATTTGTGTCTTCATTTAGAGCAGCGGTTCTCAAACTTCCTAATGCTACTACCTTTTGATACCATTCCCCATGTCGTGGTGACAGTCCAAACAAAAAATTACTTTCTTTGTTTTTTCATAAATGTAATTTTGCTACTGTTATGAACCAGGACACCCATGTGAAATGTTTGTTCATCCCCCCAAAGGCGTCGCAACTACAGATTGAGAACCGCTACTCTAAATTAATAGGCGTTTCTCTTAAGGACTACTTCAGCATATTGTTAGAAGCACAAGTCCTGTTGTTGATGTTTGGTGCCTTTGAGTGTGTTTTGGCTCATAGCAAAATTATGCACAATATAATGAAACAGTGTCCCGTACTTTGCCATCCTCACAGTGGTTCTTTAGCTTGGGCTCATTGTTGCAGCTATTGTGCTAATCCAACTTTTGGGGGACTGCCTCTCTTTTGCTGCCCCTCTGCAGTACCAAGATTCGTGTCTTCATCTACGGCAGTGGTTCTCAAATATCATAATGCCACGACCCTTTCACACAGTTCCTCATGTAGTGGTGACCCCCCAATTATAAAATTATTTCCATTGATACTTCGTACATGTAATTTTGCTATAGCTATGAATCGGGCTACCCCTCTGAAAGGGTCATTCGATCCCCCAAAGTGGTCGCGACGCACAGGTTGAGAACTGCTGCTCTAAACTAAGAGGAGTTTTTCTTAAGATCTACTTCACCATATTGTTAGAAGCACAAGTCCAGTAGTTATTGTAGTTAGGTGCCAACGGCTGGGTTTTGGCTCACAACAACTCTATGTACAATATAATGAAATGCTGCTCCGTGCTGTGCCATTGTCACAATGGTTCTTTGCTTGCGCTCATGGTTGCAGCCACTGTGCTAATCCATCTTTTTGGTGGTTGCCTCTGATTTGCTGCCCTTCTACTCTACCAAGATTTCTGTCTTCCTCTAGGGCAGTGGTTCTCAACCTACCTAATGCCACGACACTTTCATACCGTTCCTCATGTAGTGGTGACCGCCTGTTCATAAAATTATTTTCGTTTTACTTCATAACTCTTATTTTGCTACAGTTATGAAGGGGCCATAACTGTGAAAGTGTACTTCGTCCCCCCAAAGGGGTCGCTAACCACAAGTTGAGAACCGCTGCTCTAAGATAATAGGATTTTGTCTTAAGCTCTACTTCAGCACATTATTAGAAGCACATGTCCTGTTGAGTTTGTTGTTCCTTGCTGTCCAGTGGGTATTGACTCATAGCAACTCTATGTACAATATACTGAAATGCTGCCCCGTGCTGTGCCATCGTCACAGTGGTTCTTTGTTTGCACTCATGGTTGCAGCCACTGTACTAATCCACCTTTCTGGTGGCTGCCTCTGGTTTGCTGCCCTTCTACGCTACCAAGATTTCTGTCTTGCACTATGGCAGTGGTTCTCAACTTTCCTAATGCCACGACACTTTCATACCTTTCCTCACGTCGTGGTGACCCCCAAAAACATAAAAATATTTTCATTGCTACTTCATAACTAGGTTTACTACTGTTATGAATTGGGCCATCCCTGCGAAAGGGTCATTCGTTCCCCCAAAGGGGTCGCGACCCACAAGTTTAGAACCGCTGCTCTAAACTAAGAGGGGATTCTCTAAAGATATCGTTCAGTACTTTGTTGGACACACAAGTCCTGTTATTGTTTTTAAATGCCGTGGAGTTTCAGCTCATTTTAACCCTGTGCACAATATAATGAAACATTGTCCGGTCCATACCATCCTCACAGTGGTTCTTCTGCTTGCTCTGATTGTTGCAGCCACTGTGCTATTAGATCTTATTTCCGGTTACCTCTTTTTTCCTGACCTTCTACTGTACCAAGATTTGTGTCTTCCTCTAGGGCAGTGTTACTCAACCTATCTTATTCCACGCCCCTTTCGTACAATGTCTAATGTAGTGGTGACCCTCCAACCATAAACTTGTTTTCGTTGCTACTTCATAACTGTAATTTTGCTACTCTTATGATTCGTGCCAAGCCTGTGAAAGGGTCATTTGTCCCCCCAAATGGGTTATGATCTACAGGTTGAGAACTGCTGCTCTAAATTTACAGGAGTTTCTCATAAAATCTAGTTCAGCATATTGCTAGACGTACAAGTACTGTTGTTGTGATTGTTAAGTTCTATCGAGTGGCTTTTGCCTCATAGCAACTCTATGCACAATTTAATATAACGCTGTCCCATCCTGTGCCATCCTCACAGTGGTTCTTTGCATGGGCTCATTGTTACAGCCACTAGCTAGACACTCAACCATGAAATTATTTCCTTTGACATTTCATAAAGTGTAATTTTGCTACTGTTATGAATTGGGCCACCCATGTGAAAAGGTCGATCGTCCGCCTGCCAAAAGGGGTCACGGCAAACAGGTTAAGAACCTCTTCCTTAAACAAGAGGAGTTTTTTTAAAGATATAGTTCAGCACTTTGTTACATGCCCAAGTCCTGTTGATATTTTTAGGTGCCACCGAGTGGGTTTCAGCTCATTGCAACACTGTGCACAATATAATGAAACGCTGCCCCGGAGTGTGTAATTCTCACTGTGGTTCTTTGCTGCGCCCATTGTTGCAGCCACTGTGCTATTTCATTTGGCAGGGGCTGCCTCTCATTTGCTGCTCTTCTACTCTACAAATATGTGTGTCTTCCTCTAGGACAGTGGTTCTCACCCTTGCTAATTCCATGACCCTTTCACATACTTCCCAGTGTAATGGTGGACCCCAATCATAACATTATTTTCGTTGCTATATCATAACTGTAATTTTGCTACTGTTGTGAATTGGGCCACCCATGTGAAAGTGTCGTTTGACCCCTTAAAGGGGTCGTGACCCACAGTTGGAGAACCACAGCTATAAACTAATAGGAGGTTCTCTTAAGTTCTACTTCAGGATATTGTTAAAAGCACAAGTCCTTTTGTTGTTGTTGTTAGGTGCTGTCCAGTGGGTTTTGACTCAAAGCAACTCTATGCCCAATATAATGAAAAGCCTACGCCCTTCTCTTATATCCTCACCGTGGTTCATTTGCTGGCTCTGATGGTTGAAGCCACTGTGCTATTCCATCTTGTTGAGGGTTGTCTCTTTTGCTACCCTTCTACTGTACCAATGTTTCTGTCTTCCTCTAGGGCAGTGGTTCTCAACCTTCTTAATGCCACGATCCTTTCATACAGTTCCTCATGTTTTGGTTACCGTCCGACCATAAAATTATTTTCAT
>NW_022105855.1:5775994-5777532 GCF_000313985.2 Echinops telfairi
GAGACTTGATCAGAATACTGTCTTGTCTCCATTTCTCGCGTCTCTTGCCCCTCTTCATTCCCAGTCCCTTTTTCTGGTATCCACGTTGTTTGATGACCTGCAGGATGGGTCATTTTGGCGCCCCAATGTGGGGCACGAGCGAGTTGAGAAGCCTCACTTCCTGTGCTGCTGGCATCCGGCTGTAACAACCTGCTGTAACACTGAACTGTAACACTGTGCTGTAATACTTAGCTGTAACATCCAGCCGCTGTGCCTTTGTCGCCTGGAAAGCCTTGAGGCGATCCTCACTCAATGCACCCTGAAAACGAGGGAACCCCCTGAGGAAGCAGGCAAATCATCAAGGACCAGCCGGTGGACTCATCAAGTGCCCCTACTCCGTCTTTGTAGCCTGCGGCGACTACTAAATGGGAAATGTTGCCTGAACTATGGGTCAAGAATTGAGTCAGCATCAGTTATTTGTGGGACAGTTGCGTGATGCTTTAAAGACACGGGGAATTAAGGTTAAAGCTAAAGATTTATTTAGATTTTTGATTTCATAAAAGACACATGTCCCTGGTTCCTTCAGGAAGGCACGGTTGATGCCCGTACTTGGAACAGGGTAGGAGATTGTCTAGAAGATTATTATAAGGTTTTTGTTCCCAAAAAGGTCCCTGTGGCGGCATATTCTTATTACAAGCTCATTAAGGAAATTATTGGAAGTAGACTACAGGATTTCCAGGTCCACAAAACCATTGCCCAGACGTAAGAAATATTAAAAGTCAGTTCTAAGATTGATCTTAGAGAGCCTCCGCCTAAGGAATTGAAAAAAAAAAAAAAGAAGCTGTTTCTCAGTATGGGGCTACCTCTCCATACAGCTTAGCCCTCTTGGATTCTTTGGCTGAACAATGGCTCACACCAGGGGATTGGAATGTGTTGGCAAGGGCAATCCTCCCTGGGGGAGACCATTTGCTCTGGAAATCTGAATTTTATAAGAATTGCTAAAACAAATGCTTAAATGTCATTCTGCTAACAGCCCTTTAGCTGCTCCATTGCCCTGAGCTACTTTCACTTTCTCAAGGCCAAAACATGGGGAGGAGCTGCCTCCCAATCCAGGAATAATAGCTTTTCTCATATCAGAGATTGTGCAGGGATCCACGGAACTGCATAACAAGCTCAGTTGTTTGCAGAGGTTATAGCTGGTGCTATGATTGGTGGAAAGTGCTCTGTCTGCTAAAATCAGTGACAGGCACTGGAGAACTCTGCAACCCTATCTCCTTTTCCTAAGCCTAAAAGAAAGTGCTCCCCTCCAGAACCAATAGTTTATAGAGCAATAGAAGGAGAGATTTTACAATGGGGTCGAGGGTTTGCTCTTATCTCCACAGATTCCGGAGCTGAGTGGTTGTCAACGCGACTTCTGAAACGGAGAGATGGCTAAGAAGTCCCGCACTCAAAAGTTTCTGCAAAAGTTTAAAAATGTTCCCTTTTCCTTTTGCTGAAGAAGAAGACAGGAATATTAATAATTATAGCTTGGGGGTGAGGGGATTCCCTATTTTCCCAAG
>NW_022105855.1:5778566-5780577 GCF_000313985.2 Echinops telfairi
ATGTAATGTTACCCACCCACCATTGGGTATTTAGGCCTCTGCCTTCTGCTCAATAAATGAGACTTGATCAGAATACTGTCTTGTCTCCATTTCTCACGTCTCTTGCCCTTCTTCATTCCCAGTCCCTTTTTCAGGTATCCACGTTGTTTGATGACCTGCGGGATGGGTCAGGGGCTGCCTCTCATTTGCGGCCTTTCTACTCTAAAAATATTTCTGTCTTCCTCAAGGGCATAGTTCTCAACCTAATGCCTCAATCCTAATGCCACCACCCTTTCATACCATTTCTTATGTTGTGGTGACCACGCAACAATAAATATATTCATTATTACTTAATAACTGTAATTTTACTCATGTAGTGGTGACCCCCCAATTATAAAATTACCTTCATTGCTACTTTGTACCTGTAATTTTGCTAGAGTTATGAATCGCGCCACCCTGTGAAAGGGTCATTCGACACCCCCCCCAAAAGAGGTCGCGACGCACATGTGGAGAACCTCTGCTATAAACTAAGAGGAGTTTCTCTTAAGATTTACTTCACCATATTGTTAGAAGCACAAGTCTTGTAATTATTGTTGTTAGATGCCATCGGCTGGGTTTCGGCTCACGGCAACTCTACGCACAATATAATGAAATGCTGCCCCGTCCTGTGACATCGTAACAGTGGTCCTTTGCTTGCGCTCATGGTTGCAGCCACTGTGCTAATCCATATTTTGAGGGGCTGCCTCTCCTTTGCTGCCCTTCTACTCTACCAAGATTTCTGTCTTCCTCCAGGGCAGTGGTTCTCAACCTTCCTAATGCCATGACACTTTCATATTGTTCCTCACATAGTGGTGATCGCCTTTTCATAATTTTTCTGTCATTGTACTTCATAACTCTAATTTTTCTTCAGTGTGAAAGTGTCCTTTGTCCCCCCAAAGGGGACGCGACCCACAGGTTGAGAACTGCTGCTCTAAGCTAATAGGTGTTTGTCTTAAGCTCTACTTCAGCACATTGTGGGAAACACAAGTCCTCTTTTTGTTGTTGTTAGGTGCCGTTGAGTGGGTTTTGACTCATAGCAACTCTATGCACAATAAAATGAAACACGACCACCTCCTATCACATCCTCACAGTGTTTATTTGCTTAAGCTCATTTTTGCAGCTACTGTGCTAATCCAACTTTGGGCGGTTGCCTGTCATTTGCTGCCCTTCTACTGTACCAATATTTGTATCTTCCTCTAGGGCAGTGGTTCTCAAACTTCCTACTACCATGGCAGTTTCAAACAGTTTCAAATGTAGTGGTGGCAACCAACCCTAAAATTATTTTGGTTGACACATCATAACTGTAATTTTGCTACTGTTATGAATAGTGCCATCTCTGTGAAAGGGTCGTTTGTCCACCCAAAGGCATCACGACACAGAGGTTGAGAACCACTGCTCTAAATTAAGAGGTGTTTCTCTTAAGATCTACTTCAGCATATTTTTAGATACACAACTCCCGTTGTTAATGTTAAGTTCCATCAAGTGTATTTTGGCTTATAGCAACTCTATGCACAATATAATGAAATGCTTTCCCGTCCAGTGCCATCCTCACAGTGGTTCTTTGCTTGGGCTCATTGTTGCAGCCACTATGTTAATCCATCTTGTTGGGGAATGTCTCTCTTTTCCTGCCCGTGTATACCATGATATGTGTCTTCATCTAGAGCAGAGGATCTCAAACTTCCTAATGCAACTATCCTTTCAAACCATTCCTCATGTGGGAACATCCCAACCATAAACTTATTTTCATTGCTACTCCATAACTGTAATGTTGCTACTGTTATGAATCAGGACACCCATCTGAAAGGGTCCTTTGTCCCCCCATAGGTGTCGTGACCCACAGTTTGAGAACCACTGCTCTAATCTAATAGGAGTGTCTCTTAAGTTCTACTTCAGCATACTGTTAGGCGCACAAGTCCTGTTGTTGTTTGGTGCCTTCAAGTGTGTATTGGCTTATAACAACTGTATGCACTATGTAATATAATGCAGCCCCATT
>NW_022105855.1:5780867-5801892 GCF_000313985.2 Echinops telfairi
CCACAAAGGCATCATGACCCGCAGTTTGAGAAATGCTGCTCTAAACTAATAGGAATTTCTCTTATGGTCTACTTCAGCATATTGTTAGAAGCACAAATCCTCTTGTTGTTTGGTGTCTTTGAGTGTGTGTTGGCTCATAGCAACTCTATGCACAATATAATGAAACACAGCCTAGTCCTGTGCCCACCTCACAGTGGTTCTTTTGCATGCTTTCGTTATTGCAATCACTGTGCTAACCCAAATTTTGGGCGTCTGCATCTCATTTGCTGCCCCAATCATGTACCGAGATTTATGTCTTCCTCTAGGGCAGGAGTTCTCAACTTTTCTAATGCTCCGTTCCTTTCTTGCTGTTCCTCATGTAGTGGTGACACCCCAATCATAAAATTGTTTTCATTGTTACTTCAAAAATCTATTTTTGATACTGTTATGAACTGGGACACCCTGAGAAAAGGACATTCGTCCCCTCAAAAGGGTCGCAACCCACAGGTTGAGAACACCTGCTCTAAACTAAGGAGCTTCTCTAAATATATAGTTCAGTACTTTGTTAGACGCACAAATCCTGTTTATAATTTTAGGTGCCTTCGAGTGGGTTTCAGCTCATTGCAACACTCTGCACAATATAATGAAACTCTGCCCTGTCCTGTGCAATCCTCATTGTGGTTCTTTGGTTGTGCTCATTGTTGCAGCCATTGTGTTATTCCATCTTGTAGGAGCTGCCTCTTTTGCTGCCCTTCTATTGTACCAACATTTGTTTCTTCCTCTTGGACAGTGGTTCTCAACTTTCCTAATTACACGACCCTTTCATATGCTTCCCAATATAACGGTGGACACCCAATCATAAAATTATTTTCGTTGCTGTTTCATAACTGTAATTTTGCTACTGTTATGAACCGTGCCACCACTGTAAAAGTGTTGTAAGTCCCCCTAAAGAGGCCGTGACATACAGGTTGAGAACCGCTTCTATAATCTAATAGGACTTTCTCTTAATGTCTTCTTCAAAATATTCTTAAAAGCACAAGTTCTTTTGTTGTTGTTGTTGTTGTTAGGTGCTGTCCAGTAGGTTTTCACTTATAACAACTCTATGCCCAATATAATGAAAGGCTACGCCCTCCTCTGCAATCCTCACAGTGGTTTATTTGCTTCGATCATTGTTGAAGCCACTGTGCTAATCCATTTTGTTGGGCCGCCTCTCTTTTGGTGCCCTTCTACTATAACAAGATTTGTGTCTTCCTCTACGCCAAGTGCTTCTCAACCTTCCTAATGCCACGAACCTTTCATACAGTTCGTCATATAGTGGTGACCACCCAACGATAAAATTATATTCATTGCTACTTCGTAACTCTAATTTTGCTACTGTTAGGTATAGGGCGACCCCTGTGAAATGGTCGTTCCACCCCCAAAAGGGGTGGCGACCCCCAAGTTGAAAACCGCTGCTCTAAACTAATAGTTGTTTCTTTTAAGATGTAGTTCAGCATATTGTGCGTAACACAAATCCTGGTTTTTTGTTGTTGTTAGGTAACGTCGAGTGTGTTTTGACTCATAGAAACTCTATGCACAATGAAATGAGACCACGTCCTGTCACATCCTCACAGTTGTTCTTTGCTTATGCTCATTTTTGCAGCTACTGTTCGAATCCAACTTTGGGAAGCTGCCTGTCATTCGCTGCCCTTCTACTGTACCAAGATTTGTGTCTTCCTCTGGGGCCGTGGTTCTCAACCTTCCTAATGCCATGACATTTTCATATGTAGTGGTGACCACCTAACCTAAAATTATTTTCATGACACTTCATAACTGTAATTTTGCTACTGTTATGAATAATGCTATCCCTGTGAAAGGGTCCTTCGTCCCCCCAAAGGTGTCGTGACCAATACCTTGTGAACCACTGCTCTAAATTAAGAGGCGTTTCTCCTAAGATCTAGTTCAGCATATTGTTAGACTCACAAGTCCTGTTGTTACTGTTGTTAAGTTCTGTTGAGTGTATTTTCGCTCATAGCAACTCTAAGCACAACATAATGAAACGCTGCCCCATCCAGTGCCTTCCTCACAATGGTTGTTTGCCATCCTCCCAGTGGTTGTTTGCCATCCTCCCAGTGGTTCTTTGCTTGGGCTCATTGTTGCAGCCACTATGCTAATCCATCTTGTTGGGGAAAGCCTCTCTTTTCCTGCCCATCTGTACCAAGATGTGTGTCTTCATCTAGAGCAGAGGTTCTCAACTTTCCTAATTTCACTACCCTTTCATACTGTTCCTCATATAGTGGTGACATCCCAACCATAAAATTATTTTCATTGCTACTCCATAACTGTAATTTTGATACTGTTATGAATCAGGCCTCCCATGTGAAAGGGTCATTTGTCCCCTCATAGGTGTTGCCACCCACAGTTTGAGAACCACTGCTCTAATCTAATAGGAGTGTCTCAAGTTCTACTTCAGCATATTGTTAGAAGCACAAGTCCTGTTGTTTTTGTCGGTGTCCTTGAGGGTGTGTTGACTCATAGCAACTCTATGCACTGTGTAATGAAATGCTGCCCCTTTCTGTGCCATCCTCACAGTGGTTCTTTTTCTTGCTCTCATGGTTGCAGTCACTGTGCTAATCCAACTTTTAGGGGGCTGCCTCTCGTTTGCTGCCCTTCTACTCTACCAAGATTTCTGTCTTCCTTTGGTCCTCAAACTTCCTCATTCCTCTCCCCTTTCACACAATTCCTAATGTAGTGGTGATCCTCAGCCAAAAAATTATTTTCGTTGCTACTTCATAACTGTAATTTTTCTGCTCTTATGAATCGTGCCACCCCTGTGAAAGGGTCATTCGACACCCCCCTCCCCCAAGTGTCACGACCCACATGTTGAGAACCACTGCTCTAAATTTTGAGGAGTTACTCTTAAAATCTAGTTAAGCATATTGTTAGATGCACAATTCCTGTTGTTATTGTTGTTAACCTCCATTGAGTGGGTTTTACTCATAACAACTCTCTGCATAATATAATGAAATGCTGCCCCATCCTATGCCATGCTCTCAGTGGATTTTTGGCTGGCGCTCATTGTTTCATCCACTGGGCTATTCTATCTTGTTGGGGGATGACCCTATTTTGCTTCCTTTCTACTGTATCAAGATTTGTGTCTTCCTCTAGGGCAGTGGTTATCAACCTTCCTAATGCCACTACTCATTAATACAGTTCCTCCTGCAGTGGTGACACCCCAAGCATAAAATTAGTTTTGTTCTTACTTCAGAACCGTAATTTTGGTACTGTTATCAATCGGGCCACCCCTGTGAAAGATTTGGTTGAACCCCCAAATGGTTCGCGACCCACAGTTTGAGAACCCCTGCTCTAAACTATGAGGAGTTTCTCTTAAGATATAGTTCCTCATATTGTTAGACGCACAAGAGCTGTTGTTATTGTTGTTAGGTGCCGCCGATTAGGTTTTGGCTCATAGCAATTCTATGCACAATATATAAGGAAAAGCTGCCCCGTCCTGTGCCATCCTGACAACGGTTCTTTGGCTTGCGCTCACTGTTGCAGCCACTGTGCTATTCCATCTTGTTGGGAGCTGTCTCTCATTTGCTGCCCTTCTACTCTACAACGATTTGTGTCTTCCTCATTAGCAATGGTTCTCAATGGTTCCTAATGCCTCGCCCCTTTCATACAATTCCTGATGGAGGGGTAACCTAACCCTCAACCATAAAATTATTTTCATTGCTACTTCATAACTGTAATTTAGCCACACTTATGAATCATGCCACCCCTGTGAAAGGGTCGTTCAACCCCCTACAGGTGTCTCGACACACAGGTTGAAAACCGCTGCTCTAAATTTAGTGGAGTTTCTCTTAAAATCTAGTTCAGCATATTTTGTTAGATGCACGAGCCCTGTAGTTTTTGTTGTTAAGCTCTATCGAGTAGGTTTTGCCTCATAGCAACTCTGTTCACTATATAATGATATGCTGCCCCATCCTGTGCCATCCTCACAGTGGTTCTCTGTTTGGGCTCAGTGTTGCAGCCACTATGCTACTCCATCTTGTTGGAGACTGCCTCGCTTTTCCTGCCCTTCTGTACCAAGATTTGTGTCTTCATCTAGAGCAGTGGTTCTCAAACTTCCTAATGCTACTACCCTTTCATACCATTCCTCATGTAATGGTGACATTCCAAACAAAAACTTACTTTCATTGCTACTTCAGAAATACAATTATGGTACTGTTATGACACGTTTGTCGTTCGACCCCTCAAAGTGGTCACGACCCACAGGTTGAGAAGCGCTGTTCTGAACTAAGAAAAGATTCTCTGAAGATATTCTTCAACATATTTTTAGACGCTCAAGTCCTCTTGTTATTGTTATTAGATGCAGTCGATTGGGTTTTGGCTTAGCAGCTCTACGCACAATATAATGAAATGCTGCCCGTCCTCTGCCATCCTCAGAGTGATTCTTTGCTTGCACTCATTGTTGCAGCCACTGTGCAAATCCATCTTTTTGGGTGCTGCCCTTTTACTTTACCAAGATTCCTGTCTTCATGTAGGGCAGTTGTTCTCAACTTTCCTCATGCCACGATCCTTTTATACTGTTCTTCATGTAGTGGCGACCCCAATTATAAAATTATTTTCATTGCTACTTCAAAGCTGTAGTTTTGCTACTGTTATGAATCAGGCCACCCATGTGAAAGGGTGGTTCGGAACCCCAAAGGCATCGCGACCCACAGTTTGAGAACCACTGCTCTAAACTAATAGGAGTTTTTCTAAAGTTCTGCTTCAGCATATTGTTAGAAGCATAAGTCCTGTTGTTGTTTGGTGCCTTGGTGTGTGAGTTAGCTCATATCAACTCGATGCACTATATAATGAAACGCTGTCCCATCCTGTGCCATTCTCACATTGTTTCTGTTGCTTGCTTTCCAGTTGCAGCCACTGTGCTAATCCAACTGCCTCTCATTTGCTGCCCTTCTTCTCTACCAAGATTTCTGTCTTCCTTTGGGCAGTGGTTCTCATCCTTCCTAATGCTACGACTCTTTCATACCATTCCTCATGTAGTAGTGACTGCCCAGTCATAAAATTATTTTTGTTGTGCGTCATAACCCTAAGTTTGCAACTGTTAGTAACGGACCACCACTATGAAAGTGCCCTTGGTCCACCCAAAGGGGTCACAAACCACAGGTGGAGTACCGCGGATCTGAACTAATAGGAGTTTCTCTTAAAGTCTACTTCAGCATATTGCTAGAAGCACAAGTCCTGTTATTTTTGTTGTTAGGTGCTGTCGAGCGGGTTTTGACACATAGCAACTCTATGTACAATATAATGAAATGCTGCCACATCCTTTGCCATCCTCACAGTGTTTATTCGGCTTTCGTTCATTGTTGCAGCCACTTTGCTATTCCATCTTGTTGGGTGGTGGCTCTATTTTTCTACCTTTCTACTGTATCAAGATTTGTATCTTCCTCTACGGCAGTGGTTCTCAACCTTCCTAATGCCACGACCCTTTCATACAGTTCCTCGTGTAGTGGTGAACCCACAACCACAAATTTATTTTCGTTTCTACTTCATAATTGTGATTTTGTTACTGTTATGACTTGGGAAACCCCTGTGAAAGGGTCATCCTACCCCCCAAATTAGTCACGCGCCACAGGTTGAGAACCGCTGCTATGAACTGAGAGGAGATTCTCTTAAGATATAGTTCAGCATATTGTTAGATGCACATGTGTTATTGTCATTCTTTTTAGGTGCTGTCGAATGGGTTTTGGCTCAGCAACTGTATGTACAATATAATCAAACGCTGCCCCATCCTCTGCCATCTTCACAGTGGTTATTTGCTTGAGCTCATTGTTGCAGTCATAGTGCTAATCCATCTGTTTGGGGGGCTACCTCACTTTTGATGCCCTTCTGTTCTACCAAGATTTCTGTCTTCCTCTAGGGTAGTGGTTCTCAACGTTCCTAATGTCACTACCCTTTCATGCAGTTTGTCATGTAGTCTTGACCTCCAACGTTGACATTTCCATTATCATTCATAATTGTCATTTTGCTACTGTTATGAATCGTGTCACTGCTGTGAAAGGGTTGTTCGATCCCCCAAAGTGGTCACGACTCAAAGGTTGTGAACCGCTGTTCTAAATTAAGAGGTGTTTCCCTTAAGATATAATTCAACATATTGTTAGACACCCAAGTACTTTTGTTAATGTTGTTAAGTTCCGTCGAGTGAGTTTTGGCTCTTAGCATCTCTATGCACAATATAATGAAACACTGCCTCGTCTGGTGCCATCCTCCCAGTGGTTGTTTGCTTGGGCTCATTGTTGCAACCACTATGCTAAACCTTCTTGTTGGGGACTGCTTCTCATTTTCTGCCCTTCTGTACTAAGATTTGTGTGTTCATCTAGAGGAGTGGTTCTCAGCCTTCCTAATGCTACTACCTTTTCATACTGTTCCACATGTAGTGGTGACATCCCAACCATAAAATTATTTTCATTGCTACTTCATGACTATAATTTTGCTACTGTTATGAATCAGACCACCCATGTGAAAGGGTACTTCTTCCCCACAACGGCATCGCGACCCACACTTTGAGAACCGCTGCTCTAAACTTATAGGAATTTCCCTTAAGGTCTACTTCAACACATTATTAGAAGCACATGTCCTATGGTTTTTATTTTTAAGTGCTGTCGAGTGGGTTTTGACTCATAGCAACTTGTGTACAATATAATGAAACACTGCCCCATCCTGTGCAATTCTCACAGTGGTTCTTTGGCTTGCGCTCATTGTTGCAGCCACAGTGCTATTCCATTTCATTGGGGGCTGACTCTATTTTGCTGCCTTTTTACAGTATCAAGATTTGTGTCTTCCTCGAGGGCAGTGTTTCTCAAACTTCCTAATGCCATGACCCTTTCATACAGTCCCTCTTGTAGTCAAAACCCTCCAGCCATAGAATTATTTCCATTGCTATGTTATAACAGTAATTTTGCTACTGTTATGACTCAGGTCACCCCTGTGAAAGGGTCGTTCAAACCCGAAAGTGGTCATGACAAATAGGTTGAGAACCGTTGCTCTAAATATAGAGGCTTTTCTCTTAAGATCTAGTTCAGCATATTGTTAGATGCACATGCCCTGCTGTTAATGATGTTAAGTTCTGTCGAGTGTGTTTAGGCTCATAGCAACTCTATGCCCTATGTAATCAAATGCTTCCCTGTCCTGTGCCATCCTCACAGTGGTTCTTTACTTGCTTTCAATGTTGCTGCCACTGTGCTAATCCAACTTTTGGGGGGCTGCCTCTTGTTTGCTACCCTTCTACTCTACCAAGATTTCTGTCTTCCTGTAAGGCAGTTGTTCTCAACCTTCCTAATTCCACGACCTTTCATACCATTCCTCATGTAGTGGTAACTGCCCAATCATAAAATTATCTTCATTTTACTTCATAACTCTAATTTTGCTACTGTTGTGAATGGGCCACCGCTGTGAGAGCGTCCTTGGTCCCCCCAAAGGGAACCTGCTCTAAACTAATAGGAGTTTTTCTTAAGGTCTACTTCAGCACATTGTTAGAAGCACAAGACTTGTTGTTTTTGTTGTTAGGTGCTGTCGAGTGGGTTTTGGCTCAGCAACTCTATGCACAACATAATTAAATGCTGCCCCATCATCTGCCATTCTCAGAGTGGTTGTTTGCTTGAGCTCATTGTTACAGCCACCTTGTTAATCCATCTTTTGGGGGGTTGCCTCATTTTTGCTGCCCTTCTACTCTACCAAGATTTCTGTCTTCCTATAGGGCAGTTGTTCTCAACCTTCCTAATGCCACGAATCTTTCATACCTTTCCTCATGTATTGGCGACCCCCCCCCAAAATGAAATTATTTTCATTGCTACTTCAAAACTGTAATTTTGCTACTGTTATGAATTGGGGCACCCCCGTGAAAGGGTCGTTCCACTCCCAAAGGGGTCACGACCCACAAGTTGAGAACAGTTGCTCTAAACTAAGAGGTGTTTCTTTAAAGATGTAGTTCAGCATATTGTGAGCAGCACAAGTCCTGTTTTTTTGTTGTTGTTGTTCTTATTGTTAGGTGCCATCAGGTGGTTTTTGACTCATAGCAACTCTATGCACAGTAAAATGAAATGCGACCCCGTCCTGTCACATCCTCAAAGTTGTTCTTTGCTTATGTACATTGTTGCAACTCCTGTGCTAATCCATCTTTTTTGGGGTTGCCTCTCTTTGCGGCCCTTCTACTGTACAAAGATTTGTGTCTTCCTGTAAAGCAGTGATTCTCAAACTTCCTAATGACACAACCCTTTCATGCAATTCCTCATGTAGTGGTCTCCCCCAACCATGAAATTATTTTCAAGGTCACTTCATAACTGTAATTTTGCTACTGTTATGAATCGTTCCACCTCTGTGAAAGGGGCGTTCAACCCCCCAAAGGGGTCACCACTCACAGGATGAGAACTGCTGCTCTAGAGTTTGATGAGCTTCTCTTAAGATCTAGTTTAGCATATTGCTAGATGCACAAAAACTATTGTTAATGTTGTTACATTCCATCATGTGAGTTTGTGCTCATAGCAGTTCTATGCACAATATAATGACTCCCTGCCCTATCCTGTGCCATCTGCACAGTGGTTCTTTGCTTGGGCACATTGTTGCCGCCACTATGCTAATCCATCTTGTTGGGGACTGCCTCTATTTTCCTGCCCTTCTGTACCAAGATTTGGCTTCATCTAGAGCAGTAGTTCTCAACCTTCCTAATGCTACTACCTTTTCACACTGTTCCACATGAAGTAGTGACATCCCAATCATAAAATTATTTTCATCGCTACTTCATGACTGTAATTTTGCTACAGTTATGAATTGGGCCACCGCTGTGAAAGGGTTTTTCGACCCCACCCAGGCGTCGTGACCCACAGTTTAAGAACCGCTGCTCTTAACCAATAGGAGTTTTTCTTAAGGTCCACTTCAGCATATTGTTAGAAACAGAATTCCTGTTGTTGTTTGGGGCCTTCAAGTGTGTATTGACTCATAGCAACTCTATGCACAATGCAATGAAACACTGCCCCATCCTGTGCCATTCTAACATTGGTTCCTTTGTTTGCGCTCATTGTTTTAGCCACTGTACTAATCCAACTTTGGGGAGGCTGCTTCTCTTTTGCTGCCCCTCTACTGTACCAAGATGTGTGTCTTCCTCTAGGGCAGTGGTTCTCAGCCTCCCTAATACCATGACCCTTTCATACAGTTCCTCATGTAGTGTTGACTGCCCAACCATAGAATTATTTTCGTTGCTATTTCAAAACTGTAATTTAGATACATTTATGTATTGGGTAACCCCTGTGAATGGGTCTATCGACCCCTCAAAGGGGTCACGACCCACAGGTTGAGAACTGCTGTTCTGAACTAAGAGGAGATTCTCTTAAGATATAGTTCAGCATATTATTAGATGCTCAAGTCCTGTTGTTATTGTTGTTAGGTTCTGTCGAGTGTGTTTTGGCTCAACAACTCTATGCACAATATAATGAAACACTGCCCCATCTTCTGCCATCTTCACAGTGGTTCTTTGCTTTCGCTCATTGTTGCAGCCACAGTGCTAATCCATCATTTTGGGGGCTGCCTCAATTTTGCTACCTTTTTACTCTACCAAATTTTCTGTCTTCCTCTAGGGCAGTGGTGCTCAACCTTCCTAATGCCCCAAACCTTTCATAACTTTCTCATAAAATTACTTCCAATGGTATTTTATAACTCTTTTTTCTACTGTTATTGATGGAGCCACATTGGTGAAAGGGAGTTTGACCCCAAGAAGGGGTTACAACCCACAGGTTGAGAACCGCTGCTCTAAACTTAGAGGTGTTATTTTTAAAATGTAGTTCAGCATATTGTGAGAAGCGCAAGTCCTGTTTTTGTTGTTGTTAGGTTTGATCATGTGGTTTTTGACTCAAAGCAATACTATGCACAATATAATGAAACGCTGCCCTGTCCTCTGCCATCTTCTCAGTGGTTCTTTGCTTTCGCTCATTGTTGCAGCCACAGTGCTAATCCATCTTTTTGGGGGCTGCCTCAATTTTGCTGCCTTTCTACTCTACCAAGATTTCTGTCTTCCTTTGGGCAGGGGTTCTCAACCTTCCTAGTGCCACGACCATTTCATACCCTTCCTCATGTAGTGGTGACGCCCAAATCATAAAATTATTTCCATTGCTATTTCATAACTGTCATTTTGCTACTGTTATGAATTGGTCCACATCTGTTAAATGGTCATTCAAACCCCAGAAGGGGTCTTGACTCACTGGTTGAGAACCGCTCATCTAAATTTAGATGTGTGGCTTTTAAGATGTAATTTAAAATTACATCTTGAGAATCACAAGTCCTGTTTTTATTGTTAGGTGTGATCAAGTGGTTTTTGACTGGTAGCAACTCTATGCTCAATATAATGAAACCCTGCCCCATCCTGTACCATCCTCACAGTGGTTCTTTGCTTGAGCTCATTGTTGCTGCCACTATGCTATTCCATCTTATTGGGGACTGCCTCTCTTTTCTGCCCTTCTGTACCAAGATGTGTGTCTTCATCTAGAGCAGTGGTTCTCAACCTTCCTAATGCCAATACCCTATCATACCATTCCTCATGTAGTGGAGACATCCCAACCATAAAAGTATTTTCATTTCTACTTCATGATTGTGATTTTGCTACTGTCATGAATCAGACCACCCATGTGAAAGGGTCATTATTTCCTCCAAAAGCTTCTTGACCCACAGTTTGAGAACCGCTGCTCTGCATTAATAGGAGTTTCTCTTAAGTTCTACTTCAGCATATTGTTAGAAGCACAGGTCCTGTGTTGTTATTTAGTGCCTTTGAGTGTGTGCTCGCTATTAGCAACTCTATGTACAATATAATGAAACACTGCCCAGTCCTGTGCCATCCTCACAGTGTTTCTTTTCCTTGCGCTCATTGTTGCAGCCACTGTGCTAATCCAACTTTTGGGGGGCTGCCTCCCTTTTGCTGGCCCTCTACTGTACCAAGATATGTGTTTTCCTCTAGGGCAGTGGTTCTCAACCTTCCGTATGCCACGACCCTTTCATACAATTCCTCATGGAGTGGTGACCCCAGAACCATAGAATTATTTTCGTTGCTACTTCATAACTGCAATTTTGCTACTGTTATGAATCAGGTAACCCCTGTGAAAGGGTCGTTCGAACCCCCAAAGTGCTCACGACCCACATTTTGACAACCGCTGCTCTAAATTTGAGGAGTTTCTCTTAAATTCTAGTTCATCATATGGTTAGAAGCACATGTTATATTGTTATTGTTGTTGGGTGCCATCAAGTGTGTTTTGTCTCATAGCAATTCTATGCACAATATAATGAAAGGCTACACCGTCCTATGCCATCCTCACAGTGTTTCTTTGCTTAGCCTCATTGTTACAGCCACTATGTTATTCCATCTTTTTTGGGACTGCTTCTCTTTGGTTGCCCTTCAATACCAAGATTTGTGTCTCCCTCAAGAGCTGTGGTTCTCAACCTTTTCTAATGCCATGACCCTTTGATACGATTCCTCATTTAGTGGTAAACCCACAATCATAAATTATTTTTATTGCTACTTCATAACTGTAATTTTGCTACTGTTATGAATTAGGCCACCCCGTGAAAGGGGCGTTCATCCCCTTAAAGTGGTCGCGACCCACACATTGAGAACATTTGCTCTAAACTTAGAGGACTTTCTCTTAAGATATAGTTCAGCACATGTTAAATGCACAAGTCCTGTTGTTGTTTTTAGGTGCTGTAGAGTGGGTTAAGGCTCCTAGCAACCCTGTGCACAATATAATGAAACACTTCCCCATCCTGTGCCATCCTCACAGTACTTTTTGCTTGCCCTAATAGTTGCAGTCACGTTGCCAATCCATCTTTTTGTGGACTGCTTCTAGTTTCCTGCCCTTCTACTCTACCAAGTTTTCTGACTCCTGCTAGGGCAGTGGTTTTCAACCTTCCTGATGCCACGAACTTTTCATACCGTTCCTCAAGTGGTGAACCCGCAATCATTAACTTATTTTCATTGCTACTTCATAACTAATTTTGTTACTGTTGTGAATTGGACCACCCCTGTGAAAGGGTTGTTCATCCCCCCCAAAGGGTTCGCGACTCACTGGTTGGGAACCGCTGCTCTAAACTAAGAGGACTTTCTCTTAAGATACAATTCAGCACATTGTTAGATGCACAAGTCTTGTTTTATTGTTTTTAGGTGCCGTTTCGGCTCATAGAAACCCTGTGGACCATATAATGAAATGCTGCACCATCCTGTGCCATGCTCACAGTGGTTCTTTGTTTGTGGTCATTGTTGCAGCCAGTGTGCTAATCCATCTTTTTGGGTGTTGCCTCTCATTCGCTGCCCTTCTTCTGTACCAAGATGTGTGTCTTCCTCTAGGATAGTGGATCTCAGCTTTCCTAATGACACGGCCATTTCATACAGTTCCGCATGTAGTGATGAAACCCCAACCACACAGTTATTTTCATTGCTAATTTTTAACTGTAATTTCGGTATGGTCATAAATCGGGCAACCCCTGTGAAGGGTCTTTCAAGCCCCCAAAGGTGTCGCGATCCACATATTGAGAACCGCTGCTCTGAACTAAGGAGTTTCTCTTAAGGTATATTTCACCATATTGTTAGAAGCACAAATTCTGTAGTTATGGTTGTTAGGTGCCGTCGAGTGGGTTTTGGCTCATAGCAAACCTATGAACAATATAATGAAACGCTGCTCCTCCTTGTGACATCCTCACAGTGGTTCTTTGCTTGTGCTCATTTTTGCAGCCACTGTTATAACCATCTTTTTGTGGTCTGCCTCATTTGCTGCCCTTCTACTCTACCAAGGTTTCTGTCTTCTTATAGGGCATTGTTTCTTAACCTTCCTAATGCCACGACCCTTTCATACCATTCCTCTTGTAGTGGTGACCATCCATTCATGAAATTATTTTCATTGCTACTTCATAACTGTAATTTTGCTAACGTTATGAAGGGGCCACCCATGTGAAAGGATCGTGCAACCCCCAAAAGGGTTCAGGACCCAGAGGTTGATAACCGTGGCTCTAAACTAACAGGTGTTTCTCTTGAGATATTGTTCAACACATTGTGAGAAGCACAAGTCCTCTTGTTGTTGTTAGGTGCCGTAGAGTGGTTTATGACTCATAGGAACTCTAAACACAACATAATGAAACATGGCCCTGTCCTCTGACACCCTCCCAGTGGTGCTTCGCTTATGCTCATTGTTGCAGCTACGGTGCCAATCCATCGTTTTGGGGCTCCCTCTCTTTGCTCCCCACTACTGTACCAAGATTTGTGTCTTCCTCTGTGGCAGTGGTTCTCACACTTCCTAATGCCATGACCCTTTCATACAGTTCCTCATGTACTAGGGAACCCCAACCATAAATGCATTTTCATTGCCTCACCTAAATGTAATTTTACTACTGTTATGAATTGGGCCCCACTTGTGAAAGGGACGTTCGAGCCCTCCCCTCCAAAAGGGGTCGCTACCAACAGGTTGAGAACCGCTGCTTTAAACTAAGAGGATATTCTCTTAGGATATAGTTCAGCATATTGTTATATGGATAAGTCCAGTTTTTATTGTTGTTAGGTGCCGTTCAGTGGTTTTTGGCTCATAACCACTCTATGCACAATATAGTGAAACTTAGACCCATCCTCTGCCATCCTCACAGTGGTTCTTTGCTAGTGCTCATCATTGCAGCCATTGCAATATTTCATCTTTCTGGGGGCTGACTCTCGTTATCTGCCATTCTACTGTACCAATATGTCTGTTTTCTTCTAGAGCAGTGGTTCTCAACCTCCCTAATGCCACAGCCATTTGATACCATTCCTCATGTAATGGTGACTGCCCAATCATAAACTTATTTTTGTTGCTACTTCATAACTCTAATTTTGATACTGTTATGAATTGGGCCAACCCTATGAAAGGGTCATTTGGTCCACAAAAGGAGTTGAGACCCACAGGTTGAGACCTTATGCTCTGAACTAAGCGTGGATTCTCTTAAGATATAGTTTAGAATATTGTCAGACACAAAAGTCCTATTGTTATTGTTGTTAGATGCCGTCAAGTGGGTTTTGGATCATAGCAACCCCTGTACAATATAGTGAAATGCTGCCTGGCGCTTGTTCTTTGCTTGGCCTCATTGTTGCAGCCACAATGCTAATCCATCTTGTTTTGTACTGCCTCTCTTTAACTGCCATTCTGTACCAAGATATGTGTCTTTATCTAGAGCAGTAGTTTTCAAACTTCTTAGTGCCACTACCCTTTCATACCGATCCTCATGTAGTGGTGACCCCCCCAACCATAAAATTATTTTCATTGCTACTTCATAACTGTAGTTTTGCTACTCTGATGAATCAGGCCACCAATGTGAAAGGGTTGTTTGAACCCCCAAAAGGGTCACGACCCACAGGTTGAAAACTCCTGCTCTAAATTGAAGAGTTTCTCTTAAAGTCTACTTCAGCATTTTGTTAGACTCAAAAGTACTGTTGACATGGTTTTTAGGTGCCGTCGAGAGGGTTTTGGCTCATAGCAATTCTATGCACAATATAATGAAGTGTTGCCTCGCCTGGGCAATCCTCACAATGCTTCTTGACTTTTCTTCATTCTTGCTGCCACTGTGTTGATTTGTCTTTTTGGGACCTGCCTCTCGTTTTATGCCCTTCTACACTATCAAGATTCGTTTCTTCCTACTGGGTAGTGGTTCTCAAACTTCCTAATGCCACAACCCTTTGATACCATTCCCCATGTAGTGGCGACGCCATTCATAATGTTTTTTAATTGCAACTTCAATGCTGTAATTTTGCTACCCTTATGAATCAGGCCACCCTTGTGAAAGGGTCATTGGACGCACCCACAAGGGGCGCGACCCACAGGTTGAAAACCGCTACTCTAAATTGAGGTGTTTATCTTAAAATTTATTTCACCATATTGTTAGAAGTACAAGTCCAGTAGTTATTGTTGTTAGGTGCCTTCGAGTGGGTTTTGGATCATAGGAACTCTACACACAATATAATGAAATGCTGCCTCATCCTGTGCCATCCACACAGTTGTTTGCTTGTGTTCATTGTTGCAGTCACTGTACTAATCCATCTTTCTGGGGGCTGCCTCTCGCTTGCTGCCCTTCTACTCTACCAAGATTTCTGTCTTCCTCTAGGTCAGTGGTTCTCAACCTTCCTAATACCACAACCCTTTGATACCGTTCCTCATATAATGGTGACTGCACAATCATAAAATTATTTTTCTTGCTACTTCATAATTTTGCTAATGTTACGAATGCGCCACCCCTGTGAAAGGGTCGTTCGAATCTCCAAAGGGTTCGCGTCCCACTGGTTGATAATCACTGCTCAAAACAAGGAGGAGTTTCTCTTAAAGCCTTCTTCAGCATTTTTTTCAGAAGTACAATACTGCTGTTGTTGTTGTTGATAGCTGCTGTCGATTGGGTTTTGACCCGTAGGAACTCTGTGTCTAATGTAATGAAAGGCTGCGCTGTCCTGTGCCATCCTCACAGTGGTTCTTTGCTTACGCTGATTGTTGCTTCCAGTGTGCTAATCCATATTTTGCGGGCTGCTTCTTATTTTCTGCCCTTCTACTGTTCCAGCATCACTGCCTTCCTCTAGGGCAGTGGTTCTCTACCTTCCTAATGCCATGATCCTTTGATACCATTCCTCATGTAGTGGTGACCACCCAATTATAAAAGTACTTTTGTTGTCACTTCATAACAATAATTTTGCTACTGTTATGAACGGTCCACCACAGTCAAAGGGTCGTTCGTCCCCTCAAAGGGTTCGTGACCCACAGGTTGAGAATCCCTGCTCTAAACAAAGAGGAGTCTCTCCTAAGGTCTTCTTCAGCATATTGTTAGAAGCACAAGTCCTGTTGTTACTGTTGGTAATTGCCGTCAAACGATTTTTTGGCTCATAATAACTCTATGCACAATGTAATGAAATGCTGCCCCATCCTGTGCCATCCTCGCAGTGGTACATTGCTTGGCCTCATATTTGCAGCTATTATGCTAATCCAACTTGTTGTGGACTGCCTCTCTTTACCTGCCCTTCTGTACCAAGATTTGTGTCTTCCTCTAGAGCAATGGTTCTCAACTTTCCCAATGCCACTACTCTTTCATACCATTCCTCATGTAGTGGTGACCCAACCATAAAATTATTTTCATTGCCACTTCAAAACTGTAATTTTGCTACTGTTTTGATTCAGGCCACCCATGTGAAAGGATTGTTCGACACCCCAAAAGGGTTGTGACCCACTAGTTGAGAACTGCTGCTCTAAACTGAGGAGTTTCTCTTAAGGTCTACTTCAGCATATTGTTACACCCACAATTCCTGTTGTTATTGTGGTTAGTGGTCTTTGAGTGGGTTTTGGCTCAAAGCAACTCTGCACAATAAAATGAAATGCTGCCCCCTCCTGGGCCATCCTATCTCTGGTTATTTGGCTTTTGCTAATTTTTGCAGCCACTGTGCTAACCCAAATATTGGAAAGCTGCCTCTCTTTTGGTGCCCTTCTCCTGTACCAATATATGTGTCTTCCTCTAGGGCAGTGGTTCTCAAATTTCCTAATGCTAAGACCCTTTAATACAGTGCCTCATGTAGTGGTGACGCCCCAATCATAAAATTTTTTATTGCTACTTTGAAACTGTAATTTTCGTAAAGTTATGAATCGGGCCACCCGTATGAAAGGTTCACTCAAACCCCTAAAGGGGTCGCAACCCACAAGTTGAGAACCTCTGCTCTTAAAGGAGGTTTTTTTGTTTGTTTGTTTGTTTTTAAGGTGTAGTTCAGCATATTAGAAACACAAAGCCTGTTGTTATTGTTGTTAGGTGCCCTCGAGTGGGTTTTGGATCACAGCAACTCTATGCACATTATAATGAAATGCTGCCCGGTACTGTGCCATCCCCACAGTGGTTCTTTGCTTGCGCTCATTGTTTCTGACACTGTGCTAATCCATCTTTTTGGGACCAGCCCCTCATTTGCTGCCATTCTATTCTAACAAGATTTCTTTCTTCCTCTAGGGCAGTGGTTATCACACTTCCTAGTGCCACAGCCCTTTGATACCTTTCCACTTGTAGTGGTGACCCCATAATCCTAAAATAATTTCCATTGCTACTTTATATCTGTAATTTTGCTACAGTTATGAATTGGGCCATCCTCATGAAAGAGTCATTTGACACCCCCAAATGGCCTTGATTCACAGGTTGAGAACTGCTGCTCTAAACTAAGGGGAGTTTCTCTTAAGATCTACTTCACCATACTGTTAGAAGCACAAGTCCTGTAGTTATTGTTGTTAAGTGCCTTCGAGTGGTTTTTGGGCTCATAGCTACTCTGTGCACAATATAATGAAATGCAGCCCCGTCCTTTGCCATCATCACAGTGCTTCTTTGCTAGTGCTCATCACTGCAGCCACAGTGCTATTCCATCTTTCTGGGGACTGCCTCTCGTTATGTACCCTTCTACTTTACCAATATGTCTGTCTTTCTCTAGGGCAGTGGTTCTCAATCTTCCTAATGCCACAGCCATTTGATACCGTTCCTCATGTAATGGTGACCGTCCAATCATAACATTATTTTTGTTGCTACTACATAACTCTAATTTTGCTATTGATATGAACTGGCCACCCATGTGGAAGGGTAATTTGACCGCCCAAAAGGGTTCGCGACCCACAGATTGAGAATCTCTGCTCTAAACTAATAGGAGTTTCAATTAAGAACTACTTCACCATACTGTTTGAAGCACAAGTCCTGTAGTTATTGTGATTAGGTGCCCTCGAGTGGGTTTTGGATCATAGCAACTCTATGCACAATGTAATGAAATGTTTGCCTGTCCTGTGCCATCCTCACAGTGGTTCTTTGATTTCACTCATTGTTGCAGCCACTGTACTGTTCCATCTTGTTGGGGGCTGCCTCTTTTTTGCTGTCCTTCTACTTTACCAACATATATGTCTTCCTCTCGGGCAGTGGTTCTCAAACTTCCAAATTCCATGACCCTTCAATACAGTTCCTCATGTAGAGGTGACACAGGATCATAATATTATTTTCGTTGATACTTAGTAACTGTAATTTTGCTACTGTTATGAATCGGGCCACCTCTATGTAAGGGTTTTTCGATCCTCAGAGTCGTGCCCCACAGGTTGAGACCTCTGCTCTGAACTAATGGTGGGTTGCTTGGCCTCATTGTTGCAGCCACAATGCTAATGCATCTTGTTGTGGACTGCCTCTCTGTAACTGCTATTCTGTACCAAGATATGTGTCTTCAACTAGAGAAGTGATTCTCAAATTTCCTAGTGCCACTACCCTTTCATACCGATCCTCATGTAGTGGTGATCCCCCAAGCATAAGATTATTTTCATTGCTACTTCATAACTGTAATTTTGCTACTCTTATGAATCAGGCCACCCATGTGAAAGGGTTGTTCGAACTCCCAAAGGGGTCACTACCCACAGGTTGAAAACTCCTGCTCCACATTGAGGAGTTTTTCTTAAAGTCTACTTCAGGAAATTCTTAGATGCACAAGTACTGGTGATATTGTTTTTAGGTGCAATCCAGTGGGTTTTGTTTCACAGCAATTCTATGCACAATATAATGAAATGCTGCCTCCTCCTGGGCGATCCTCACAGTGGTTCTTCACTTGTCTTCATTCTTGCTGCCACTGTGCTAATCTGTCTTTTTGTGACTTGCTTCTCATTTGCTGCCCTTCTACTCTACCAAGATTTCTGTCTTCCTCCAGGGCAGTGATTCTCAACCTTCCTAATGCCACGACCCTTTGATACCGTTCCCCGTGTAGTGGTGACGACAATCATAAAATATTTATAATTGCTCTTAAATGCTGTAATTTTACTACCCTATGACTCAGCCACCCTTGTGAAAGGGTCATTAGACAGGGGTGCAACCCACAGGTTGAGAACCGCTACTCTAAACTGAGGTGTTTCTCCTAAGATCTACTTCACCATACTGTTAGAAGTACAAGTCCGGTCCTTATTGTTGTTAGGTGCCTTCAAGTGGGTTTTGGATCATAACAACTCTACGCAAAATATAAAGAAACGCTGCACCGTCTTGTGCAATCCACACAGTGGTTCTTTGCTGGTGCACATTGTTGCAGTCACTGTGCTAATCCATCTTTCTGGAGGCTGCCTCTCCTTTGCTACTCTTCTGATCTACCACGATTTCTGTCCTCCTCTAGGGCAGTGGTTCTCAACATTCCTAATGACACGACCCTTTGATACCGTTCCTCATATAGTGGTGACTGCGAAAGCATAAACTTATTTTTGGTGCTACTTCATTACTATCATTTTGCTACTGTTATGACAGGGCCACCCTTGTGAAAGGGTCCTTTGAATCTCCAAAGAGGTCGCGACCAACAGGTTGATAACCGCTGCTCTAAACAAAGATGAGTTTCTCTTAAAGTTTTCTTCAGCATATTTTTGGAAGTACAATACTGTTGTTGTTGTTGTTGTTCGGTGTTGTCGATTGGGTTTTGCGTCATAGGTGCTCTATTCCTATATAATGAAAAGCTGCCCCATCCTGTGCCATCCTCACAGTGGTTCTTTGCTTGCACTCATTGTTGCAGCCACTGTGCTAATCCATCGTTTGGGGGCTTCCTGTTGTTTGCTGCGCTTCTACTGTACCAACATTTCTGCCTTGCTCTAAGGCAGTGGTTCTCAACCTTCCTAATGCCACGTTCCTTTGAGACCATTCCTCATGTAGTGGTGACCGCCCAATCATAAGATTATTTTTGTTGCTACTTCATAACAGTAATTTTGCTTCTATTATGAACTGGTCACCACTGTGAAAGGGTCATTCGTCCCCTCAAAGGGCTCGTGACCCACAGGTTGAGAATGCCTGCTCTAAACAAAGAGTTTCTCTTAAGGTCTTCATCAGCATATTGTTAGAAGCACAAATCCTGTTGTTATTGATGGTAAGTGTTGTCAAATGAGTTTGGCTCATAGTTACTCTATGCACAATATAACGAAATGTTGCCGCATCCTGTGCCATCCTCGCAGTAGTACATCGCTTGGCCTCATTGTTGCAGTCACTATGCTAATCCAATTTATTGTGGACTGCCTTTTTTCCCCTGCCCTACTGAACCAAGATTTGTGTCTTCCTCTACAGCAATGGTTCTCAACTTTTCTAATGCCACTACTCGTTCATACTGTTCCTTATGTAGTGGTGATCACCCGAACCATAAAATTATCTTCATTGCTACTTCATAGCTGTAATTTTGCTTCCGTTTTAATCAGGCCATGCATGTAAATAGGACGTTCGACAACCGAAAGTGCTCATGGCCCACAGATTGAGAACCACTTCTCTAAACTGAGAAGTTTCTCTGAAGGTCTACTTTAGCATATCGTTAGAACCACAAGTCCTGTTGCTATTGTTGTTAGGTTTATAGCTCATAGCAACTATATGGACAATATAATGAAACGCTGCCCCCTCCTGTGCCATCCTGTCTGTGGTTCTTTGGCTTGCGCTCACATTTGCAGCCACTGTGCTAATCCAGCTATTGGAAAACTGCCTTTCTTTTGCTGCCCTTCTCCTGTACCAATATATGTGTCTTCCTCTAGGGCAGTGGTTCTCAAATTTCCTAATGCCACCACGTTTTCATACAGTTGCTCATGTAGTGGTGACCCCCTAATTATAAAAATATTTTCATTGCTACTTTGAATCTGTAATTTTGATACAGTTATGAATCGGGCCACCTCTGTGAAAGGATCATCTGAACCCCAAAGTGATTGCGAACCACAGGTTGAGAACCTCTGCTCTTAAAGTAGGTGTTTTATTAAAGATGTAGTTCAGTATATTGTTAGAAGCACAAGGCCTGCTATTATTGCTGTTCGGTGCTGAGATAGTTTATTGTGCCAGCCTGGCTGATAAACGCAGGTGGGATTGACTGAAGGGCAGAGAGAGAAATGTCTTGGTGAGCCTTGCCTTTCTTGTCTCTCGCTCTGTGATCATCGGACCAGTGTATGGCTGCCTTGCTGGTTCTATGCCTCAATTTAAAGGCTACACTGCCTGTGGGACGCCTAGCCTGTGGACTGTGTCGCTGTAAGTTGAGGTCCCT
>NW_022105855.1:5802210-5808743 GCF_000313985.2 Echinops telfairi
TTTTATCTCTCTAGAGAACCCTGTCTAACACAGGTGCCCTCGAGTGGGTTTTGGATCATAGAAAATCTAGGCACAATATAATGAAATGCTGCCCGGCCCTGTACCATCCCCACAGTGGTTCTTTGCTTGTGCTCATTTTTTCTGCCACTGTGCTAATCCATCTTTCTGGGAGCTGCCTCTCTGATCTGCCCTTCTACTCAACCAATATGTCTGTCTTCCTCTAGGACAGTGGTTCTCAAACTTCCTAATGCCACAACCATTTTATACCGTTCCTCATGTAATGGTGACCGCCCAATCATAACATTATTTTAGTTGCTACTTCATAACTCTAATTTTGCTACTGTTATGAATTGGGCCACCCCTATGAAAGGGTTGTTCAAAGCCCAAAAGGAGTCACGACCCACAGGTTGAGACCTTATGCTCTGAACTAAGAGGAGATCTTCTTAAGATATTGTTTAGGATATTGTCAGACACAAGTCGTGTTGTTATTGTTGTTAGATGCCGTCGAGTGCATTTTGGATCATAGCAAACCCTGCACAATATAATTAAATGCTGCTCTGCCCTGTGCCAACCTCACAATGGTTGTTTGCTTGGCTTCATAGTTGCAGCCAAATTGCTAATCCATCTTGTTGTGGATTGCCTCTCTTTCACTGCCATTCTGTACTAAGATATGTGTCTTCATCTAGAGCAGTGATTCTCCAACTTCCTAGTGCCACTACCCTTTCATACCGATCCTCATGTAGTGGTGACCCTCCAACCATAAGATTATCTTCATTGCTACTCCATAACTATAATTTTGCTACTCTGATGAATCAGGCCACCCATGTGAAAGCGTTGTTTGAACCACCAAAGGGGTCACAACCCACAGGTTGAAAACTCCTGCTCTAAATTGAGGAGTTTCTCTTAAAGTGAACTTCACCATATTGTTAGAACCACAAGTACTGTTGATATTGTTCTTAGGTGCTGTCAAGAGGGTTTTGGCTCACAGCAATTCTATGCACAATATAATGAAACACTGCCTCGTCCTGGGCGATCCTCACAGAGGTTTTTCACTTGTCTTCATTCTTGCTGCCACTGTGCTAATCTGTCTTTTTGGGACCTGCCTCTTATTTGCTTCCCTTCTACACTACCAAGATATCTTTCTTCCTCCAGGGCAGAGGTTCTCAACCTTCCTAATACCACAGCCCTTTCATACTATTCCCCATGTAGTGGTGACCCCAACCATAAAAATGTTTTAATTGCTACTTCAATGATGTAATTTTGCTACCCTTATAAATCAGGCCATCCTTGTGAAAGGGTAATTCGACACCCCCCACAAGAGGCGCGACCCACAGGTTGAGAACACTGCTCTAAACTGACGTGTTTCTCTTAAGATCTACCTCAGCATAATGTTAGAAGTACAAGTTCTGTAGTTATTCTGGTTAGGTTCCTTCGAATGGGGTTTGGATCATAGTAACTCTACGCACAATATAATGAAAATCCGCCCCATCCTGTGCCATCCACACAGAGGTTCTTTGCTTTTGCTTATTGTTGCAGTCACTGTGCCAATCCATCTTTCTGGAGGCTGCCTCGCGTTGCTGCCCTTCTACTCTACCAAGATTTCTGTTTTCCTCTAGAGCAGTGGTTCTCAACCTTACTAATGCCACGACCCTTTGATACCGTTCCTCATATAATGGTGATTGCACAACCATAAAATTATTTTTCTTGCTACTTCATAAGTATAATTTTGCTACTGTTACGAATGGGCCACCCCTGTGAAAGGGTCGTTCGAATCTCCAAGTGGTTCACGACCCACAGGTTGATAACCACTGCTCTAAACAAAGACAACATTCTCTTAAAGTCTTCTTCAGCATATTTTTAGAAGTATAATACTATTGTGTTGTTGTTAGGTGCTGTCGATTGGGTTTTGACCCATAGGAACTCTATGTCCAATGTGATGGAAGGCTGCTCTAAACAAAGAGAAGTTTCTCTTAAGGTCTTCTTCAGCATATTTTTAGAAGCACAAGTCCTGTTGTTAGTGTTGGTAATTGCCATTGAATGATTTTGGCTCATAATAACTCTATGCACAATATAAAGAAATGCTGCCCCGTCCTGTGCCATCATCACAGTGGTTCATTGCTTGGCCTCATTTTTGCAGCCACTATGCTAATCCAACATGTTGTGGACTGCCTCTCTTTTCCTGCTCTTCTGTACCAAGATTTGTGTCTTCCTCTAGAGCAATGGTTCTCAACTTTCCTAATGCATCAACTCTTTCATACCGTTCCTCGTGCTGTGGTGACCACCCAAACCATAACCTTATTTTCATTGCTACTTCAAAGTGCAATTTTCCTACTGTTTGGATTCAAGCCACACATTTGAAAGGGTGGTTCGACACCCAAAGAGGTCGCGACCCACTAGTTGAGAGCCCCTGCTCTAAATGGAGGAGTTCCACTTAAGGTTTACTTTAGCATATTGTTAGACCCACAAAACCTGTTGTTACTGTTGTTAGGGGCAGTCGAGTGGCTTTGGCTCATAGCAACTGTATGCACAATATAATGAAACGCTGCCCCCTCCTGTGCCATCCTGTGTGTGGTTCTTTGGCTTGTACTCATTTTTGTAGCCACTGTGCTAATCCAACTATTGGAAAGCTGCCTCTCTTTTGCTGCAGTTCTCCTGTACCAATATATGTGTCTTCCTCTAGGGCAGTGGTTCTCAAATTTCCTAATGCCATGACCCTTTCATACAGTTCCTCATGTAGTGGTGACACCCCAGTCATAAAATTATTATCATTGTTACTTCGACATTTAAATTTTGGTACAGTTATGCATCGTGCCACACCCGTGAAAGAGTCATACGAACTCCCAAAGGGTTCTCTAACCCCGGGTTGAGAACCTCTGCTCTTAAAAGAGGTGTTTGTTTGTTTGTTTAAGATGTCATTCAGTATATTTTTAGAAGCACTAGGCCTGTTGTTATTGTTGTTAGGTGCCCTCGAGTGGGTTTTGGATCATAGCAAATCTATGCACAATATAATGAAATGCTGGCCGGTCCTGTGCCATCCCCACAGTGGTTCTTTGCTTGCGCTCAATGTTTCTGCCACTGGGCTAATCCATCTCTTTAGGAGCAGCCTCTCATTTGCTGCCCTTCTATTCTACCAAGATTTCTTTCTTCCTCTAGGGCTGTGGTTCTGAAGCTTCCTAATGCCACAACGCTTTGATACCGTTCCTCTTGTAGTGGTGACCCCATAATCATAATATAATTTCCATTGCTACTTAATATCTATAATTTTGCTACAGTTATGAATTGGGCCACCCACGTGAAAGGGTCTTTCGACACCCCCAAATGGCCTTGATCTATCGGTTGAGAACTGCTGCTCTAAACTAAGGGGAGTTTCTCTTAACATCTACTTCACGATATTGTTAGAAACACAAGTCCTGTAGTTATTGTTGTTAGGTGCCTTCGAGTGATTTTTGGCTCATAGCAACTCTATGCACAATAAAATGAAATACGGCACTGTCCTCTGCCATCCTCACAGTGGTTCTTTGCTAGTGCTCATCATTGCAGCCACAGTGCTATTCCATCTTTCCGAGGGCTGCCTCTCGTGATCTGCCCTTCTACTCTACCAATATGTCTGTCTTCCTCTAGGACAATGGTTCTCAACCTTCCTAATGCCACGGCCATTTGATACCATTCCTCATGTAATGGTGACCGCCCAATCATAAAATTATTTTGGTTGGTACTACATAACTCTAATTTTGCTAATGTTATCAACGGTCCACCCATGTGAAAGGGTCATTCGTCCCCCAAAAGGGGTCGCGACCCACTGGTTGAGAATCTGTGCTCTAAATTAATAGGAGTGTCAATTAAGAACTATTTCACAATATTGTTTGAAGCACAAGTCCTGTAGTTATTATTATTAGGTGCCCTCGAGTGAGTTTTGGATCATAGCAACTCTATGCACAATGTAATGAAACACTTGCCTGTCCTCTGCCATGATCACAGTGGTACTTTGATTTCACTCATTGTTTCAGCCACTGTACTGTTCCATGTTGTTGGGGGCTGCCTCTAATTTCCCTCTACTTTACGAACATATATGTCTTCCTCTAGGGCAGTGGTTCTCAAACTTCCATATTCCATGACCCTTTCATACTGTTCCTCATGTAGAGGTGACCCCAGAACCATAATATTATTTTTGTTGCTACTTCATAACTAATTTTGCTGCTGTTATGAATCTGACCACCCCTATGAAAGGGTCGTTCGATTCTCTCCAGGGGTCACGACACACAGATTGAGAAATTCTGTTCTGAACTAAGAAGAGATTATCTTAAGATACAGTTTAAATATGTTCAGACGCCCAAGTCCTGTTTTTATTGTTGTTAGATGCTTTCGAGTGGGTTTGGGCTCATAGCAACCCGTGTACAATATTATGAAATGCTGCCCCATCTGGGCCAACCTCACAGTGGGTATTTGGCCTCTTTGTTTCAGCCACAATGCTAATCCATCTTGTTGTGGACTGCTTCTCTTTAACTGCCCTTCTGTACCAAGATATGTGTCTTCATCTAGAGCAGTGATTCTCCAATTTCCTAGTGCCACTACCCTTTCAGACCAATCCTCATGTAGTGGTGACCCCCAAAGCATAAGATTATTTTAATTGCTACTTCATAACTGTAATTTTGCTACTCTTATAAATCAGGCCAAACATGTGAAAGGGTCGTTCGAACCTCCGAAGAGGTCACTACCCACAGGTTGAAAACTCCTGCTCTAAATTGAGGAGTTTCTCTTAGAGTCTACTTCAGCATATTGTTAGACCCACAATTATTGTTGATATTGTTTTTAGGTTCCGTCAAGTGCGTTTTTGCTCATAGCAACTCTATGCACAATATAATGAAATGCTACCCCGTCCTGTGCCATCCTCACAGTGGTTCTTTACTTGTGTTCATTCTTGCTGCCACTGTGCTAATCCGTCTTTTTGGGACCTCCTTCTCATTTTCTGCCCTTCTACTCTACCAAGATTTCTGTCTTCCTCCAGGGCAGTGGTTCTCAACCTTCCTAATTCCATGATCCTTTGATACTGCTCCCCATGTAGTTGTCACCTCCCAATCATAAAATCATTTTCATTTCTACTTCAATGGTGTCATTTTTCTACATTTATGAATCAGGCCACCCTTGTGAAAAGCGTATTCAACACCCCCAAGAGGGGCACGACCCACATGTTGAGAACCGCTGCTCTAAACTAAGAAGTGTTTCTCTTAAGATCTACTTGACCATATTGTTAGAAGTACAAGTCCGGTAGTTATTTTTGTTAGGTGATTTCCAGTGGATTTTGGATCATAGCAATTCTACACACAATATAATGAACCACTGCCCTGTCCTGTGCCATCCTCACAGTGGTTCTTTGCTTGCACTCATTGTTGCAATCACTGTGCTAATCCATCTTTCTGGAGGCTGCCTCTCATTTGCTGCTCTTCTACTCTACCAATATTTCTTTCTTCCTCTAGAGCAGTGGTTCTCAACCTTCCTAATGCCATGACCCTTTGAAACCGTTCCACATATAATGATGACAGTGCAATCATAAAATTATTTTTGTTGCTACTTCATGACTATAATTTTGCTACTGTTATAAATGGGCCACCACTGTGAAAGGGTCTTTTGTCCCCCGAAAGGGGTCGCGAACGCCAATTCTGAGAGCCACTGCTCTAAAGTAATGACAGTCTCTCTTAAGGTCGACTTCACATTTTAGAAGCACAAGCCTGGTTGATTTTGTTGTTGGTAGCTTTCCAGGAGGTTTTGGCTCCTAGCAATTCTATGCACATTGTAATGAAACACTTCCCTGTCCTTTCCTATCCTCACAGTGGTTCTTTGCTTGCGCTCACTTTAGTAGCTAATTTGATAATCCATCATGCAGGGGTACCTCGGTTTTGCTGCCCTTCTACTGTACCAACATATATGTCTTCTGCTATGGCAGTGGTTCTCAACCTTCCTAATGTCACAACCCCATTAATACCGATGCTCATGTAGTGGTGACCCCCAACCAAAAATTATTTTCATTGCTAATTCATAACTGTTATTTTGCTACTGTTATGTGTCAGGCCACCCATGAGAATGGGTCATTCAAACACCCAAAGGGGTCGTGACCCACAAGTTGAGAACTCCTGATCTAAATAGAGGAGTTTCTCTTAAAATCTACTTCAGCATATTGTTAGACCCACAAGTACTTTTGTTATCGTTGCTAGGTGCTGTCGAGTGTGTTTTAGCTCACAGCAACTCTATTCAAAATTTAATGAAACGCAGCACAGTCCTGTGCCATACTGTCAGTGGTTCTTTGGTTTGCTCACATTGTTGAAGCCACTGTGCTAATCCAACCTTTGAAGAGCTGCCTCTTGTTTGCTGCCCTTCTCCTGTACCAAGATTTGTGTCTTCCTCTAGGACAGTGGTTCTCAAAATTCCTAATGCCACAACCCTTTCATACAGTTCGTCATGTAGTGGTAACCCCCCAAACATAACACTAGTTTCATTGCTACTTCGAACTGTAATTTTGGTACACTTATGAATTGGGC
>NW_022105855.1:5809208-5810615 GCF_000313985.2 Echinops telfairi
ACATTTGTGAAAGGGTCATTTGACACTCCCAAAATGTTCTCAACCCACAGGTTGGGAACTGCTGCTCTAAACTAAGAGGAGTGTCTCTTAAGATCTACTTCAACATGTTGTTAGAAGTAAAAGTCCTATAGTTATTTTTGTTAGGTGCCTTCGAGTAGTTTTTGGCTCTTATCAACTCTACAATATAATAAAATGCTGCCCCGTCCTCTGCCATCCTCATAGAGGTACTTTGCTAGTGCTCACTGTTGCAGCCACGGTGTTGTTCCATCTTGTAGGGGCTGCTTCTTTTGCTGCCCTTCTGCTGTACAAACAGTTGTGACTTCGTCTAGGACAGTGGCTCTGAAACGTCCCAATTCCACGACCCTTTCATAGAGCTCCCAATGGAGTGGTGCCCCCACAACTGTCAAATTGTTTTTGTTGCTACGTTACTATAATTTTGGTACTGTTATGAATCGGTCTGCCCTTGTGAAAGGGTCATTCGACCCTGAAACGGGGTCGCAAAAACAGGTTGAGAACCGCTGCTCTGAACTAAGAGCAGTTTCTCCTTAGATATAGTTCAACATATTGTTAGACGCACAAGTGGTCTTATTGTTGTTAGGTGCCTTCGAGTGGGTATTCACTCAAAGCAACTCTATGCACAATAGAATGAAACACTGCCCCATCCTGTGCCATCCTCAAAGTGTTTTTTGCTTGTCCTCATTGTGGCAGCCACTGTGCTAATCATTCTTTCTGTGGGCTGCACCTAGTTACCTGCCCTTCTACTCTACCAAGATTTCGGTCTTCTTCTAGGGCTGTGGTTCTCAACCTTCATAAAGCAACGCATATTTGATACCATTCCTCATGTAATGGTGACCGCCCAATCATAAAATTATTTTTGTTGCTATTTCATAACTCTAATTTTGCTGCTGGTATGAATGGGCCACCTATGTGAAAGTGTCGTTCATCCCCCCAAAGGGGTTGTGACCCACAGGTTGGGAAGCGCTTCTCTAAACTAATGGGAGTTTCTCTTAAGTCCTCCTTCAGCATATTGATAGAAGCACAAGTGCTGTTGTTTTTGTTGTTAGTTGGTGTTAGTGGTTTTTCAATCATATCAACTCTATGCACAGTATAATGAAACTCTGGCCCATCCTGTGCCATCCTCACAGTGGTTATTTCCCTGTGCTCATTGTTGCAGCTACTATGCTAATCCATCTTGTAGGGGCTGCCTCTCTTTTGCTGCCCTTCTACTGTACCAACATTTCTGCCTTCTTCTAGGCCAGTGGTTCTCAACCTTCCTAATTCCACGACCCATTGGTTCTGGTCCTCATGTAGTGGTGACATCCCAATCATAAAATTATTTGCATTGCTATTTCATAACTTTAATTTTGCTACTTTTATGAAACAGGGACCCCTGTGAAAAAGTCATTC
>NW_022105855.1:5810715-5827878 GCF_000313985.2 Echinops telfairi
TTCATAACTTTAATTTTGCTACTTTTATGAAACACACAATATGGTGAAAAAGTCATTCGGACCCCCCCCCAAAGGGGGGTGGCGACCCACAGTTTGAGAACATCTGCTCTAAACCAATAGAAGTTTCACTTAAGATTTCTTTCACCATATTGTGCTGAGGAGGTACAAAGGGAAAATTGTCTTCACTTCTCTTTCAGGACAACTTCTGCCATATCCCTCCATCACCACCGCATTTCCCTTTGCCAGTCTCTGAGTAGCTAACACTTTTCATCATTATTAAGGAGCTTTAGTGATATAATGGGGTTACTGCTACCACCAGACAAGTAGTTCAAATCCACCAGCCTCTCCACAGGAGAAAGATGAGGCTTTCTGCTCCCCTGAAGATTTACAGTCCCATAAACCCACGGAGGCAGTTCTATTCTGCCCTACAGACTCACTATGAGTTGGAATCAATAGATGGCAGTGAGTTTGTTTGGTATGGTTTGGTTTGATTTGGTTTCCTACCATCGTGTTATCAACTCTGAGATGGGAAAATATAGGCCGCAAATCCCACAGTCCCCTATTTTGTTTCCCCCATATTACTCACTCAACAGTGACTTGCCTTGTGCTACTTCTGCCCTCCATTCTGCCCTTTTACCTGAGGCCTCTGGTACTACTGCAGAGTAACACAACCCCCCCAAACTCAGTGAGTTAAAACACCAGTCATTTTATCATGCTGACAGATTCCATGGGTCAGCAATTCAGACAGGGTCCAGCGTGCAGTGTGTGCAGGGAAAACACAGAGACTGAGCTGGCTTGATAACTGCTGATTCGTTGAAAAACTGTGGAAAGAACAGATTTTCATATGTGATAGTGACGTGATGGTTGCATCATGAGGGTTCCTTCATTCACATATCTGCCTTCCCCTTGCCCACCGAAGCTGGAAGAACTGTCAGCTGCATAACTACAGGTGGTTTCTCTATGTAACTTGAGCTGCTTCTTCTCAGCAGCATAGAGACTGCAGGATCATTGGATGTCTTACAGGGCAGCTCAAGGCTCAAGTTGAAGTGAATAAGGCAGCAACAACATGGCCTGGTCATCAGCATCACATACATTGTATTCTATTGGTTGAAGCAGACACAAGCCTACTCGTCTTCAAAGAGAAGGGACCCACATCCCACCTTGTAGTGAGAGGAGTGTCTAGATTAGGTGGTAAACAGTCTATGGGTTGAGAGAGATGGCTGGCCAACATCTTGGAAAATCTGATCTCACCCTGTCTGTCCTCTGGTAAAACAATTTCTATATCCCCACCTAACCTTCAATGCCTGATTCCTCCCAAGGCCTCCTAAAACCCCTTCCTCCAGGAAAACATTTCTGATTACTCCAGTCCACCTTATCCCCAATTTTATCTCCATCAGCTCTGTTTAACATCACAGAGTATAATAGTGGTTGTGGTTGTGGTGGTCGAGATGGTAAGAGTTAATATTATGGGACAGAATGACTATATATGCTCGCCAAGCGGTTTTCAACCTGTGAGTCGCAACCCCTTTGGGGGTCCAACGACCCTTTCACAGGGGTCGCCCAATTCATAACAGTAGCAAAATTATAGCTATGAAGAAGCAACAAAAATACATTTATGGTTGGGGTCACCACAACATGAGGAACTGTATGAAAGGGTCGTGGCATTAGGAAGGTTGAAAACTTCTGTGCTATCACATTGTCAATGAATCAAGTTTTACTCAGAATGATCCTATAGGACAAGACAGAACTGTCCCTTAGGGCTACCAATGATATCCATCTTTACAGAAGTAGCCTGCCGCATCTGCCTCCTGCAGCTGGTAGGTTCGAACCAGCAACCTAATGGCTAGGAGTCAATTTCTTCACTACTGTGCCACCAAGGCTCATCCATATCAAAATCTTAGGATGCTCTAAAATTAGCACCCAAAGGAGGCCTGGTGGCATAATGGGTCACATTTTCGGCTGCTAAGGACAAGTTCAGCAGTTTAAAACTATCAGCCACTCTGTGGGACAAAGGGGAGAATTTCTACTCCAATAAAGAGTTCCAGTCTCCGAAATCCACGGGGGCTGTGCTACCCTGTCCTATAGGGTCGCTGTGAGTCAGAATGGATTCGACAGCAGTGAGGTTGTTTGTTTGTTCGTTTGATTGATTTTTTTGGTTTGTTTGTTGGTTGGTTTCATGGCTGAGAAAAGCAGAACCCAGAGAGGTGAAATGCCTAGCCAAGGATATACAGTGAACGATGGGCAAAGCCAGGGTTGGAACCCAGGCCACCACCTCTGGAGTCTGACCCTCCCCAACATTTGACCCAGCCTCTCCGGAATCTGATTTCTCACAAGTAATTTTCCCCCAGCCTGACTAACACCAAGGTGCTAAACTCCTTGGGCCCACCACCATCCTTGGCATGGTGCTCAACTCAGCCAACACTCATGGGCTGATTTCTAAATGGACTCCAGCCCCCAACCCAGCACTGACCATGTTCGAAGAGCCTGCTGACCTCAGCCTTGGCCAGTCCAGAATTAACCTATGGGCAGAGCTTTTAAAGTCGCTTCCAGATAATTCTTCCCTGGCAGAGCCCCCTGAATCAGGCCAGGAACTGAGGAGAGATGTCAAGGTGTGTTGTGATTAGGTGCCCTCCAGTTGATTTTCTATGCATGGTGACCGCATGTGACAGAGAGGACTTTCTCATTGTGGGGAGAGGGGTTAGGCAGTTATCTTTATGGGAGCAAGTCTTCCTTCTGCGTGGACTCAAATCATCGCAACATCACAGCTCCTTTAATTGGCTGCATAAAAACTCACCATGCCCACCACCAGCGGATCGATACCAATGCACAGTGACTCTATAGGACAGGGTAGAACTGCCCCTGTGAGTTTCTGAGGCGGTAACTCTTCATGAGAATAGGAAGCCCAATCTTTCTCCCTGAGTTGTTGGTATTTTCGCACTACTGACCTTTCCAGTTAGCAGCGCACCTCGTAATCCCTATGCCACCAGGGCTCCCTTAGACACTCCAAATAGTGAAAGGTGATTCAGGTGCTAAAAGGGGAAGGAAAATGAGATTTCAAAATGGTTTTCATTCTAGGCTCTTAGAGTGCTAAGGACTGAGTTGAGAGTAAGTATGGGGGGGGGATGGCAAAAGGGAGGTGGAGGGAGGAGAGGAGGGAAAGGAGGGAACAGAGAGAGAGAGAGAGAGAGAGAGAGAGAGGTGATTTAGAACTGTGGGAATTTTGTGGGCAAACAAGCCTTTTCAGCCTGAGCAGGCAGATTGAGAAATCCATAAAGAAACAAAGAGCAAGACTGACGATAGAGCTGTGTGATCTAAGAGGAAGGGGGATAATAGTGCTCAATCAAAGGAGGCCCTGAGCCACATGGAAATGATTCAGGGCATAAAAGGCTCTGCCTGTGTGCTTTGTAGCGGAGCAAAAGCATTCTATGGGCACACAAAAGTGGCTTCAGAAAAAGAACAGGTTATCCTGACTTGCCTCTCTGGCCTTTAAATTAATGCCTCAGACCTTTACCTTGAAGCACTTGCCCATGTTAAGAAACAATCTGGGAGGTGAGGTGGGGCCATTCAATATTCACTGCAATATTGGAAATTCTTGGCTGCCAACTGCTTGAAAGCGTGTCTTCCATCAGCCTTCACCAGTCTGCTCTTCTCAGAAGTAGCAAAGGGCAGTGGGGGCAATCTCCTTGGCTTAGGACCATGGAAGCAGGAAGAAATGTTGAGTTGGGCAGATAACTTCATCATCTTTAATGGGCTACTTAACTCCTTGGGGGAAGGGTAGTGGTGGCCCCAGTGAGGTGCCCCAGGCAGCAGAGGGCACTGTCAGCAGCCTTTTAGAAGGGAGGGTGTCTGAGTTTGGAGTGCCCAAGAAGTACACCCTGAGATGAGGAAGGAACCGAGTGCAAGTTGTTTGTTTGGGAGATTCAAGAAACACTGGTAGAGGAATGGGGAAGGAAGCCAAGAGTTGGAAGGCAGCCAATACAGGGTGCGGTATCTAGCCAGCTGGCGCTGTGGGCAGCTGGAGAGTAATTCGCCTGGGGAATGTCTGGAAAACCAGAAGAACTGTTCTTCCCCAGCTATCTGTAATGAAGGACCAGGCCGTTGGGTAACTTTATAAAAGACTATTAAAATGTCCTAGCGATGTCAGATTCTGATATCACAGAGCCTTCCTCTTCCTTGGTTGGTCTTATTGGTAGGTGCTATCAAGTTAGTCTTCCTCAAAGCAATCCCCATGTACAACACAAGGAATTTCTGCCCAGTCCTGGGCCACCCTGACAATCGTTCTGATGTTTGAACCCATCATTGCAGCCCCTGTGGCCATCCATCCTGTCAAGGGACTGGCGCTCTGTCGCTGCCCCTCCCCTTTATTCAGACCAGATGAGTTCCTCTTCTGGCACTCCTTCTGACAAGGTTCTGCCTTGATTTACTAGACCCCCACTACCTGACAGTGTTTCCATACTGGACAGAGGGTTTTAGTGGCGGATTCCTTCGCAGTGGACAGCCGATTCTTTCTTCACACTTAGCCTGTCCTTAGTCTGGAAACTCTGCTGCACCCTTTGCCCTTTCGGTGACCTTGGTGGCATTGGAAATACCAGTGACATGGCCTCCAGCCTTCCTTTGTGTACCTAGCTGAAAATGGACAGATAGTAATCATTTCACAGCTTGCCACTGGTCCATGTACCACCCTTGGAGCAGCACTGGTGTAGACCATACATCACCGAGTTCTCCTGTGCAAGGAGCTGGATCCTTCTTGTCTGAGTGATTACACACTGGGTTTCTAATTGCGGGGTCCAAAGTTGGAAACCACCAGCTGCTCCAGAGGATAAAGAGGTGGCTTTCTATTCAAGTAAAGAGTTAACAACTTCAGAAACCCACATGGGCAGATCTACTTTGTCCTATAGAGTCATTATGAGCTGAAATCAACTCGATGGAAGGAGTCTGAGATTTTTATCTGTCATGTTAGGCAGTGGGGGAAGGTTGGTGGCCATGGTGTTGGTTTGGCTGGGGCACAGTAGTGGAGAGATAAATTCCTGTGTGCATTACACTACAAGAGTGGCCATTTCCTATTTCTAGAAAGCTATTGAAAAAGAACTGCAATTAGTGGCAGTTGAAAGTCAGCCTGAAAACTCTGTGGGGCAAAGGGTAGGGTGCCCAAACATATGATCCTGAGAGGCCCACCAAGGTCTTTGGCCATCCCTTCCCAGTTAGTGACACTCTGGGCATTTAAGGGAAGTGCAAAGACTAGACTAAGTGTCCAGAAAAATGTCCCAGTGTCAAGGCTTCACTGTGAGTAGTTTTAAGTACAGAGGCACTGTGAGACGGGTCCTCCTTTACCTGCTGTGATAGTTAAGGTTTGTTAACTATCCTGGCCAATAAACACATGTGAGATTAATTGAAGGGCAGGGAGATAAATGGCTCAGTAAGCCTCATCTTTCTTGTTCCTCAGGTCTCTTGTTCTCTGCTGGTCAGACCAGTGCATGGCTGCCTTAGCTAGTTCTTTGCCTCAACTGGCTAGGCTCACTTCCTGTGAGACATCCCTGAGGCGAAGACACATGGACCTACACTAATGCAGCGCCAGGTGTTAGAACAGCTGACTGGAGACCCCTGCCAGCGCTGGGATGCTTACACGCTCACTGATTTGGCTTTTCTCCTGCAGCCGGCATCACTGCGTGTGTTTGGTAAGATGGAGGGGGACTTTGTGTATTGGTGTGGATATAGGGGCTAATGTTGTACTTGTGAAGTTGGGCAGCATTGGGATGGGATGTTTTCTTGATGTGCACTTAACCTTTATCTAAAACTCTCTCTTATGCATATGAGTTTCTGTGGATTTGTTTCTCTAATGTACCCAGACAAACACACCTGCCTTGCCCAGTATCAGAATTCAGTTTTATTCAAAGTAGTGATACCACTACTGAAAGAGTTAAAAGTTTATTGTGCCAACCTGGCCGATAAACACAGGTGGAGTCAATTGAAGGCCGGAGAGATAAATGTCTTGGTGAGCCTCGCTTTTCTTGTTCTTGGGTCTCTTGCTCTCTGATGGTCAGACTCGGTTGCAGCTGCCTTAACCCAGACTAACACACCTATAATAAGAAAACCCAGGATACAAATTAGCATGCTTGTCAGTTTGGCAAGGACACTAAATACAGAAAAGCTATTTTCCCCTATGGCATCCTGGGTGGCACAAACAGTTAAGAGCTCAATTACTAACTAAAATGTACTTTTGAGCCCATATGGAGGTACCTCAGAAGATAGACCTGGTGACCTGCTTCTGAACACTCACACAGTCTTGAAACCCCTACCTAACACAGTTCAGTTTTGCTCTGCACACTTGGTACTTCCGTGACTTGGAATCAACCCCACAGCAAATGGTTTGGATGACAGGTTCTCAGTCCCTGAGTTATGACTGGCCCCATTCTGACACTTCTGTCATAAGTCAGTCCTGACATAAGTCAAGGACCTCATTATTCTTGCTTTTTATTCTCATAACTTTTACACATCTAACCTTTATTAGTCTGTGGGGGTTGAAAATTTGGATATAAACTTACAGCTAGAATGATGTCGAGAGATGTGCTGTAGCATTTTATGTAGTACATGCTATTAATGGTAACCTCTTTAAAAAGAAAGCAAAGCAGATGGTCATAATGCAGCTCGTCATAACTTGAATACATCACAAATCAGATTGTGTTTTCCGGGTCTTTGAACTGGTATGAGCCAATTCAGTCATGGGCTGATGAAAAGAATGTAAAATAGACCCAGTTTTTTTAAAGTTTTGATAATTTGGAAGGCTAAATGGAATGGGGGTGTGGGGAATATGGTTTAGATCCTGGAATTAGAGATCTGGGAATCTTTCAGGCACCTGTTACATGACACCAATTTACTTCCAAAACTGTGGAGAGCGACAGACATTCAATGCAGCAAGTGCTTGGCGGCCATCTTTGAGCCGGGCACTATTGTTTTCTACTCAGCCTATCTAGATATGTACTTGCATGTTGGCCTTATTTTTTTAAAGGGAAATGAGTCTCTCATGACTTAATTGTTTTTTTAATTTCCATAGATCACATAATTTAGTAAAAAAAGCATTAAAAAAAACTGAACAAAGGAAAAGGTGGCTATAAAGTAGAATAAGAGGGGTTGCTGGGTAAAAGACAGGGACTGCAGGACATGGTACTGGGAACTTCAGAAGCCTAGGTATTTGGGAAGAGACGCTGATTCAGGACAATGTGACTTAATCCTGGCCATGACTAAACCAGGCTGAACCACTTTGAGAAGCTCTAGTGTTTTCTCCTGGTCTCCGTTGTCTGATTTACTCTCACCTGGAGCTCATGATTCTATGTCTCCTCTTCTGCAGGCTAGTTTTTCAGGGGATTGACAGCTCTTTGTAGACTTGTGATAAACTTAATCTGCAGGTTTGGAGTCTATGGGAGTGAGAGGGCCATCGGAATCGAAGGGTCTATTCAGATGGTCCATGTGTCCTACTGGAGAAGTCAGACAGAACAGGCTGGTCACTGTAGTTGACACCCCTCCTGGGACAGAGTTTTGAGCGCAGGAGTAAAATGATAGGGATAGCAGTGATGCAAACACAAGCAAGTATCTTTAATACATAGATCCCTTCAGACTCCGGCCTGGACACTGATCCCGTGTGGTGTCTTTACATACACTGTCTTCTGATTCCAGAAACAGTTCTGAGGAGTTGGTGATCCTGACTGAGTAGGAGGGCTCACTGCATAGATGTCACACCGCCTGTGTCTGCATGGTGCCTCTTCCACCTCAAGCGGTGTCATAGTGTGCCTCCATTTCCTAGTATGGAAAATGGGGTTGAGAGTTCTCCCCACCTCATCCACTTTGTGGTTAGTCTCTTAAATCAACTAATAACACCTATAGATTATTAAAGGTTAAGCGGCTTGGTTGCTAACCAAAAGGTTGGCTATTTGAGTCCACCCACAGGTGCCTTAGAAGAAAAGCCTGGTGCTCTACTTCCAAATTCTCAGCCCTGGGAAACCTATGGAGCACAGTTTTATGATGGACATGGGTTTGCCATGAGTGGGTGTCAGCTAGATAGCCACTTTTCTTTTTCCCTACTTGTAACACTCTTCAGGAGGCCTGGTGGTGGAATGGGTTTCACATGGGGCTGCTAACCAAAAGGTCAGAACTTCATAACCATTAGACATCTCTCAGGAGAAAGAAGAGGCCTGTTACTCTCAGAAAACAGTTCCAGTCCCTGAAACATGCAAAGGGGCAGTTCTACACTGTCCTTGGTGTCACTATGAGTTGCACTCAACTCACTGGCAGTGAGTGTTTTGGACACGCATTTCCATTTGGGTAAGGCAGCAAGTCTACAGGCAGCCTGGATCCACCCTGCTCAGGTGTCTGGGTCAACATTCAGGCAGCTGATAAGCTTCAACCAACAGAGCCCCTGTTTTCTGCCCGGAGACGTGACCAGTGCCCAGGTAGCTACCACTCACCCCACCCGTAAGCCTTTGCTCACTCTTGCAGCATGATTCACTGTTCCCATGCAGGTAGAAGCCAAGGGAAAGGAGTGTGACTCAAGCTTTACATTTTCAACTGTTGGTTCTGTGACAGTATGCAGCCTCTAGTCTAGATAGACTGTTTCCACCAACCGGGTTCCCACTGCTGCCCCCTGGGAAAGAATTGCCTTGATGGCCAGTAGGGCTCACTCCTCAGGGCACAGACTCTAGTCATCCTTCTGTTAACCTCCTTAGGGAATATTTCTCCTCCACCAGTCCTCACCTGGGAGAAGGTTGAGGCTGTCTACTCCCATAGAGTTACAGCCTCAGCACCCCACAAGAGCAGCTCTGCTATATCCTAGAGGGTCACCAAGAGTCAGCATGGACTCAATAATAGTGAGTTTGGTTTGGTTTTGAGTCCTCACACAACAGCCCTGTGTAAGTGGGTAACATGTTGGGCTGATAACTGTACGGTCAGCAGTTCCAAACCACCAGCTGCTTCTAGAGAGAAAAAGGAGGCTTTCTATTTCCATAAAGATCTGCAATCTCAGAAGCTCACAGGGGCAGCTCTACTCTGTCCCATAGGGACACTAACATTGGAACTGACTCAATAGCAGTGATTTTTGCGTTGAGCCCTCACACAAAGCAGCACTGGGGGCATAGTGTGGTGTGCACTGGGCTGCTAACTGCATGGACTGCAGTTTTAAGCCACCAGGACCAAGATGAGGCTTTCCACTCCTGTACAGATTTACAGCCTTGGGAAACCTAGAGATCAGTTCTACTCTGTCCACTTGATCACTATGCATCAGAATAGATTTAATAGCAGTGGATGGCTTTAAACCTCAAACAGGAGCCCTACTGCTGTAGAGGTTTAAGAATATGGATGTTAACTGCAAGTTTGGTGGTAGAAACCCAACAGCCCACTCCACAGGAGAAAGTTGAAACTGTCTGCTCCCAGAAAGATCCACATCCTTGGAAACCCCTGTGGGGTTTCCTACTTGGTCCTATAGGGTCATATGAATCAGAGTCAACTCTAAGGCAGTAAGTGTGGGTTTGAGAGTTAGTTCTTACATAGTTTGCTGGACAAGTTGCCCAAGGAGATCATGGGATGCAAACACTTCCCAGATGAAGTATGCAAAAGCTTCAAAGTTCACAGATCTGCCTATCTTTCCCAGAGTTACCAGTCACCCAGGCGTCTGCTGCTATTCCCATTTTCCCAATTAATTCAGACTTAATTGCAACCATGATTCAGGTGTAAGGCTGCCAGTTAAAATACAGGCTGTGCAGTTAAACCAGAATCCAAAATAAACATGAAATTGTGTTAGTACACACATGCCCCCATAGTTATACTAAATATGACATATACTAAAAGCCTATCTATTGTTTACCTGAAATTATAAGTTAAGCGGGCATTCTGTATTTTCATGTAAAGAACCTGGCAAGCCCGACCACAGAGGGCTCTTCTGGTATCATTGAAGAAATCAAGTCCCCATTCTGTAGCATTATAGGCATCCCCCGAAGCCCACCTGAGGAAGCACTCGGGCACAGGTGGTTTGATTGAGAGGTGGCCCTGGAAAACACAGTGCAGGAGCAGAACGGTGAGACCAGGAAGGGAGGTAAACCAATAAGAGGGAGCCACTGTGACTCAATCCCCCAGTGGGCTTCTCAGCAACCAGGGAGCATGTCTTAACATCAAGCCACCGGAGGAGAGATGAGCTGGGGCTCAGAGTTGCTCCGGGTGTGTTCACGCTTCTGCACTTCCGCGTTGCACCTGTGCTTGACTGAGCATGCCCAGGGCAGAGAAGCAGAGAGCCTTAGGCACTTGAGGTGGAAATCTGGCAGTGTACTGGAAACTGTCTCCCACAGCTGCCGAGTTGCAAAGCTACACCTGAGGAGAGAGTAAGGCGGATATCTGGAGCCTTGGCTTGATTTGCCCGAAATTGCGGAATTGACCTCTCAATCTTAGTAGGATGAAAGAAGATGCTCAGTTGACCTCAGTGTGTTATGAAGATAAAATTAGATTATGTGTGGAAGAGGATGTTAAAAATTGTAAAGTGCTACCGAAATGAAACGTATATTAAGCATTATTCAGTTAAGAATGAAAGGAGAGAAAAGAGGGATTGAAAGAGGGAAGGGCAGAAGAAAAGTGGTGTAGAGAAGAAGGAAATAGCCTCATAAAAATAACACCCCAAGTAACAAAGTTATTTGGTCAACAGGTTTTTATTGAGTACCTTACTTTATACCAGGTAATAAGGTAAATATGTAATAAGGAATCAATAGTGAATCAAACAATCCAAACACCTGCCCTCAGAGAGCTTACATAATAGTGGGCAAGTAAAATGGATAACAAGATATAAAAGTGTTCTATGTATTGTGATGAATTGTATGAGCCCCAATAAATTGATAAAAAAAATAAATCAGAGAAGGGAGGTGGAGTGGGAGTGGGGAGGGGCCTGTTGGGGAGAATGATAGGGTTGCTAATTTGAATGGGATGGTCAGCAAGGGGAGGTGTCACAACGGTGACTTTGAGATCAAGACCGGAAGGAGATGAGAGGACAAGCAACACGGATCTCTGGAGGAGAGGGTTCCAAACAATGAGATCCTGAGGGCAAAGGTCTTCAGATAGATATGTGCCTGGTCTGTGGCAGGAGTGGCAAGGCCACCAGCTTGGCAAGATCACAGAGAGCCATGGGGAGGGAGGGACAGAGGAAAAGAAGACCCGTGGGTTGAAGGGATAGTGAGGGAGGTGTATACAGACCATATAGAGCTCTACAGGGCATTGTGAAGAATTTGGCTTCCTTTGGGATAGGTGACCCATGAGAAGGTAGTGCGTTAGCATGACATGGTCCACCTTGTGTTCTTTTTGTTTTGTTTTGTTTTTTTAATTGTTTTATTAGGGAATCATACAACTCTTACCACAATCCATACATGCATCAATTGTGTAAAGCACATTTGTATGTTTATTGCCTCCTCATCATTCTCAAAACATTGGCTCTCCACTTAAGCTCATGGCATCAGGTCCTCATTTTTCCCCTCGATCCCTGCTCCCTCATGAACCCTTGATAATTTATAAATTGTTATTTTCTCATATATTTCCCTGTCCAACGTTTCCCTTCACCCACTTTTCTGTTGCCCCGCGTCCCCAAGGGTGGAGGTCACATGTCTGAGCTGTCGGCCTCAGGGATTGTGTTCCTTCGGACATGCTGGCTGGGGAGGGGCTGCTCCATGGAGAGCCTCATCACTTAGCACCATCATCACTTAGCACCATGGCTGCTCTGACATGATGCCTCCGAGTCATGTAATTTATATTTCATGCACAATTGAAGGAGCTAATGGTGTCATTCTCCAAGTGGGAAACAAATTGTTATAGTGTTAATTACATTGCAGGCGTGTTCCCTCTCCTTTGCCCCCAAGTGCTCCAGTGAAAGTTATCAGGTAGCAGTCGAGTGGGTGTCCAAGACAGTGGCTTTGGCGGGCTCCACGGATGTCAGGGCTGAGGAGTGGTGGCAAGGCCAAGAATGCTATCTCTGACTTCGTTGTGAGTGTGTTGGGGCGGTGGCAGTAGAGATGGCAGCTAAAACTGCTGAGGAGTGGTGGCAAGGCCAAGAATGCTATCTCTGACTTCGTTGTGAGTGTGTTGGGGCCCTGAGAGTAGAGGTGGCAGCTAAAAGTGCCCATTGGTCTCACCATCCTTTTCTCACCTGTGTATATGGAATCAGGCAGGGCTGTAGGGTGCTTCTTCAATGCTCACCCTGACATTGCTAGATAGGGGACAGTGGGTATGATGTGTAGGCGAAAGTAGCCAAAACCCAACCACTCATAGTCAAGACATTAGCAGAGTGTGAAGCTAAGCCTGTAGTCTCTGAGGGTGGTCTGCTGGGATTTGAATTCCAGCTCCCCCTTTGATAATGTGGCCCAGATTGCTTCACCTTTCTGTGCATTCGTGTTCACAACTATATTAGGGAGCTGATGCATTGCCATCGGGTCAGTCAATTCGAACTCATAGTGAGCCTTCAGGGCAGAGTGTAACTATCCCATAAGCTTTTCCATAGGCTGTGATTATTACTGGAGCAAATTGATGCATTATTCTTACAGGAAGATGATGAGGGGTTCACTGAGCTTGTGGTAAATAGTCAAGGGCTTCTCTATTGCCCCACCAGTGCAACTCTTAAAAGGTTGTAAAACCCACTAAAACTCCACTGCTCTTGAGTTCATTCAGACGCATAGCAACTCGGTAGGATAAAGTAATAACTGTCCCTGCAAATGTCCAACCCTGAAAATCTTTATGAGAGCAGACAGCCCCATCTGGATCCCGAAGAACAGCTGGTGGGTTTGAACCACCGACCTTCTGGTTAGCAGTTCTAATGCTTCATCCCACCATTGGGATGAAATGAGTGAAGGGATATGCAATGCTTAGAGCACTAGTACATAACATGCACTTAGTAATAGTGAGCTATTGTGGTAAGAGGGGAGTTCAAAAACCAAGCCAAACTCACTGCCATCAAATCTACTCTGACTCACCATGACCTAGAGTTCTATCCTATAGGACAAGGTCGAACTGCAACTGAGGGTTTTGAGACTGTAACTTTATAGAAATGGAAAGCCTCATCTTTCTCCCTCAGAGTGGCTGGTGGTTTTGAACTGTTGACTTTGGGGTTAGCAGCCCAATATGCAATTACCCATGCCACTAGTAAGTTAGAACAATGAGTATTTGGCATTTTCTCTGAGGTAATAGAATTATATATCATTCCTATATTTAAAGAAGGTAAATCTACTGAAATAGAACAATTGTCATGGTCTACAAAGAGAGGAGATATATCAGTTTTAAGGATATATAGAGCTGTAAGCCATCCGTGGATGCTGAAAATGGGTAAACACTTGGCTATTAACAGAAACTTGGAGGATCAAGCACACCCAGCAGTACTTTGGAAAAAAAGCCTGGCCATATGTTTCTGAAAGGGTATGCCCATTCAAAACCCTATGAATCGCCCTGAGTCAAAATTAACTCAGTGTCATTTGGTCATTTTAAATTTGAGGATGGTTCTTGGGCAGAAAGAAAAAAAAAAGTTGTCTATTGAGGTGGTTTGTGAGAGGGCCTGACCCATGCAAACAAACAGAAAGTTATGAGGGACCACTGGGGAGTCACTGTACACAGACCAGGCCATACTTTCTCCACATCTAGTTTTGTTAGATGACGTCAAGTTGGTGTCAACTTGTAGCGACTCTATGTACAACCAAAAGAAACGCTGCCTGGTCCTGTGCCATCCTCACAATTATTATGATATAGCCCATTGTTGTAGAAACTGTGTCCACCCATCTTGGTGAAGGCCTTCCTCTTTTTGGTGCCCCTTTATCAAGCATGATGGCCTTCTCCATGATGTTTCTCCTGATAATTCCTGATGTCCAAGTATGTAAGATGAAGTCTAGCCATCCTTACCTCTAAGGAGCATTCTCGATGCACTTCTTCCAAGACAGAACTTGCTCCTCAACTGAAATTCTTGCAGAGAGAGTTAAAGCACAACTGATTTACCTAGAGTCTTGTTTCCCAATGTGGACGATACCACCCACCTGCTGGGCACAGAACGATCCAGGGATCTGCAAAGCAGATATCTACATTTTATCCTGGATGGTGGGCTATTGTACAAAAATCTTTCATTGCTAGGTTACCCTGAGTAAATTTTTTTTTTCTGAAAAGAGCTTGTGTGATGTTGGCTGGTATTGATGATTTTGGGGGGGCCATATACCGCCCTCGGGCCAGATGTTTGTCTAGGGTAGTGGATCTCAACCTGTTGGTTGCAACCCCTTTAGGGGTCGAATGACATTTTCAAGGGGGTTGCCGGATTCATCACAGTAGCAAAATTACAGTGCTGAAGTAGCAATGAAATGATTTCATGTTCGGTGGTCACCACAACCTGAGGAACTGTACGAAAGGGTGATGGCATTAAAAAGGTAGAGAAGCACTGGTCTAGGGAATGGTTGGGATACCAATGTAGGACACACATGAAATTCACTGGCAGTCAGGCAGTGCTGAACTTGGGTTTCATTGGAGAGGAAAGAACTATTAATCATATTTCAAGGACAAACAAATCTGGAAGGAAATGCGTTTATGATGAAAACCAGACAAAATACACACTCTTGAAAATATTTCTGTATGCTAGAGTGATGAGTTGCAATCAAGAAAATTAAATGATATCTGTTAGGGGGTCCAACAGAAAACAAAACATGTTGAAGAGGGTTTAATGAAAAGACTGTGCACAGTGGTTGGGATGGATTAAGGAAACCAACAAAAGATAGGAAGGCCCTAAGGGGCTAACGAGCAAAACGCTGTTGTCAGGTGTCCTCTGGAATTTACTGTTCAGCTCTTTGATTCATACATTCTTTGGCTTCTCTTCGCTGCTCTATGATGTAGAGCAACTCTGACTCATAGGAAATTTATACGACTGACCTCTCCAAAATTCCTTTATTTTTCTACTGCTCCCATATGTGTTGAAAATATGTAGTATTCCACCAGAATTTACTATGCTCTAAACCAGTCGTTCTCAACCTTCCTAATACCTCGGAACATTAAAGAAGTTCCTGAAGTTGTGCTGAACACCCAACCGTAAAATTATTTTCATTGCTACTTCATAACTGTAATTTTGCTAATGTTATGAATCGGGCCACCCCTGTGAAAGGGTCGTTCAACCCCACAAAGGGGTCATGACCCAAAGGTTGAAAACTGCTGTAATAAACTATGAGGAGATTCTCTTAAGAAAACAATGAGTACAAGAATGAAGAAAATATTGTAAATATTCTAAATCTGATTGTGGTGGTGATTGTACAATTCTTCTTGATGTGATTGAATTGTTGAATTGTATGATAGGTGAATCAATGGTAATAGAACTTGGAAAAAATAATATTAAAAAAAAAGATAGAGTTCAGCATACTGTTAGACACACAAGTTCTGTGGTTATTGTTTGTTGCTGTCGAGTGGGTTTTGGCTCATAGCAACGCTATGCACAATATAATGAAACGCTGCCCCATCTTGTGCCATCCTCACAGTGGTTCTGTGCTTGCGTTCATTGTTGCAGCCACTGTGCTAATCTGTCTTTTGGGGGGCTGCCTCTAGTTTGCTGCCCTTCGACTTTAATAAGATTTCTGTCGTCCTCTAGGGCAGTGCTTGTCAAACTTCCTCATGCCACGACCCTTTCATACCGTTCCTCATGTGGTGGTGACCATCCCAATCATAAAATTATTTTCATTTCTACTTCATAAGTGTAAGTTTGCTACTGTTTTGAATTGGGACACCTCTGTGAAAGGGTCATTCATCCCCCAAAGGGGTCGTCAGTTGCAGATTGCGAACCACTGCCCTAAACTAAGAGGAGTTTCTCTAAAGAAATAGTTCAGCACTTTGTTGGATGCACAAGTCCTGTTATTATTTTTAGGTGCCATTGAGTGAGTTTCAGCTCATAGCAACTCTGTGCACAATATAATGAAACGCCCCATCCTGTGCAATCCTCACAGTGGTTCTCTGCTTGCTCTCATTGTTGCAGCCACTGTGCTAATCTGTCTTTTGGGGGGCTGCCTCTAGTTTGCTGCCCTTCTACTCTAACAAGATTTCTGTCTTCCTGTAGGGCAGTGCTTGTCAAACTTCCTAATGCCAGGACCCTTTCATACCGTTCCTCATGTGGTGGTGACACCACCACCCCCACCCCCAAATCATAAAATTATTTTCATTTCTACTTCATACGCGTAAGTTTGCTACTGTTTTGAATTGGGACACCTCTGTGAAAGGGTCAATTTTCCCCCAATGGGGCCATGACCCAAAGATTGAGAATCTCTGCTCTAAATTAAGAGGAGATCCTCTAAAGATATAGTTCAGCACTGTGTTAGTCGCACAAATCCTGTTAATATTTCTAGGTGTATCTGAGTGGGTTTCAGCTCATTGCAAGTCTGTGCACAATAAAATGAAATGCTGCCCCATCCTGTGCAATCTTCAGTGTGGTTCTTTGCTTGTGCTCACTGTTTCAGCCATTGTGCTATTCCATCTTGTAGGGACTGCCTCTCTTTTGCTGCCCTTTTACTGTACCAACATTTGTGTCTTCCTCTAGGGCAAGTGGTTCTCAACCTTCTGAATTCCATGACTTTCATGTACTTCCCAATGTAATGGTGGGCACCCAATCATAAAATTTTTTCCATTGCTATTTCATAACAGTAATTTTGCTACTGTTATGAATTGGGTAACCCATGTGAAAGTGTCACACGACCGCCTAAAGAGGTCGTGACGCACAGGTTGAGAACGGCTGCTATAAACTTATAGGAGTTTCTCTTTAGGTCTTCTTCAGCATATTGTTAAAAGCATAAGTCCTTTTGTTGTTGTTGTTGTTGTTGTTGTTAGATGCTGTCCAGTGGGTTTTGATTCATAGCAACTCTATTCCCAATATAATGAAAGACTACACCCTCCTCTGCCAACCTCACAGTGGTTGATTTGCTTGCGATCATTGTTGAAGCCACTGTGCTAAACCATCTTGTTGGGGCTACCTCTGGTTTGCTGCCCTTCTACTGTACCAAGATTTGTGTCTTCCTCTAGGGAAAATGGTTCTCAAATTTGCTAATGACACGATGCTTTCATACAGTTCCTCATATAGTGGTTTCCACCCAACGATAAAATTATACTCATTGCTACTTCATAACTGTAATTTTGCTACTGTTATGAATTGGG
>NW_022105855.1:5828443-5843761 GCF_000313985.2 Echinops telfairi
GATTTAACATTTCATTTCTCGTTATATATCTAATTATCTTTATGATTTAACATTTCATTTCTTGTTATATATTAATTACCTTTATAAACAAATATATTATATTATCAAGAATTTGGTTTTATCTCTCTAGAGAACCCTGTCTAACACAGTCCTCCAAAGGGGTTGCGACTCACAGGTTGAAAACCGCTGCTCTAAACTAAGAGTTGTTTCTTTTAAAATTTAGTTAAGCTTATTGTGAGAAACACAAGTCCTGTTTTTGTTGTTGCTGTTAGGTACCGTTGAATGGTTTTTGGCTCATAATAACTCTGTGCACAATGTGATGAAATGCTGCCCTGTCCTGTGCCATCCTCAAAATGGGTTTTTTTTTGGACTCATTATTGCAGCCACTATGCTAATCCATCTTGTTGGGGATTGCCTCTCTTTTCCTGCCCTTCTGTACCGAGATTTGTTTCTTCTTCTAGAGCAATGGTTCTCAACCTTCCTAATGCCACTAAACTTTCAAACAGTTCCTCATATAGTGGTGACATCCCAACCATAAAATGATTTTCATTGCTACGCCATAACGGTAAGTTTGATACTGTTATGAATGAAGCCACACTTGTGAAGGGGTCGTTTGTCCCACCATAGGCGTCACCACCCACAGTTTGAGAACCGCTGCTTTAAACTAATAGGAGTGTCTCTTAAGTTCTACTTCAGCATATTGGTAGAAGCAAAATTCCTCTTCTTTTTGTTTGGTGCCTTTGAGTGTGTGTTGGCTCATAGCAAGTCTCTATGCCCTATTTAATGAAATGATGCCCTGTCCTGTGCCATCCTCACAGTGGTTCGTTGCTTGTCCTCATTGTTGCAGCCACTATGCCAATCCATCTTGTGGGAGACTGCCTCTCTTTTCCTGCCGCTCTGTACCAAGATGTGTGTCTTCATCTAGAGCAGTAGTTTTCAAATTTCCTAATGCTACTACCCTTTCATACAATTCCTCATGTAATGGTGACATTCCAACCAAAAAATTAATTTCATACTTCAGGAATATAATTTTGCTACTGTTATGAACCAGGACACCCATGTCAAAGTTTCACTCATTCTCCCAAAGGCGTTGCGACCCACATTTTGAGAACCGCTGATCTAAAATAATAGGCATCTGTCTTAAGGTTTACTTCAGCATATTGTTAAAAGCACAAGTCCTTTTGTTGTTGTTGGTAGGTGCTGTCCAGTGGGTTTTGACACATGGCAACTCTATGTCCAATATAATGAAATCCTATGCCCTTCTCTGATATCCTCACATTGGTTCATTTGCTGTCTCTGATGGTTGAAGCCACTGTGCTATTCCATCTTGTTGGGGGTTGCCTCTTTTTTGCTACCCTTCTACTGTACCAATATTTCTGACTTCCTGAAGAGCAGTGGTTCTCAACCTTCTTAATGCCACAACCCTTTCTTACAGTTCCTCATGTAGTGGTTACCGCCCGACCATAAAATTATATGCATTGTTCTTTCATAACTGTAATTTTGCTACTGTTATGAATCGTGCCGTCCCTGTGAATGGGTCATTCCACCGCTCCACAGAGTTCGCAAACCACAGCTTGAGAAATGCTGCTCTAAACTAAGGGGAGATTTTCTTAAGATATAGTTCCGCATATTGTTAGACGCATCAGTCCTGATTTTATTGTGCTTAGGTTTGGTCCAGTGGGTTTCGGCTCATAGCAACTCTATACACAATATAATTAAAGGCTGCGCTGTCCTGTGCCATCCTCACAGAGGTTCTTTGCTTGAACTCATTATTTCAGACACTGTAATATTCCATTTTGTTGTGGGCTTCCTCTCTTTTGCTGCCCTTATTTTGAACCAAGATTTGTATCTTCCTCTAGGCCAGTGATTCTCAACTTTCCTTATGCAACAACCCTTCCGTACAGTTCCTCGTAGAGTGGTGATCGACCAACAATAAAATTGTTTTCATTGCTACTTCATAACTGTAATTTTGCTACTGTTATGAATGGGGCCAACCCTGTGAAAGGGTAGATAAACCCCCCCAAAGAGGTCGCGACCGATGCGTTGAGAACCGCTGCTCTAAACTAATAGGAGTTTATCCTAATGTCTTCTTCAGCATATTGTTGGAAGCACAATCCTGTTGTTGCCGTCGTTAGGTGCTGTTGAGTGGGTTTTGACTCATAGCAACTCTATGTCCAATATAATGAAAGGCTGCCCCTCCTCTGCCATCCTCACAGTGGTTCATTTTCTTGCACTCATTGTAGCAGGCACTGTGCTAATCCATCTTTATGGGGGCTGCCTCTCATTTGCTGCCTTTCTACTCTAAAAATATTTCTGTCTTCCTCAAGGGCAGTGGTTCTCAACCTTCCTAATGCCACGACCCTTTATACCATTCCTTATGTCGTGGTGACCACTCAACATTAAATGTATTTATTGTTACTTAAAAACTGTAATTTTGCAACTGCTGTGAATAGGGTGACACCTGTGAAAGGGTCATTCGACCACTAAAAGGGTTCTCGACCCACAGGTTGAGAACCATTGCTTTAAACTAAGAGAAATTTCTCTCTTTTTTAAAAAATCTTTTTATTAGGGGTTCATACGACTCTTATCACAATCCATACATACATCAATTGTATAAAGCACATTTATACATTCGTTGCACTCGTCATTCTCAAAACATTTACTCTCCACTTAAGCCCCCGGCATCAGGTCCTCATTTTCCCCTCCCTCCCCACTCCTCCTTCCCTCATGAACCATTGATAATTTATAAATTATTATTTTGCCATATCTTGCCCTGTCCGACGTCTACCTTCACCCACTTTTCTGTTGTCCATTCCCCAGGGAGGTCACGTATAGGCCCTTGTAATCAGTTCCCTCTTACCAACCCACTCTCCCTCTACCCTCCCAGTAATGCCACTCACACCAATGGCCCTGAAGGGATCATCCTGCTGGATTCCCTGTGTTTCCAGTTCCTATCCGTACCAGGTTACATTCTCTGGTCTAGCGAGACTTGCAAGGTGCTTTTCAACTGTACCAAGATTTGTGTCTTCCTCTAGGGCAGTGGTTCTCAATCTTCCTAATGCCATCACCCTTTCATACAGTTCCTCTTGTAGTGGAGACCACCTTATCATAGAATTATTTTCGTTGCTATTTCATATCTGTAATTTTGCTACTGTTATGACTCAGGTTTCCCCTGTGAAAGGATTGTTCGACCCCCCAAAATTGGTCATGACCCATAGTTTGAGAACCGCTGCTCTAAACCAAGAGGAGATTCTCTTAAGATATAATTCAGCATATTGTAGACGCACAAGTCCTGTTGTTATTATTGTTAGGTTCCATCGAATGTGTTTAGGCTCATAGCAACTCTATGCACAATATAATAAAACGCTGCCCCATCCTCTGCCATTCTCACAGTAGTTCTTTGGTTGCGGTCATTGTTGCAGCCACTGTGCTAATACATCTTTTGGGGGGCTGTCTCACTTTTGCTGCCCTTCTACTCTACCAAAATTCCTGTCTTCCTGTTGGGCAGTTGTACTCAACCTTCCTAATGCCACGACCCTTTCATACCTTTCCTCATGCAGTGGTGACCCCCAATCAAAAATTTATTTTCATTGCTACTTCAAAACTGTAATTTTTCTGCTGTCATGAATTGGGCCACTCCTGTGAAAGGGTCGTTCAACCTCCAAAAGGGGTTGCGACCCACAGGTTGAGAACAGCTGCTCTAAACTAAGAGGTAGTTCAGCATGTTGTGGGCAGCACAAGTCCTGTTTTTGTTGTTGTTGTTGTTAGGTACCATCAAGTGGTTTTTGACTCATAGCAACTCTATGCACAATACAATGAAATGCGACCCCGTCATGTCTCATACACAAAGTGGTTCTTTGCTTATGCATGTTTTGGCAACTCCTGTGCTAATTAATCTTTTTTGGAGCTGCCTCTCTTTTCTGCCCTTCTACTCGACCAAGATTTGTGTCTTCCTCTAGGGCAGTGGTTCTCAAACTTCCTAATGCCACAACCCTTTCATACAGTTCCAAATGTAGTGGTGACTCCCAACCATGAAATTATTTTCAGTGTCACTTCATAACTGTAATTTTGCTACTGTTATGAATCGTGTACCATCTGTGAAAAAGTCGTTGAACCCCCCAAAGGGGTGACCACTCATAGGATGAGAACTGCGTCTCTGGATTTTGAGGAGGTTCTCTTAAGATCTAGTTCAGCATATTGTTCGAAGCATATGTACTATTAACGTTGCTACGTTCCGTCGAGTAAGTTTTGGCTCACAGCAACTCTGTGCACAATATAATGAAACCCTGTCCTGTCCTGTGCCTTCCGCAAAGTGGTTCTTTGCTTGGGCACATTGTTGCAGCCATTATGCTAATCCATCTTGTTGGGGACTGCCTCTCTTTTCCTATCCACCTGTACCAAGATTTGTGTCTTCATCTAGAGCAGTAGTTCTCAACCTTCCTAATGCCACTACCCGTTCACACCGTTCCACATGTAGTAGTGACATCCCAACGATAAAATTATAATCGCTGCTACTTCATGACAGTAATTTTGCTACTGTTATGTATCACGCAACCCCTGTGGAAGGGTCGTTCGACCCCACCTAGGCTTTGACCCCACCTAGGCGTCGTGACCCACAGTTTGAGAACCACTGCTCTTAACTAATAGGAGTTTCTCTTAAGGCCCACTTCAGCGTATTGCTAGAAACATAATTCCTGTTGTTGTTTGGGGCCTTCAAGTGTGTATTCGCTTGTAGCAACTCTATGCACAATGCAATGAAACAATGCCCCATCCTATGCCATCCTAACAGTGGTTCTTTTGCTTGAACTCATTGTTGTAGCCACTGTGCTAATCCAACTCTGGGGAGGCAGCTTTTCTTTTGCTGCCCCTCTACTGTACCAAGATGTGTGTCCTCCTTTAGTGCAGTGGTTCTCAGCCTCCTAATGCCACGACCCTTTCATACAGTTCCTCATGTAGTGGTGACCGCCCAAACATAGAATTATTTTCGTTGCTATTTCAAAACTGTAATTTTGCTACTTTTATTATGAATCGGGTAACCCCTGTGAATGGGTCTCTCGACCCCTCAAAGGGGTCACGACCCACAGGTTGAGAACCACTGCTCTGAACTAAGGAGATTCTCTTAAGATATAGTTCAGCATATTGTTTGATGCACAAGTCCTGTTGTTATTGTTGTTAGGTTCTGTCGAGTGGGTTTTGGCTCAACAACTCTATGCACAATATAATGAAACGCTGCCCCGTCTCCTGCCATCCTCACAGTGGTTCTATGCTTGTGCTAATTGTTGCAGCCACAGCACTAATCCATCTTTTGGGGGGGCTGACTCACTTTTGCTGCCTTTTTACTCTACCAAGATTTCTGTATTCCGCTAAGGCAGTGGTGCTCAACCATCCTAATGCCGCGAAACTTCCATAACTGTCCTCATGTAGTGGTAACCTCCCTATCATAAAATTATTTTCATTGTTATTTCCTAACTGTCATTTTGCTACTGTTACGATTTGTGCCACATCTGTGAAATGGTCATTCAAACCCCAGAAGGGGTCTTGACTCACTGGTTGAGAACTGCTGCTCTAAACTTAGAGGTGTTTCTTTTAAGATGTAATTTAGCATATGGTGAGAATCACAAGTCCTTTTTTTGTTGTTGTTATTAGGTGTGATCAAGTAGTTTTTGACTCATAGCAACTCTATGCTCAATATAATGAAATGCTGCCCCGTCCTGTACCATCCTCACAGTGGTTCATTGCTTGAGCTCATTGTTGCTGCCACTATGCTATTCCATCTTGTTGGGGACTGCCTCTCCTTTCTGCCCTTCTGTACCAAGATGTGTGTCTTCATCTAGAGCAGTGGTTCTCAACCTTCCTAATGCCACTACCCTTTCATAGCGTTCCTCATGTAGTGGAGACATCCCAGCCATAAAATTGTTTTCATTGCTACTTCATGACTTTAATTTTGATATTGTTATGAATCAGACCACCCATGTGAAAAAGTCATTCTTCCTTCCTAAAGCTTCTTGACCCACAGTTTGAGAACTGCTTCTCTAAACTAATAGGAGTTTCTCTTAAGTTCTATTTCAGCATATTGTTAGAAGCACAAGTCCTGTTATTATTCAGTACCTTCGAGTGTGTGTTGGCTCATAGCAACTCAATGTAAAATATAATGAAATGCTGCCCCGTCCTTTGCCATCCTCACAGTGTTTTTTTGCTTGTGCTCATTGTTGCAGCCACTGTGCTAATCCAACTTTGGGGGGGCTGCCTCCATTTTGCTGCCCCTCTACTGTACCAAGATATTTGTTTTCCTCTAGGGCAGTGGTTCTCAACCTTCCTAATGCCACGACCCTTTCATACAATTCCTCATGGAGTAGTGACCCCCCAACCATAGAATTATTTCCATTGCTATTTCATAACTGCAATTTTGTTACTGTTATGAATCAGGTCACCCCTGTGAAAGGGTTGTTCGAAACCCCAAAGTGGTCACGACCCACATTTTGAGGACCGCTGCTCTAAATTTGAGGAGTTTCTCTTAAATACTAGTTCAGCATAATGTTAGACACACGTGTTCTATTGTTATTGTTGTTGGGTGCCGTCGAGTGGGTTTTGTCTCATAGCAACTCTATGCAACAAATAATGAAAGGCTACACCATCCCATGCCATCCTCATAGTGGTTCTTTTCTTGGCCTCATTGTTACAGCCACTATGCTATTCCATCTTTTTGGGGACTGCGTGTCTTTGGTTGCCCTTCAATACCAAGATTTGTGTCTTCCTCAACAGCTGTGGTTCTCAACCTTCCTAATGCCATGACCCTTTGATACGATTCATCATTTAGTGGTGACCCCACAATCATAAATCATTTTATTGCTACTTCATAACTGTAATTTTGCTACAGTTATGAATTAGGCCACCCTTGTGAAAGGGGCGCTCATTCCCCTAAAAGTGGTCATGACCCACACGTTGAGAACACTTTCTCTAAACTAAGAGGACTTTCTCTTAAGATATAGTTCAGCACATTGTTAAATGCAAAAGTCCTGTTGTTATTGTTTTTTTCGGTGCTGTAGAGTGGGTTAAGGCACATAACAACCCTATGCATAGTAAAATGAAACACTGCTTCATTCTGTGCCACCCTCACGGTACTTTATGCTTGCCCTAATAGTTGCAGCCACGTTGCCAATCCATCTTCTTGTGGACTGCCTCTCCTTTCCTGCCCTTCTACTCTACCAAGTTTTCTGACTCCCACAAGGGCAGTGGTTTTCAACCAACCTGAAGCCACGACCTTTTCATCCCATTCCTCAAGTGGTGAACCCGCATTCATAAAATTATTTTCATTGCTACTTCGTAACTGTAATTTTGCTACTGTTGTGAATTGGGCCTGTGAAAGGGTTGTCCATCCCCCCAAAGGGTTCATGACCCACTGGTTGGGAACCACTACTCTAAACTAAGAGGACTTTCTCTTAAGATATAGTTCAGCACATTGTTAGACACACACGTCCTGATGTTACTGATTTTAGGTGCTGTAGAGTGGGTTTCAGCTCATAGCAAACCTGTGCACAATATAATGAAATGCTGCCCCATCCTGTGCCATGCTTACAGTGGTTCTTTGCTTGTGCTCATTGTTGCAGCCAGTGTGCCAATCCATCTTTTTGGGTGTTGCCTCTCGTTTACTGCCCTTTTAAAGTACCAAGATTTGTGTCTTCCTCTAGGGTAGTGGATCTTAACCTTCTAATGCCACGGCCATTGCATACAGTTCCTCGTGTAGTGGTGAACCCCCAACCATAAAATTATTTTCATTGCTACTTGTTAACTGTAATTTTGGTACGGTCATAAATCGGGCCACCCCTGTGAAGGGTTGTTCGAGCCCCCAAAGGTGTCGCGACCCACATGTTGAGAACCGCTGCTCTAAACTAAGGAGTTACTCTTAAGATCTATTTCACCATATTGTTAGAAGCACAAGTTCTGTAGTTATGGTTGTTAGGTGCCGTCGAGTGGGTTTTGGCTCATAGCAAACCTATGACCAATGTAAGGAAACACTGCTCTTCCTTGTGACATCTTCACAGTGGTTTTTGCTTGTGCTGTGCTCATTTTTGAAGCCAATGTGATAACCATCTTTTGGGGGTCTGCTTCTCATTTGCTGCCCTTCACTCTACCAAGATTTCTGTCTTCTTATAGGGCAGTGTTTCTTAACTTTCCTAATGCCACTACCCTTTCATACCGATCCTCATGTAGTGGTGACCCCCCACACACAATCAAAAAATAATTTTCATTACTAATTCATAACTGTAATTTTTCTACAGTTATGCATCAGGTCACCCATGTGAAAGGGTCGTTTGACACACCGCCCACAGCACCAAAGGGCTCGTGAACCACGGGGTGAAAACCTCTGCTATAAATTGAAGAGTTTCTTTTAAGGAATACTTCAGCATATTGTGAGACCCACAAGTACTGTTGTTATAGTTGTTAGGTGCCGTCAGTGGGTTTTTTCCCCACAGCAACTCTATGCAGAATATAATGAAAAGCTGCCCCATCCTGTGCCATCTTGTCCATGGTTCTTTGGTTTGCTCCCATTGTTGCAGTCACTGTGCTAATCCAACTTTTGAGGAGCTGCCTCACTTTTGCTGCTCTTCTCCTGTAGCCAGATATGTGTCTTCCTCTAGGACAGTGGTTCACAAATTTCATAAGGCCACTACTCTTTCATATACTTCTTTATGTTCTTTATGTGGTGACTCCCCAATCATATAATTATTTTGATTTCTACTTTGAAACTGTAATTTTGGTACAGTTAAGAATCAGGCCACCCCTTTGAAAGGGTCATTCAAAGCCCCAAACGGGTCGGGACCCACAGGTTGGGAACTGCTGCTCTTAAAGGAGGAGTTTCTCTTAACAACTACTTCAGCATATTGTTAGAAGCACAAGGTCTGTTGTTATTGTTGTTAGGTGCCCTCTAGTGGATTTTGGATCATAGTAACTCTGTGCACAACATAATGAAATGCTGCCTGGTCCAGAGCCATCCCCACAGTGGTTCTTTTTGTGCTCATTGTTTCTGCAACTGTGCTAATCCATATTTTTGGTACCAGCCTCTCATTTGCTGCCCTTCTATTCTACCAAAATGTCTTTCTTCCTCTAGGGCAGTGGTTCTGAAGCTTCCTAATGCCACAACCTTTTAATACCATTCCTCTTGTAGCGGTGACCACATAATCATACAATAATTTTCATTGCTATTTCATATCTGTAATTTTGCTACAGTTATGAATTGGGCCTCCCTTGTGAAAGGGTCATTTGGCACCCCCAAATAGCCTCGATTCATAGGCTGTTAACTGCTGCTCTAAACTAAGGGGAATTTCTCTTAAAATCTACTTCACCATATTGTTAGAAGCACAAGTTCTGTAGTTATTGTTGTTAGGTGCCTCAAGTGGTTTTTGGCTCATAGCTACTCTATGCACAATATAATGAAAGGCTCTCCCGTCCTCTGCCATCCGCACAGTGGTTCTTTGCTAGTGCTCATTGTTGCAGCCACTGTGCTATTCCATGTTTCTGGGGTCTGCCTCTAGTTATCTGCCCTTCTATTCTACCAATATTTCTGTCTTCCTCTAGGGCAGAGGTTATCAACATTCCTAATGCCACGAACATTTGATACCGTTTCTCATGTAATGGTAACCACCCACTCATAAATTTTTTTACTTGCTACTTCAATGTTGTAATTTTGCTACATTTATGAATCAGGCCACCTTTGTGAAAGGGCCCTTTGACTCTGCCAAAACGGGCAGGAGCCACGGGTTGTGAACCGCTGCTCTAAACTGAGGTGTTTCTCTTAAGATCTACTTCAACATATTGTTAGAAGTACAAGTCCTGTAGTTATAGTTGTTAGTCACCTTCGAGTGGGTTTTGGATCATTGTAACTCTAAACACAATATAATGAAACTCTGCCCCATAATGTGCCATCCACACAGTGGTTCATTGTTGCAGCCACAATGCTAATCCGTCCTGTTGTGGACTGCCTCTCTTTAACTGCCATTCTCTACCAAGATATGTGTCTTCATCTGGAGCAGTGATTCTCAAACATCCTAGTGCCACTACCGTTTCATACCTGTCCTCATGTAGTGGTGACCCCCCAACCATAAGAATATTTTCATTGCTACTTCATAGCTGTAATTTTGATTCTCTTATGAATCAGGCCACCCATGTGAAAGGGTCCTTTGAACCTCCAAAGGAATCGCGACCCACAGTTTGAAAACTCCTGCTCTAAATCGAGGAGTTTATCTTAAAGTCTACTTCAGCATATTGTTAGACCCACAAGTACTGTCCTTGTTTTTAGGTGCCAGCGAGAGGGTGTTGGTTCATAGCAATTCTATGCACAATATAGTGAAATGCTGCCTCGACCAGGACCATCCTCACAGTGGTTCTTTACTTGTGTTCATTCTTGCTGCCACTGTGCTAATCCGTATTTTTGAGACCTACTACTCATTTGCTGCCCTTCTACTCTACCAAGATTTCTGTCTTCCTCCAGAGCAGTGGTTCTCAACCTTCCTAATACCATGACCCTTTGATACCGCTCCCCATGTAGTTGTCACCCCCCCCCAATCATAAAAAATTTTTTGACTGCTACTTCAACGGTGTACTTTTTCTACATGTATGAATCGGGCCTTTTCTACATGTATGAATATCCTTGTGAAAGGGGTATTTGACCCACCAAGAGGGACATGACCCACATGTTGAGAACTGCTACTCTAAACTAGGAAGTGTTTCTCTTAAGATCTACTTCACCATATTGTTAGAAGTACAGGTCCGGTAGCTATTGTTGTGACGTGCTTTTGAGTGGGTTTTGGATCATATTAATTCTACACACAATATAATGAAACACTGCCCTGTCCTGTGCCTTTCTCATAGTGGTTCTTTGCTTGCACTTATTGTTGCAATCACTGTGCTAATCTATCTTTTTGGCACTGCCTCTCGTTTGCTGCCCTTCAACTCTACCAAGATTTCTCTCTTCCTCTAGGGCAATGGTTCTCAACCTTCCTAATGTCATGACCCTTGAATCCGTTCCTCATATAATGGTGACTGTGCAATCAAAAAAAGTTTTGGCTACTTCATAACTATAATTTTTCCACTGTTATGAATCCGGCCACCCATGGGAATGGGTCATTCGAACACCCAAAGGAGTCGTGACCAACAGGTTGAGAACTCCTGATCTAAATTGAGGAGTTTCTCTTAAAGTCAACTTCAGCATATTGTTAGAGCCACAAGTACTGTTGTTATTGTTGCTAGGTGCTATCGAGTGTGTTTTAGCTCACAGCAACTCTATGAAAAATATAACGAAACGCTACCCCATCCTGTGCCATCCTGTCAGTGGTTCTTTGGTTTGCTGTCATTGTGAGCTGCCTCTTGTTTGCTGCCCTTCTCCTGTACTAAGATTTGTTTCTTCCTCTAGGACAGTTCTCAAATTTCCTAATGCCACGACCCTTTCATACAGTTCGTCATGTAGTGGTGACACCCCAATCATAACATTATTTTCATAGCTACTTCAAACCTGTAACTTTGGTACAGTTGTGAATCGGGCTACCCCTGTGAAAGGGTCGTGACCCAAAGGTTGAGAACTTCTGCTCTAAAAGGAGGTGTTTTGTAAGATGTATTTCAGCATATTGTTAGAAACACAAAGTCTGTTGTGATTGTTGTTAGGTGCCAACGAGTGGGTTTTGGATCATAGCAATTCTATGCACAATATAATGAGATGCTGCCCGGTCCTGTGCCATCCCCACAGCAGTTCTTTTCTTGCGCTCATTGTTTCTGCCACTGTGCTAATCCATCTTTTGGGGACAATTCTCTCACTTGCTGCCCTTCGTTTCTACAAATATTTCTTTCTTCCTCTAGGGCAGTGGTTCTCAAGCTTTCTAATACCACGACCCTTTGAAACCATTCCCCATGTAGGTGTGAACCCACAATCATAAAATAATTTCCATTGCTACTTCATGTCTGTAATTTTGGTACAGTTATAAATCAGGCCACCCTCATGAAATGGTCATTCGACACTCCCAAAATGTTCTCAACCCACAGGTTGGGAACTGTTGCTCTAAACTAAGGGGAGTGTCTCTTAAGATCTACTTCACCATATTGTTAGAAGGACAATTCCTGTAGTTATTTTTCTTAGGTGCCTTTGAGTAGTTTTTGGCTCATAGCAACTCTATGCACAATATAATGAAATTCTGCCCCGTCCTCTGCCATCCTCACAGTGGTTCTTTGCTAGTACTCATTGTTGCAGCCACTGTGCTTTCCATCTTGTGTGAGCTGCCCCTTGCTACCCTTCTACTGTACAAACATTTGTGTCTTCCTCTAGGACAGTGATTCTCAAACTCCTGAATTCCATGACCCTTTCATAGAGTTCCCAATGTAGTGGTGACCCCCCAACTATAACATTATTTTCGTTGCTACTTCATAACTATAATTTTGCTACTGTTATGAATCGGTCCACTCTTGTGAAGGGGTTGTTCAACCCCACAACGGGGTCGCAAACACAGGTTTAGAACGGCTGCTCTAAACTACGATTAGTTTCTCTTAAGATACAGTTCAGCATATTGTTAGATGCGCAAGTCCTGTTTTTATTGTTGTTAGGTGCTTTCGAGTGGGTTTTTCCCTCATAGCAACCCTATGCACAATATAATGAGACACTGCCCCATCCTGTGCCATCCTCATAGTGTTTCTTTACTTGCCCTCATTGTGGCAGCCACTATCCTAATTGATCTTTCTGCGGGCTGCCTCTAGTTATCTGCCCTTCTACTCAACCAAGATTTCAGTCCTTTTCTAGGGCTGTGGTCCTCAACCTTCCTAAAGCCACAAACTTTTGATGCCATTCCTCATGTAATGGTGACCGCCCAATCATAAAATTATTTTTGTTGCTATTTCATAACTCTACTCTTGCTGCTGTTATGAACGGGCCACCGATTTGAAAGTGTTCATCCCCCCAAACGAGTTGCGCCCCACAGATTGGGATCTGCTTCTCTGAACTTATGGAAGTTTCTTTTAAGGTCTCCTTCAGCATATTGTTAGAAGCACAAATGCTATTGTTTTTGTTGTTAGTAGCTGTCGAGTGGATTTTGAATCATAATCAACTCTATGCACAATATAGTGAAACACTGGCCCGTCCTGTGCCATCCTCATTGTTGCAGCTACTGTGCTAATCCATCTTGTAGGAGCTGCCTCTACTTTTCCGCCCTTCTACTGTACCAACATTTCTGCCTTCTTCTAAGGCAGTGGTTCTCAACCTTCCTAATTCCACGACCCATTCATTCTGGTCCTCATGTAGTGGTGACACCCCAATCATAAAATTTTTATATTGCTATTTCATAACTTTAATTTTGCTACCGTTATGAAACAGGGACCCCTATGAAAGAGTAATTCAATGCCCCAATGGGGGTTGCGAGCCACAGTTTTAGAACATCTGCTCTAAACTAATTGGAGATTCTCTTAAGATCTACTTCACCATATAGTTAAAAGCACATGTCCTGTAGTTATTGTCGTTAGGTGCCGTCGAGTGGATTTTGGAATCATAGCAACTCTATACACAAGATAATGAAACGATTGCCTGTCCTGTGCCATCCTCACACTGGTTCTTTCTTGTGGTCATTGTTGCAGCCACAATGCTAATCCATCTTGGTGTGCACTGCCTCTCTTTAACTCTCCTTCTATACCAAGATTTGTGTCTTCCTCTAGAGCAGTGGTTCTCAAGCTTCCTAATGGCACTACCCTTTCATACCGAGCCGCATGTAGTGGAGACCCCCAAACCATAAAACGATTTTCATTGCTACTTCATAGCTGTAATTTTGCTACTCTTATGGATCAGGCCACCCATGTGAAAGGGTCATTCAAACCCTCAAAGGTCGTGACACACAGGTGGAGAACTCCTGCTCTAAATTGAGGAGTTTCTCTTAATGTCAATTTCAGCATATTGTTAGATCCACAAGTACTGTTGATATTGTTTTTAGGTGCCGTTGAGTGGGTTTTGGCTCATAGCAATTCTATGCAGAATATAATGAAATGCTGTCCCATCCTGTGCCATCCTCACAGTAGTTCTTTACTTGTGTTCATTCTTGCTGCCACTATGCTAATCCGTCTTTTTGGTACCTGTCTCTCATTTGCTGCCCTTCTACTCTACTAAGATTTTTGTCTTCCTCCAGGCAGTGGTTCTCAACCTTCCTAATGCCACGACCCTTTGATACCGTTCCTGATGTAGTGGTGAACCCCCAATCATAAAATTATTTTCATTTCTACTTGAGTGCTGTAATTTTGCTACATTTATGAATCAGGGCACCCTTGTGAAAGAGTCATTCGTTGCACCCAAAAAGGGCGCACCGCAGAGGTTGAGAACCGCTGCTCTAAACTAAGAGGAGTTTCTCTTAAAATCTTCTTCACCGTATTGCTAGAAGTACAAGTCCTGTTGTACTTTTGTTGTTAGGTGCCGTCGAGTGGGTTTTTGCTCACAGCAACTGTATGCACTATATAATGAAGTGCTGCCCCGTTCAGTGCCATCCTCACAGTGTTTCTTTGCTTGCGCTCATTGTTGGAGCCACTGTGATAACCATCGTTTTGGGGACTGCCTCTCGTTTGCTGCCCGTCTACTCTATCAAGATTTGTGTCTTCCTCTAGGGCAGTGGTTCTCAACCTTCCTAATGCCACGACCATTTCATACCGTTCCTCATGTAGTGGTGACTGCCAAATCACAAAATTATTTCCGTTGCTACTTCATAACTAATTTTGCTACTTTTATGTATGGGCCACTGCTGTGAAAGGGACGTTTATCCCCCAAAAGGGGTCCCAACCCACAGGTTGAGAACCGCTGCTCTATACTTATAGGAGTTTTTTTTATTTATTTATTTAAATAGTTTTATTAATGACTTATACAACTGTTTTCACAATCCATACATGCATAAATTGTGTAAAGCACATTTGTACATTCATTGCCCGTCTCATTCTCAAAACATTTTCTCTCCACTTAAGCCCCTGGCATCAGCGCCTCATTTTCCCCCTTCCTCCTCACTCCCCCCTCCCTCATGAACACTTGATAATTTATAAATCATTATTTTGTCATGTCTTGCCCTGTCCGACGTCTTCCATCATCAGGTCACATGTAGATCCTCGTAATCAGTTCTCCCATTCCAACCCACCTTCCTCTACCCTCCCAATATCACCACTCACATCTCTGGTCCTGATGGGATCATACTTCCTGTATTAACTCTGTTTCCAATTCCTATCTGTACCAGTGTCCATCCTCTGGTCTAGCCAGACTTGCAAAGTAGAATTGGGATCATGGTGGTGGGGGGAAGGAAGCGTTTAGGAACTAGAAGA
>NW_022105855.1:5844368-5847021 GCF_000313985.2 Echinops telfairi
CAGGGTTTCAGCAGTTCCTCTTTGTTACATTACCCTTGATTATGCCCTGTTAGACCTCCCATACCCACCTCACCACCAATTTGGATCACTTGTTTTTCCCTTGGCTCTGGGTTTGTTAACACAACTACCTTTCCCCACACCTCCTCAAGGCTTGGTGGGTCAGGTGGTGCTCCACTCTCTCCTCCTCCCTCTTCATCTGCTCCCGTGTGCTCTGATCAGATATGTCCCTCTCCCAGAGCTGCAGATTCAATGCCCTCCTTTGAAATAAATTCTTCTGGGTGGAGGGTCAGGTGTCCACTTATTAGTTGGGATTGGGTCTGGCCCCCAGGCTTCTCCACTGGTTCCCTGCTCCAGTGGCATGTTGCGTTCACATCTTGGAGCACTGGGTTGAAGTCTGGTCCCTCTTTCCCTGTGGATATATAAACAATACCCTCCCCTTGGATGGGTTAGTGCTGTGTACTTCTGCTACCCATTTCTTTATTATTATTATTTTTCCTTCCCCACCTCCTTTTTAATTGTATACCATGTGTCTCCCTGTATTTCGTCTGGGGCCTGCCATATTACCTGGTCTTCACCCCAGGAATGATTGTAAAAAATAGCTTTTTTCCTATGCCCCTTTTGCATTTTTTTTTTAAACTTACCTCAGCGGAGTCATCTTGTATTTGTCCTTTTGTGCTTGACTTACTTCGTTTAGTGATTTCCTCCAGTTATTCCCCTGGAGCGATGTGCTTCATACAGTTCATCACTGCTTTTTAGCGATGCTTAGTACTCCATTGTACATATATGCTACAGCTTTTTAATCCAGTCATCTTTGTTGCCCTCTGGGTAAGGTTGTTGTATGTGGCGGTCTCTTATTTATGTTTGGTGTGTATTGTTCTTCTGCCCATACTGGGTCGGCAAGGATCTTTTGTAGGAATGAGTTTCTTCTAACGTATTTTTGAGTTTTTCCTTGTCTGGGAAGACTCTTACTTCTCCATCTATCTTGATTGATAATTGGCTGGGTAGAGTATTCTTGGGTCTGTGTTATTTTCCTTCAATTTTTGGAATATGTTACTCCACCCTCTCCTGTTCTTCCTAGTTTCTGCTGATAGGTCTGAGCATATTCTTATTTGGGAACCTTTATATGTGATTGCTTGTTTTTCCCTAGCTGCTCTCATGATTTTCTCCTTTTCCTCAAAGTTGGACAGTTTAACTATTATGTGCCTTGGTGACTTTTTCTTGGCATTCAGTTTAGCTGGTGTTCTTTCAGCCTCCTGAATGGTTGCCTGGTTTTAATTCATTAAGCTGGGGAAATTTTCCTCCAAGAATTATCTCACTATTGTTGCAGACAACTTCTTTGTTGTGTCTTCCTCCATTAAGCCAATAATTCTAATGTTGTTCCGCTTCAGAGCATCAGGCATAGCTCTTAGGTTTTCTTCAGCTTTTCTGATCTTATTGGATTTTTGTTCACGTTTGTTAAAGTCTGCTTGGTTGTCATCCAAGTAACTGATGCGGTTCTCTGCTTCCCCCAGTCGATTCTCAAAGTCCATGTTTCTGCTACTGGATTTTGTTATCTCTTCCCTAAGCTCCTGTATTTCCCTTTGGTGTATGGCCTTTATATCCTCTATTATTTCATCCTTTTTCTGTATTGTTTCCCTCATATCCTGTATGACTCAAAGCAGCATTCTGAAAATTTATTTCGGTGGCAGCTCAATGTCTGCTGCTTTTATGCATGTCATTATGTCCGGGATATCTTCTGCCATTGCCTTTTGTTTCTCCTGTTTTTTCGTTGAGGTTGTTGGGGCTGATGGCTTTGTGCCTTGCGTTGTTTTAGAGGAGCCAGGTGACATTCTCCAGGGAGTCGAAGAGAACTGGCTTTCTCTGGGAGACTTGTAAGAATGCTTCCTTGACCTGCTTACAGCTAATTTCACTATGGAATTAATCTAGCACTTTATTATCCTGTGGCTTCCCTCTCAGGGGAGTTCCCCTGGAGGCTGGTGGGTTGCCTGCTTTGGTGTTGCGGAGGTTGTGCAGAGGGTCCTGAAGCAGCGTGGAACGCTGAGGATTTTTGGCAGAGCTGCCTTAAGCCCCTAGGCACACAGACAGGAATTCCCATGTAAGAAGTTGGGAAGAGTATCCCCTGTTAGAGGTTGGCCAGGCTTTACCCAGCTTCGGGCTAGCTGCACAAGGTGGAACTCACCCAGCTGGGTGTGGCCTAGGTGTAAATGCCCTAGGCTAAGGGGAGTGGTCTGGAGGTGAGCAGTGGAGTGTGAGAGCACAGGAAAGAGACAAAGAGGAGGGGGAAAAAAGTTAAAAATTGAGCCCACTGAGACTTCGTGGATATAGAGAAGAGAGGGAAACAAAAGGAAACAGTCGCTGCCTGTGGCCCTGCAAGGGCTTAGTCTCCGCCATTGGAGGCTGAGGAGGCAAGCTGTGGGTGTGTTGAGAAAAGAAACCCTGCGCAGCCCTCCAAGACTGTGGGGGGATATAGAGAAGATATGGAAACAAAAGTAACAATGTAGCTGAAGCCCAATCCCTGCCCATGGAGATGCACGCACAGGTACAGTCCCTGTCCTGAGGCAGCTTGAGGCAAACTGTGTCTGGGTTGAGACCAAGCCCTCCTACGGGCTCCAAATGCTCCCGGCTCTGGCAGAGACAGTGGCGGGGCCAAGGT
>NW_022105855.1:5847121-5849605 GCF_000313985.2 Echinops telfairi
GGCTTCCACCGAGGTAAGCCAAAAGCACCCAGCCCCTCAAAACCCTGTGAGTCTTTGCCTACTTATCGTTATGATGCTCTTCCTGCAATCCAGTTGCATTGAGTTTGCCTCTAAGCAACTCTCCTGGGCTGAATTCTGCAGAGTCCCTCTGGTATATGTCACTCCGTCGCCATCTTCCCGGAAGTGTGCCGGAGTTTCTCTTAAGGTCTATCTCAGCACATTGTTAGAAGCATAAGTCCTGTTGTTTATGTTGTCAGGTGCTGTCGAGTGGGGTTTGGCTCATAGCAACTCTTTGTACAATATAATGAAATGCTGCCCCAACCTGTGCCATCCTCACATTGTTTCTTTGGCTTGTGCTCATTGTTGCAGCCACTGTGCTATTCAATCTTTTGGGAGCTGATTCTATTTTGCTGCACTTCAACTTTATCAAGATTTCTGTCTTCTTCTAGGGCAGTGATTTTCAAATTTCTTAGTGCCACAACCCTTTCATACAGTTCCTCATATAGTGCTAACCCCCCAACCATAAAATTATTTTCGTTGCTACTGCATAAGTGTAATTTTGATACTGTCATGAATCAGGGCACCCCTGTGAAAGGGTCGTTGGACCCTCACAAGGTGGTCACGACCAACAGGTTGAGAACCGCTGCTCTAACAAACAAGAGTTTCTCTTAAGGTCTTCTTTAGCATATTGTTAGAAGCAAAAGTCATGTTGTTATTTTTGTTAGGTGCCGTCGAGTGTGTTTGGCTCATATCAACTCTGTTCACAATATAATGAAATGGTGCACTGTCCTGTCATCCTCACAGTGGTTCTTCTGCTTGTGTTCACTGTTGCAGCCACTGTTTTCATCCAACTTATTTGGTGCTGCCTCACATTTGCTGCATTTCTACTGTACTAACACTTATGTCTTCCTCTAGGGAAGTGGTTCTCTAATTTCCTAATCCCAAGACCCTTTTATACAATCACCATAGTTGTGGTGGATCCCCCATAATATAATTATTTTCATTGCTATTTCTTAGCTGTAATTTTGCTACTGTGATTAATTCGGCCACCCCTACGAAGGTGTCATTCTTCCCCTTAGAGGTCTCTACCCACAGGTTGAGAACCCTGCTCTAAACTAAGATGAGTTTCTCTTAAGATCTACTTCAGCATATTTTTAGACGCACAAGTTCTGATTCTCACCGGCACCCAGGGGGTTCTCAGGAGCCAGAAACAACATAACAGCAAGGGGTTGAGTTTTTGTTGGTATTGTTTGTTTGAGCTAATATTAAAACGACGAGTATGAAATTATATGCATATTGTGTTTAACTCTAAGGATTCTTATTATGCTGAAGTTGAATACAACCATCTGTCTCTTCTATGAATTCTAGCAGCTGGAGGCAAAGGGGGATGGTCTGAGAGGAAGAATGAGTGTCACATTCCCGTCCTTATGTTTCAGTTGTCCGTAAAGGGGACAAACTAGAAGTCTCCGATACGATTTTAGCCTAATGATGTGCTAGTATGATGATAAGCAGCCTGAAAAGTAGTTTTAAATTATGTGATTCAATATTTGAAAAGTTAACGATTTCGCATCAAATTTTGTATTCTCAGCATCTCAGTTACAAACAGAAAATCTGGCCATAAAAGTCTTGCATTTCCTCAGGGCAGCAACAGTCTGGAGCTAGAATTTGAATGTCCCCTGTGGATGAGTGGACAGGCACCTGTTAATCACAGTCCCCAACCATCCCTATTGCCCCCAGCACAGAGATCGGCTACAAGTAGCCATTACCTGCATGGCTAAATAGTTTATTTGGTTTGGATTGGGTTGCTAGTTTATCCTGTTTGGTTTTTGCTTACTTTTTATTTTATTTTTGCTAGGAAATCATTTGTACTTTGATACCATGTCTTTCAAAGCGAGATAATAAAACCCACTAAGCCAAGAAGGGCAAATAGTCTAGATTAATGATGAAAGGAAGAGCCCTGATGGTGACGTGGATTATGAGTTGGGCTTCGATCTACAAGATCGGAAGTTTGAAACTACCAGCCACTCCACAGGAGAAGGATGAGATTTTCTACTCCTGTAAAGGTTTACGTCCTTGGAAACCCACAGAGGCAGTTCTATATGCTGTCCTATAGGGTGCTATGTGTCAAAATCAATTCCAACGTAGTGAGTATGTTTGTTTGTTTGTTTGTTTTGGACTGATATAAATAATTATGGTGAGTGTTTAAAATATTGTTTTTTAATCATTGTATTGGGGCTCATACAATTCATCACAATACACACATCAATTGTGTAAAGCACACTTACACATTTGTTGCCCTCATCATTCTCAAAATTTGCTTTCCTCTTGCGTTCCTGGAATTAGCTCATTTTCCTTTTTCCCCCTCCCCCTCCCTGTCCCCTCCCCCCTCCCTCATGAACCCTTAATAATTTATAAATTATTATTATATCATAACAAGCTACACTGTCCAACGTCTCCCTTCACCCACTTTTCTGTTGTCCGTCC
>NW_022105855.1:5849705-5857670 GCF_000313985.2 Echinops telfairi
CCCCTCCCTCATGAACCCTTAATAATTTATAAATTATTATTATATCTTATCTTCCACTGCCCGGCATCTCCCTTCACCCACCCTTCTGTTGCACATCTCCCAGAGAGGAGATTATAAGTAGATCGTTGTGATCGATTCCACCTTTCTACCTCCCCTTCCCTTCCAGTATTGCCACTGTCACTGCTGGTCCTGAGGGGTTCATCTGTCCTAGATTCCCCGCGTTTCCAGTTCCTTGTTTTTAATACACATCAAAGATGTTCCACATTAATTGTTCACACACCCTTGCCACCTTCTTTCTTTATTCCCTTGCACTCCCACCAGAGGGATTATTCCTCCCTCTGGTATTTTATCTCATTCTTTTTCTTTCAAGGGTTAGCCAAAGAGTGGGAAAGTCTGACTGATTCTTATACAAAACACTAAATTGGTTTTATTGTTGGTGTTGTTATTACATAGGTTAATTATTTTTCTTTTCTATTCTACTATTGGTCTTTGTCATGAAACCCAGAAGGGACATCATGACACTATCTTTTCTCAGAAGAATACAAGCATTAAAGGCAACAGAGGTAAATACTGCAGTAATAACAATAACATACAAGTATAGATAGATCGATAGGTACAAAACCACAAAATCTGAGCAGTTGTGGAAAGTAGAATGGGACTAGCCCCATGAATGTATATAGGTTTGCTAGAAGATAATTCTACATAAATATTTGCATATACTACAAATATGTCAAAGAATATAATAGTGCACCCGGAGGCAAAATTATGAAAACGTTACAGCCATAAGAAAAGAACACCTTGAGGGATTCTGTCCTGAACGTGGGGGGTTAGGAATGTAGCTCTGAAGGATCTCAAGGTCAATTGGCACAAAATAGCTCACAAAGAAAATGCTCTGTATCCAGCAGGGTAGTGACTGGGGTCTTCAAAATCTATTGAGCAGCCAAATGAAGGGACAGTTCTTGGTCTCACCCTGTCTGGAGCAAAGAACAGTGAAGAAAATCAAGATGCCTGGAAACAATTAGTCCAAAGCAGTAATGGACATGCGAACCTCAGCCTCTATTATGCTAAGACCAGAAGAACTAATTGGTGCTTGCCTATCACAACCAGCTGCTCTGAAAGGGATCAGGGTAGATGATCCTAGATAGAGTAGGGAGTAATGTGGAAGAAAACTCAAAGTCATATTACTACTACTAATAATAATAAAAATGAGGCTTACTCGTTAGATAGACTAGTGAGATCCCCACAACTATGGTCCTTCATTACCCTTCAGGTTTGGAACTGAATTCAACCCCATGACACCATCTTTAGCTGAAAAATAGGTCTATAAAGTAGTGAACCTGATGAACATCAAAGATTGCAACCTTCAATATGGATTACAACTCAATGTCAAGAAGATCCATATCCTCACAACTCGATCAATAGGTACCATGATAAATGGAGAAGTTTGTTGTTGATTTTATTTGCTGTTATTTGTTGAAATTGTCAAGGATTGTTGTCTTGAAGGGATCCATAATCAATGCTCATGGAAGCTGCAATCATGAGATCAAACGACGCATTGCATTGGATTCATTTGGTGCGCAAGACGTCTGTAGAATGCTAAACAGCAAGGATGTTACTCCGAGGACTAAAGTGCACCTGAGGCAAGCCATAGTATTTTCAACTGGCTCAAAAGTATGTGACAATCAGACATTGAATAAGGAGGGCTGAAGAGGAATTGATGTGTTTGAATTGTGGTGCTGGTGAAGAATATTGAAAGTACCATGGACTGCCAAAAGAACAAACAGATCTGTCTTAGAAGAAGTATGGCCAGAGGGCTCCTTAAAGGCAAGGATGGTGAGACTTCATCTCACATACTTTGGTCATGTTATTAAGAGAGACTAGTCACTGGAGAAGGACATCAAGCTGTGTGAAGTAGAGGGACAGTGAAAGAGAGGATTGGCACAGTGACTGAAACAAAGATTTCAAGCTTTGGAAAAATTAGGAGAATAATGCAGGGCTAGGTAGAGTTTCGTTCTGTTAGGCATAGGGTCAATGTGGGATTCAACTGGCTCAATGGCACCTAAGAAGAGCAACTACAACAAAATGAATCATAGCACTGAGGACGTACACACTCCTTAGAACGGTCAGCCATTCCAAAGCAAATAGGCAGCATTTGCCAAAGGCCAAAATTCAGAAGGCAGGCAAGGTTAGGAGAGAAGGAGGAATGAAAACAGGAAGCAGAGTATAAATGACATGAGTGATATTACATTGCAGGAGATTGTGATCAATATCACACAACAAAACGTGTATGAATTGTTAAATAGAAAACTGATTTTCTCTTTAAATCTTAACCCAACTTACAATTAAAACGTTTCTTTTAGAAAAGGACTCTATATTTCATATAATACACATAGCCAAAGACCTCCTGGACAAGCCTAAAATGATCTCCCAAATGATTTGGGTGGTTATCCCTCCACAGGGAGTTATTCCTATTGAAGCACTGGATGGTTATGGCTGCAACTTTATTTCAAGCCAGAAGAGGCAGAAGAGCCCTGGTTGTTCAAATGCAGCAAAACTACCAGACAATGGGCAGTATCTTTCCATAGAGGACTAGCGGCTCTATCATATCCGTGTCTGGTGTTCAATATTTGGCTACAGAATCCAGCCCCCTGGGTTTGGGTGGGGTATGTTGATAACTCATGCTTGGCTTGGGATTGTTCCATGGCATCCACAATTTGGAGTCCTCTCCTTTCTGATGTCCTGAGAAAGCTGTTTTCTCCTTTTTCTCTCTTTAGCCCTCTTCCCAAAAAGCCTGGTGTTCACTCTGTTTTCCTCAGGTAGATGTTTCTCAGGTAGGCACTTAGCCTTGGTTCATCTACTGCCGGTGACCATTTGCAAGTAACTCTACCGTCCTTGGATGGTATTGTTCATGAGCTAGGCTGCAAACTAAGGGCTAAAGGTTTGAGTTCAACCAGAGGTGCCTTCCAAGAAGGCCCTGATGATCTCCCTCTGGAAAAAAAAAATCCAGCCATGGAAAAATCTAGGGACCGGACTTCTCTAACATACTTGGGGTCTCCATGAGTCTGAGTTGACTCAATGGCAATGGGTTGCTGGAATTCCTGTAAGTAGAAGACAATAATCTTTAAGAAATGCCTCTTGGATTCATGGGAGGAGGATGGCTTCCTCCGAGAGAACTCCTCAGGACTCCAAGGGCTCAATGATCATACAAAAAATAAGAGAAACGATGAACCTGATGAGGGATGAAATTGCCATGCAGGCCCCATTTCAGGATGCTCAAGCTTCCAGGTCTTTCCATGACTCACAGAGGAGCCCTGTGAGAACTCCGAATGGAAAGGCACCCTTGCTCCCAGAACCTGGAGTCTTGTAGCTGAGCAGAGCAGTCATGATGAGAAAGGATCCAAGGGGGAAATGAGGGGGGCTGCTTCACTTGTCTCAGTGTCAAACAAACAAATGTTCTGGCAGGAAATTTCCCTTCCAGAGTGTTCTGATTTTTTGAAGGAAACCTTTTTAATTGACTCATTTCCTCAGGGGAAAAGCACTTAGCTACCTCCGGAAGGAAGATTTTTCTCCTGAGCTCGCCAGGCTGCGCTGACTCACAGAGGAGGTGTGACTAGCAAGTAATGAAACTGATTTCCAGACTCCTATAAAAATCAGCAAGGGCTCGGCTGCTAAGTGAATGGTCAGCTGTTGGAAGCCCCCAGCTGCTCTGCAGGAGAAAGCTGTGGCTGGCTGTGTCTGACAAGATGACAGCCTTGGAAACCCAATGGGGCAGTTCTCCTCTGTGCTCTACAGTCGTTTTGACTTGAAAAGGACTTGACAGTGATAGATCTGATTTTCCCCCTATGAAAAGCAGCTTGCATGAATATGTGTTCATGCATGGATGTGTGTGTGTGTGTCTGTCTGTTTTGGCATGCATGTGCACATATGTGCATATTTGCACATGGATGGATGCGTCTTTGCATTTGGGGGGTCTGCATTTGCTTTGCCTTCTGTGTGCACATGTCTGCCTTTGTGTGTATGCATGCGGGCTTAGGCAGCATAAAGGGATCACCGAGGAACCTGTAGAGAAAGAGAAAAGTAAACCATTTTCTCATGGGTCTCACATAACTGACGGTCCACTGGCATCCACCGCCACAAAGACCAAAGGCCACTTCATGCCATGGGTCCACATAGCCATTGCTGGCTGAGGCCAGTCATCAGGTAGGCAAGTCAGACTAGCCTCACCACCCGACCACCTGTCTGCAGGAGTGAATCCCACCATCTGTCCTGGAGCCCCTTACTCATCCTCCCTAAATCTTGCGCGAACAGGCATTTCCAGTGTTTTGACATAAAGAATTCTGAGATTGACTGAGGATATAATTTCACTTGGCATAACACGAAGCTTTGAACTTAATGAATTGAGGCACATGCCCTCTTGAGGGGGTGGCACAGGACGGGGCCATGCTCCATTCAGGTATGAATGGGGTTCGCTATGAGTTAGAATCAACTTGATGAACACCTAACAACAACAACAACCAGAAGTTCTCCAAGCTCCCGTAGCCTCACCTTTGAAATAAGAAAAATTACATGGCCTTCTTGAATGAACTCAGGGTATGTACAATTGGTTAATAAGTGTTTGGAAAGCGAGTCCATTAAGTGGACTGACATTAATAGGGCAATAAGAACCTGAGAAGACTTCTCTGACAGGTGCTTTCACACCTGTAACTAGTAGATTCCTTCCTTCCCCATCTCTTGCCGTTTTAATCAGCTCCCAGACTTTTCAGGCAGCTCAGGGGATTAAATGTTCAGTTTGATCTGATTATAAGCCTCAGCTTCAGAAGCACAGCCTTTACCTCAGGTTTGAGGAGCAATACTGGGAATGATGGGGAGTAGCCTGTCTTTTCTATTGCTCTTCTATAGATCCCTCCTCCATTCTCTTTCCTGTCTCTGAGCCTGCCCTTCCTCCCGAGAGCATTGGCTTCCAGGAGAAGGGGATAGAAACAATAAGCACAATGAGCACAGTCATACCTGACCAGGCCACTTACTGTGCTGTCATCCAACTCTCTCTGGGAAGGGCCTCCACCAAGTCCTCTTATGTTATCTCACAATGAATTTTTAGATGCTGTTGTGTCAGTTCCAGACTCATAGGGAAACTACACACAACAGAATGAACCAGGCATTCCTGCACCATCCTGACAATGGTCCTTCTGCGTGAACCCGTGGTGGCAGCTACTCTGTCAATCCATCTTGCTGAGGATCTCTGTTTGTTTCATATATCTGTGGGTAATGGGAAGATCCCACAATGCCTGCTGGCTGATCTCATGATAAGCCATCAAATCCTATCCACCTGGGCATACTCCAAAGTGTCTGAAAGCTTCAGCCCCTCCCACCCACCGGCAGGCCTCTTGGACAGGATCTCTTCAACACTGCTGCATCTACCTCCAGGGTTCGTGATCCTCTGGAAGCTCCCTTAGCCTTAGGACACCACCTGCTGGGACCGTGGCTTTGCTGGCTCTTCTGGCCCATTTTCTCTCTCACGTGCTCTCCTGGAGGACTCCAGCAACCCTTCTTCTTCGAGATCCTTCCAGCAGGAGGCAGATATTGGTCTCTCTGATTTTTCATGTTCCCAGCTTTCTAGGGACATATCAGCCTCTCCCAATACTTTGGGTACACCAGAGTGAGCGTGCCCACAAGTCTGTGGAACTCACTGCCAGGCCTCTGAAGAGAGAACTGCTGAAAGAGTTGCCCTTTCTCACAAGCGTTAATTCCTCAGGTGAGAGCACGTCTCCTCGGGACTCAGCTTGAGTCTCAAAGAGCACGTCTCCTTGACACCGCTAGCAACTGGAGGTTCTGTGGGTCATTTTCTTGTCTTTGAGGAGTGCAAGGGAAATGCTACAATATGTCCCTTCAGATCAACCACCAATCCTTATATGGAGAATTCCCCAAGATGACAGGGATGGGAGGGAGATATTTTTGGGACACGTTGTCACCTGCACATCTCTCAGGTGAGTCAAATATTTGATTCCCCAAAGATGAGCATGATGGTGGAGAATTCAGTCTGAGAAATACTGTGTCTGGGTTCAAATCAGGACACTGCACATCTCACCTACGATGGTTATCCTGCATAAAACCCAAGCCAAGCTGTTTATAACTTCCCTGTTGAGCATCCTACTGAGGCCAGCTGAACTAATTCTTTCCGGATGACAAAGTTGCTTCCTTCAAATGGCCTTGCCATGCAGCCCTTAGCAACAGCCAGAAGGGCTGCTCGTCAAACCGCAGAGCAGGACTTCTAGGCGCAAATGCTAAGAAGGGGCTATTCACGTCAAGGTCGGTAGTTCGGAACCCACTAGCTGTTCTTCTTGAGAAAAACTGTGGCTGTGTGCTTCTGTAAACATTCCCAGCCTTGGAACCCCCCTGTAGAGGGCTGTGATGAGGTGGAATGAGCTCTACAGCAGTGGGATTTTTGTACCTGTGGATGTAATCCCAGCTGGGCAGAGATTTTCTTCGTGACATTAACGAGGCTGGGTCAGCATAGCCTGTACCTTACATCAATCACTTGGCAGATACAAAAGGAGGCAATTTGACAACGAAGCAAACCAGCTCCAAAGGGAGAAGGCAGCTGCCACCCGGAGAGCTCCAAGGACCACCAGCCAAGGAGGTTAGTGAAGCCGAGACAAGAATACAGCCCCCAGCCCCCAGGAATGGACAAAGAATGCCTGCCCGTCAAGCCAGTGTGCTGAAATGATGCTGTCAGCCTCCGTTGCTGTGAGAACATTGATTTCAGTTTGTTAAAGGCACCCATTTGCTGTATGTCTGTGATGTCCGCATGTGGAAACTGTGGCAAGCCCCGCTCCCTGCCTCACAGCAGCAAAGCCTCAACATTGAAACCCTGTGCCTTCTCTTCCACTGGCCAGCTATGAAAGGGGAGAAAACGCCTTTTGCTTTTCTGCTCCTTGTTTGTGACCTCCCTCTGAGGCAGGGAGCAGAGGAACTGAGGTTGGAACCATTTCGTTTTATCACTACCTTGCGCCATCTCTTGGGACACTGACATGCACACCTCACCAGTGCTTCACCCTCTCTTTCAGCAAGCAATGTGCTCTTTAAAACACACACCCCCCCTTAATTTTCACTTTTTGAGGCACGTTTGTCTTTAGTTCCCTAATGATAACAAAAATTATTCAAAACAACTTTACCATCTGAAAAGAAATCTTTATGCATACAAGTAGATCATGGAAGCCAGCTGCCTTCTTAAAAACATTTCCCAATTAAATATTCAGTAGAGGTTATATTAAGTCTGAATCAGTTCATCCATTTTTTTAATCAAAACAAAAACCAGAGGTGAAGGGATCCAAAAGGCTATGTAAGATCGTAGACTGAGAGTAGCCCCATGGAGCATCAAAGGCTTGTCCAAAAGGGCAGAGCCGCAGGTCAAAGCCACGTCTCTTTGGAGTTGCTGGCATTTAACTAGATGTGAAATGTCAGTGCAGGAAATGGCTTGTCCAATGCAAATATCAACAAGGAAGGCGTGTGTCCGTGTGTAAATTGAGCTTCAGCCAATCCGGGCCTTCAGGATGCAGCTCCCATCCCAACATCCACGGGAAGCACCAGGGGAATGTTCCCTTTGCTTATTTTCCCTCGCTTTGCTAAGAGGAAAAGGAGCCTTTGTGGCCTAGTTGGGCTGCTAACAGGTTTGGCTGCTAACTGAGATATCGCACTTTGAAACCACCAGCTGCTTTGTGGGAGAAAGATAAGGCATTCTACTCCCATCAAGAGTTCGAGTCCTAGACGCTCACAGGGGCAGTTCTATCCTGCCTTGTAGGTTTGCTATGAGTCAGCATGGATTCGATGGCAGTGAGTTTTCTAAGAGTAAGAAGTATCTAGGGGTGTAAACAGTTAATGAGCTCGGCTATTAAGGGAAAGGTTGTCATTCCCAACCCACTCAGAGGAGCTGTGAAAGAGAAGCCTGGCAATCTTCTTCAGAATCCT
>NW_022105855.1:5857877-5863114 GCF_000313985.2 Echinops telfairi
ATCCATAGGACAGCAGAATGAGGGGAACTGATTGGGCACCATGAGGCAATGACTGGTGACCCAAGCAAAGATCAGTCTCCACCACTGGAAGACCAAAAGAACTAGATGGTGCCTAGCTCCCACTACCAACTGCTGTGAAAGAGATCACATTAGGTCATGACTAGAGTAGAAGAGAAATGTGGGGCAAAACTCAAAATCATGATAAAAGACCAAGCTTACTCTTTGGTTACAGGCTGGTGAAATTCCCAAGACTATGGCCCTTAGTCACCTAGGCCTGGAACTGAACGCATCATAGCTCTATGCTCAACCAAACAATAGACAGGTCTATAATGGGAAAAATGACATTAGAGACATACAAATACCTTAGAATAATAGATCGCGTAAGATCAAAAGACAGCATTTCCCCAAGAACAAAATTCAGAAAAGTTGAGAGTGCTGAGGAGGAGGATGCTTGAGTTGAGGAGACTTGGAGACAAGAAACAAGAAGAGGATGTGGGGGAAGTGATGGTACATTGTGGAGATTGCTATCAATGACATGAAACAAAATGTGTATGCATTGCTCAACGGACAGCAGAGCTGCTCTTTAACCTTCACCTACATCACAATAACACTTTTTTTTTTTAATCAAAGACAACTTTATGGTTCACTTCTATTCTGACACACACGGGGTCACCAGTAAATAGAGTCAACTCAACAGCAACCTGGTTTGCTGCGGTCCAACCACCATACATGTGCTTATGGGAGAAAGATCCTGCTGATGCAGGCACTAGTGAATATTACCAAGGTGGTTTTATTTGCCTGTATCATGAAGGTTGGAGCCCTGGTGGTGAGATGATTCAGACCTCAAGTGTTAACCAAGAAGCCACCCAGTTTAAATTCCCCCAGCCCTACTGAAGGTGATATCCTTCCTCAAAGGTATTGGTTGTTATGTGCCACTGAGGCGATTCTGACTCCGTGACCCGGCAGGGCAGAAGCATACTGTGCTATAGTGTAAGGGTTTTCAGCCGCTACTTCCTCTGAAGTGAACAGTGTATCCCTTCTTTGTATTCTGTTCTTAGCCTGGAAGTTTCCCTGAAACCTCTTCACTTGGGGTAAGAGGCATTTCAAATACCAGTCACGTGGCTTCCAGCATCACAGCAATACACAACCCACTGCAGCACTACAAACAGGCAGACAACAACAGGCTAGAAGTCTTCATGAGAGCAGGTAATCAAGTCTTTACTCTCTCGATGGGGATCAGTGAGTTTGAACTGCCTATAAGGTGCCTATACCTTATGGTACATTGTGGAGATTGCTATCAATCTCCAGTCAGACATGCAAGCACTGTACCTCTAGGTACCTTCCCTTAAAATTCTGCCTAGAAAATTGTGTGGTACAGTTCTTCTCTGTCACAGAGGGTCACTGTGACCCAGGATGGGCTCTGAGACACACAACTGCAACATCATGAAGCCACCTTACTCTGTCCTGTTCTTATTCAACTCTATTCTTTTCTGAGCTTTCTTTTCCATATATTCAGAAGAGACTGGCACTGAGCAGTGTTAATTTCACCAAGGCCAGGGAGGATTTCGAAGAGAAACAAAGGATTATCTCTTTGTTCTCATGCCACTGCACTGAGGAGGCTTGGATGGCAGCTGGAAGCTGCACCTTTTATTCCCTGTCCCTACACTCCTCCTGTCTGTGTGTCCTCAGAGCAAGACTGTCCCCTTCCCCAGCTCACTGCATTTTCTGTCTTGCTCTGAAAAGAGGACTCACAGATGTGAGTCTGACTGGATGACAGATAGAAATCATAATGCTGCTCTTTGGAATATGAAAGGCCTCTGCTCAGTGCTGCAGGGGAGTGATGTCTGCAGAAGACCTGCTGGTCTCACAGTTAGAAAGAAGCTTTCCCCTTTGCCTCAGGGTTCACTGTGGGTGGAAATTCACGTTCTCAGTAATCAGATCTTATAGGCACCTTGAGAAGGGCTTGCTCACTGACCCAGCTCCCCAAGGATGTAAATATACCAACCAGCATGACAGAGGAGACCAGTGCCAAGAATGATCACATTCTCTGCATATGTACAAATGACGTGGGCAGCCACCTTCACTGATGGTAGCTGCACGGTGAGTGTCTGGAATCGAACCTGGCTAGGTGGACCATCGAAAGGGTTAGTGACGCGATCATGGGGAGTGAACCCCGTTGCCAACAAAGCTGAGGAAATGGCTTTTGAGGAAGTAGGGGAAGCTGGGTCATCAGCCCCAAACCAGTGTGAACCTTGGTTTGTCCTACCAATGGAGGACAGACATTTGACTCCTTTGTTCGCTGGTGGCTGCTGGGATCTGGGTAGTGGGGCCACCATGGCTGCTGCCAGAATTCTCCACGGTCCCTGATTCCACTCTCAAGTCGCTGGCTTCATCACTACCACTGCCATCGAGTCGATTCTGACTCACAGCAACCCGATAGGACAGAGTAGAACTGCCGCTGGTGGGTCTGGGAGCCTGTGGATCATTATGAGAGCATCTCTATCTTGCAGTAGCTAAAGGGTTCAAAATGCTGACCTTATGGTTAGCAGCCCAACTTAACCCACTTGGTCACTTGTCCTTGCCAGCTGATCCAGGGAGTCCATTCCCAAGTGCATATCTAAAAGAATGAGAGATGAGTAGCCAGATGGATGCCGCACTAATCACAATGGGCAAAAGGTAAGCAATAAGCCAAAAATACCCATTAATAGAAGAATAGAAAAAATGATTTACACGAAGTGGGATATACATATAGTCTGCCATAAGAAAACCAAACACTTTGATTCTAATATACTCTGTAACACAGGTGAACACAAAACCATGAAGTAAAAGAAGCCAAACACCAAATGTCATATATGAGTCGATTTAGAGGGAAAATCTGGACAGGTAAATTCCGTAGAGCCAGAGAGTAGATTGGGGGTGGGAGGGGCAATGAGGAATGACTGCTTATTGGCTACAGGGTTGATGAAAATGTGCTCAACTTGATGGCGGAATGGTTTCACAGTGTCCTTAAAAACACTCCTAAAATGGGGAGAGAAAAAATCTGCAGGAAGCACAGTTCTGGTTGACTCACATGAATGCGGTCACCAAGAATTAGAATCCATTAGAATCGAATGGCAACTAGACTATTGTTTCCTTGCGAGGTGCCTCCAGGAAGGACCAGGAGAGAAGGGTAGTCCTGATAGAACAAAGAGAAGGGGCCGATAAAGACATGTCATTGAGTAGGTTCCCAGAGACAATATAGACCCTCTTGTCATTGGCCCACACACAGGCCAAGGGAACTGGAGTTTGGCTCCACCCATCCCCATGTGTCATTGGTTAAAGTAGCATTAGGTCCTGGAGGATGTTAATTCCCCTGCCTGCTCAATGACTGTTCCCTGTGTGGGGAGTTACACGTGCTTCCACTGAGACCATTGGCATGTATGGGAGCGGTGGGTGCCAAGTGCTAATGTGTGGGCACAGCAGCAACTGGTACAGCAAGTGCCATACATTTTTAGCTGCTCGAGTGACAGGTGGACCCTACCTCCTACCTAGATTCAGTGAAAGGAGGTTCAGATGCTGGGCATCCAAAAATAATAAGGCTCTGTTCTCTGCAAATGGACATTATTTTTTTTTTTTTAAATCTGCCCCAACCACCTTTCCTATCTGGCCCTGTGAGCTGCCTCACTGGCTGAAGTAGCAGTTCCCTGGGGGAGACACCACATTTTAATACTGTCACTAAGCTGTTTTCATTGGCCCAGGGGTGACACTTGACCCAAGATGGATCAACCAGACCCTTTCTCTGGAGCTTTTCCAACTAGAAATGAAAAAGACAGTCCCATTTTTGCAAGTGCCATGGCATCTAGGAAGCAGAATTCAGAAGCGCATATCCTGTCACGTGGAGGAGGCGGTGTATGTTGAGAGATAACAGTGTGTGGCCGAGAGACAGACACAAAGAACACAGGAAAGTGCCAGTGGTGGTCAGGAATGGTCAACAGCCATTCTGTTCTCCCCACCTTCCTATTTTCCTAGGATTCTCTCTTCCAAGTATTGGTCTCTTTGTTTGCAACCAAATGAGCCCCAAATAATATAAGGATCATAGAAATAGAAGGAGGAAGATGGATGGAGACTGCAGTTCATACTCCCCAGAAGCCACGCAGACTCCCTGGAAGAAGGAGACACTGCGATGGAATTAGCTCAGGACATGATTCCGGACATTTCTTTAGGAATGCTCAGGGAATAAGCACATGTGCGGGGAGTCAAGGAAGGGCACACGAGGGAAATCTCAGCAGAGGTCTCAGCCCTCCCTATGGAGTGTCATAGTCAGTGTTCCCTACAGAAACCAAACCAGTTATATAGCTGTAACTGGAGATATAGATATGTCCACTAGGGCTCCTATGGTTAATCACTGCACCAGCCACTCAATGCAATCAAGCTGGACTCATAGTGACAGTGTAGAACAGTATAGAACTGACATTTTGGGTTTCAGAGATTGTAACTCTACAGCAGATTATGGAGCTTCATCTTTCCCTCAAGGAGCATTTGCTGTTTTCAAACTGATGTCCTTGCTGTTAGCAGCCCAATGGGTCACCCACTACGCCACCAGAGCCCTGGAGAGAGAGGGTTATTTCTAGGAATTGCCTCACATAGGGGAATGGTAAATTCAAAATCCATAGGTTAGGCAGCAGCCTAAAGACCTCTGCAGATGTTCATCCTATAATCCACAAGTTAGGTGATGGGAAAAGACAATAAGAATGGTCAGAACGGGGGTCTCCGGAATATGGCGACCCGATAAGACGCATCAGCCAGAGCTCCTGCTGCCAAACCAGAAAATTGGGAGGTAAGGCGAAGGGAACAGGGAGGTGGCGTCCAGAAATTAGAACTGGGGTACTAGAGTCTCTCGTGAATCTCTTTTTTGGGCGAGATTTCCACTCACAAAGTAAACCGAGAACGCTTTAAAGCGCACTATCTTCTCCGAGCCCACGCGCCAGCAGCGGCTTGACGGGAGCCACGGTTTCTCCCGCTGCTGCCTTAAAGGGACAGTGCCGCCACACACGGGAGAACCCCACGCGGGCGCTCTTCGCGCTGTTGGCTGCCCTGAGCTCACTGCCTGGGGAGTGGCGGGGGTACCTAGCCAAAATTTAGAATAGAAGAAAAAGCAGATTATTACATGAAGTAGACCGCGGTGTGGGACAGGGTGAGCGGAATTCAGGGAGCATAATCAATTCCAATCGGCAGAGACACCAACAACCCCCCAATAG
>NW_022105855.1:5873195-5884139 GCF_000313985.2 Echinops telfairi
ATCTATGTATTGTGATGAATTGTATGAGCCCCAATAAATTGATTTTAAAAAAAAAAAGAAAAAGAATGGTCAGAACACACCCTAGGGAAACTCCCTTTCTGCCCTGAAGGCCTTCGACTGATAGGTTTATCCCTGCCCACATTATGGAAGGTATTCTATTTTGCTTGAGGCCCACTCCATAAGAGCAAATAGATGAATGCTTGTTTGACCAAACTACTGGGCAACATAGCCTCGCCACATTGATAAGCAAAAGGAGCCATCACAGGGAGCTCTGGAACTAGGAACTGGCCAAGTGGTGGCCAGTAGCCTGGGACTTTGTATGTCTACTGTGTAACAGTGAAATGCTTACTAGGTCTCTTCTAGCTATACTCTGTAACTCCTACCAAATGGCAGGTGGAACTCTGCCACTGAGGGGAGTAGATAGCATGCTAATAATATCAGTATGTTGCATGGCATCATTGAACAGGTGAAGCCATTAAAATAAGACCTGTAGACCCCTAATGTAGGGATTGGTCGGTTTGGTCATCCTGGGTGAGTTAACTCAGAGACAGAAAGCAGAATTTCAAGAGCATGAAGAAAGAAGAGCCAGCAGTGGAGTGTGCTCTTTGGACCCAGGACGATTACTCTGAGCACCACCTCTATCCCGAAGCCAGGGAGCTGAGACACTGGACGCATCAGGAGAAAATGAAAAACAGTGGCAGATAAATAGCTCATGGAAGCAGAGGCAGTAGCACCAAGACCCCAGAACGGAGCTCGCCAGGCCACAGAAAGAGTGTGCTGAGTGTCTTTGGGCCAAGGCTTACTGACAAAGTGGGCTGCCTCAGCACACTTATCAGCAGAGCTAGAAGAGATATGTAACAAAGTCCCAAGCAGAGCAGAGGTCAAGGAGCTGCCGGGAAGAGGCCAAGGACCAGAAAAAGTTCTGCCTTTGGGCACCACTGGGAAGAAACTGTCCTGACTGAAGAACTATATCACCAGTCATTTCTGATCCTGAATTGGCACCTGCTAGTTCCACAATTAACCCCATAAACATGAGTACTGTTTGCGAGTTCTGTGTGGCCATTGCCACTCATGGATTATCAAACCCAGCAGAGAAGGAGAGAGTGTCATGGGAGAGATGATTGGTGTCAGAATCAGTAAAGAAAAAGGAAGATGGAGGCATTCTGATCTCTTTCTCATAGGAATCAGCCTTGGACTGTTTATTTTTCTCCACTGCCTTTTGTGAAGGTAGAGGCGGTCAAATGCTTCCATAATGCTATTTATACACTGACATTGATCAGTCATTGGGTGAAGGTTAGTCTGGGGAAGGAGCAGACCTTGGGTGAGCTCTCTTCAGCTGAGACAATCCTGATACGGACCAGATTGTGGCTCTCTCAGAAACTGGGGAAATCAGCCCCTTAGTCCTGAGAGGAACCTGGGTTCCACATAACACATCTATGATAATACCCTGAAGAACCAACTCTCAGATAAGCCTGGCTGAAAACTCTTTCCTAGAAGACAGGAGTGTATGCCTAGCTAAAAATAGCCATTGCTGAAGGCCCTATGATTGGAACTGTGCCCCATTTTACAGACAGAAAACTAGAGGAATTGACTCAAAATGGCTAAATTAATAAGTGACAAAGACAAGAATCAAACACAAGTTTGGAGCTGGTACTCTTAGCCTTTTTGCCAGGGCTGAGATTCAGATGAGGCAAATAAGACACCTGTCAGGCACACAAGGTAAAGAGGCCTTGCCTCTCCAGCGTGACTTCCCTCCGTCGGAATTGTGGGCCTGAGGTGTCTTACTTGCCTGGCTTGAGTCCCAGAACCTGTTCCAGTCTGATTTGCTATTTGGAGGCAGAAGCCAGAATGCTGAAGTACTCTGAGTCAAGACCCAAACTCCCCTGGAATTGTTTAGTGGGACTTAACAGCCTCTTCATTCGTGTTTCACTTTTCTAGAAACCTCCATGGTGGACCAGCTCCTATAAGTGGAGAGCTTTAAAAAAAGGTCATGGGAAAATGCGATTATTCTTCGTACCATTTTCCCACATGCTTTTGGAAGCTCCCTCCTCATACCTTTCCAGAGTCTTTTTCGAGGAAAGAGATTGCTGTTGGTTGATGTCAGATGCCCCTGAGTCAGTTTTCTACTCAGAATGCTCTGCACAAACTCTTATCAACAAATGATGTAGAGTCAAACGTGCTGTGTGTCTTCAAGTTTCTGTCAACTCATAGTAATGTTACAGGACAGAGTAGAACTGCCCCAAAAGGTTTCCTAGGCTGGGATCTTTATGGGAAGACCTCATCAGTTCTTTTTGCATTTAGAACCCATTGGTAGGTTCAAACTACCAGCATTTTGTTTAACAGCCCAGTGCTTAGCCATTATACCACCAGGGCTCTTTTAAACAGGGATTAGGTTGATTAATTTTATACTCTCCAGCCACATTTGAAAGCTGCTTCCCAGAACACCCTTCCCTGGATTCTTGTTTAAGATGGGCCTTGGGGGACTCATTTATTTCTCAGTCGTGCAACCACAGTCTATGAGAGGGGCTTTCCTTCATAGATACGTGATCACATACTATCTTGCCAACTTGTACCATTCCTGGTAGTATAGCGGGTTATGAGTTGGGCTGCTAATGGCAAAATTAATGGTTCAAACCCACCAGCTAATCCTTGGGAGAAATATGGGGGTTTTCTGCTGCATTAAAGATGTGCAGCCCCAAAAATCAACAGAGCCATTCTATTGTGCCTTATATGAGGTCAACTCCAAAGCAGTGGATTTGGTTTTGGTATGGGACTGTGGGGGCTGTCCTGGAGTCACTCTTTAGTCACATGGAGGAGTCCCTGGGTGGTGCAGTTGGTTAACACACTGGGCTCCTAACTCATAGGTTAGAGTTTCAAGCCCAGCCAGAGGTGTCTATGAAGAAAAGCCTGCTGCTGCATTTCAAACAACAAAATCAGCTATTAAAAATCCAACAGAATGTAGTTCTACTCTGGTCCATGGGTTCCCATGAGTCGGAGTTAACTTCATGGCAACTGGCATGGGTTTGGCCCATGGGAAGAACGGTTCCTTCATAACTGCCTTCATGCCCAATAGGTCCTTTCATACATGCCTAGACCACTCCAGCACCCTCAGCGTCTTGCCTTATAATTGCATGGGCCTGTATCTCTTCCCAATGGGCCAAGTTGCGGTGCAGCCCCTGCTGACACAGAGGGATTGTGCAGTCCTTGCGTGGTCTTCAGTCCTCATGACATATTTATTGAATGAAGATTAAGTGACCCTCTCTGGAGCTGAGCTCAGGTGTAACCACTGCCCCAGCTGTCGTCAAAATCGTGCCAGACCAACATCTGTTTTTAAAAGATAGAAAGGCATTCCTACTCTTTGGGGAGAAACAGCAAGGATTTACTGAAATGCTTCTGCAGTTGAGGCTACGGATGATCTCTTGACATGGTCTAAAAGGTTGTAGGTGGTTTAATGTCTCTCGGTACCATCAATTTTGCATTTTCTCCAGACTCAGAAAATTGGTTGGAATTTTGGCTTACTGACAAGGATCTTCGAAAAGAATGTGGTTTCAGCAGCAGGTTTAAGAAGGGAAGGCTCTTTGAAGTAGCCCTCATTGAGTGCCAAGCCCTCAGAGAGCTTGACCTGGGATGGACTATGGCAGCACCACCATGAACCACTTCCTCTGCTGGCCTTGACTGAAGGCTCAGAACCTGCCTCTGAGTGCCAGCCAAGAGACAGTAGGACTGCCACCTGCCACATCACCTGTATTTCTCCTGGCAGTAAGAAATCCCCAAAGTACACCATGTCCAGGCAATCTTTCCAGCCTACAAACAGTTGTTGCTTATCTCTATCAGCTTCATGCCAGGGAACAAACAGGCTTTGAAATTTAATGACTTGCATGTGACGCTGGGTTGGCCATTGCACAGACCACGACCCTACATTTCTCCAAGGTTGCGCAGAATGCAACCATCACATAATACAGAGGAGTAGTGAGTCAGTTAGCTATTGCCTCTGATCACAATACTGTATAACAGACTCATTGGCAAACTCTAACTCAAAATGAGAGTTGAATCCTACTCATAGCAACCCTATGGGACAGGGTAGAAGTGATCCTCTTTATGCAAGTAGAAAAGCTTTTCTTTCTCCCACAGAGAACCTGGTGTTTTTGAACTGCTGACCATGAGGTTGACAGCCCAATGCATAACCACTATGTTACCAGAGTTCCTTCCTCTTGAAGGATAGGTAAGCACCAAAGGGACCATTTCTCTTAAAACCTCGGCTCAAACGTGGGACACAATTCCTTCCACTTTTATTCTATTGGCCAAGCCCTTCATTGGCGGGGCAGGGAAGTTTGCTCCCTCCTTGGATGACTAGGAATGGAGTGAATTTTTGTCATCCCATGCAAGGGACAAAGGGAAACATGCTCTATAGTCAAATAAGTTAGGGATAAAATGCATTTTTTTTTTTTAAAAATCAAAATATTCGTAGAACCTGCCCAGTCTGCCAAAAGCATGAGCATACCCATTGTAGAAGAAACACTGCTTTCCGGAACCACACTGCCAGGAAAGGGAGGCTGGGAGGGCTTATGCTTGCTCACTTTGGATATGTCATTAGGCAAGGCTGATTGCTAGAAAAGGACATCGGGTTTGGTGCAGGGGATGGGTCATTGGACATGCAGGCGATTCTTCATGAGATGTATTGGCCCACAACATTGGACTCACAGGCAGCAGTGATCATGAAGTTGGCACTGGACCAGGCAACATTTCATTTTGGCATAGAGAAGGATGCCATAAGCTGCCCCTTATTGTGTAGTGGGTTACACATTGGGGCCCTAACCTCAAGCTCAGCAGTTCGAAAACACCAGCCACTCATTGAGGGGAAAATGAGGCTTTCTACACCTGTCAAGAGTTACAGGCTCAGAAACTCATGGGGGCAATTCTCCCCTGTCCTAAGTGGTCGCTATGCATCAGCAGCGACTCGATGGCAGGGAGATTAAGTTAACATTAACAATAAAGTAAGGCAGGTGCAGCCCTGTTAAACAGGGTTAGATTAGGTGGCACAGTAGTGTCCACTCACTCATTAGCTCAGTGTGTCTGGCACCCTAAAGTGTATTTCCACATGGGACAAGTCAGGTCCAAGACACTGAGGATTTGTGCTTTGTTGAGCAAGACCTGGAATTGGAAGAGTTCTAAAAAGGGGTCAAAGTTCCTGTTTTTATAACTCAGACACACACACACACACATACACACAGAGACACACATGGAGAAAGTGGTGAACTTCAGTGAACGTAATGGGGACTTCACAGAAAGGTGGGTGATAGCAGTGAACAGGGTTAGGATGGGTCTTCTTCTATCTTGAAAGACTCTAGGCTAAACAGAAAAAAATCCTGGTGGTGTTGTAGGTTCAGTGTTGGCCTGCTAACCACCAGGTCAGCAGTTCTGAACCCACCGTTTCCTCCATGGAAGAAGGATGAGGCTTTCTACTTCAGTAAAGAATTAGAGTCTCAGAGACTCAGTGGGGCAGGTTTAGTCTGCCCTACAGGGGCACTGCGAGTCAGAATAGACTCAGTACAGTACTCAAATAACAAGATATGCTAATACTGTTACAGATAAGACAGTGGTGTGTCAGGGAACGCCCCAGTGGGACATTGGTTTGGACTGGCTCCTGACACTGAGGAAATATGAGGCCTTCAGGTCAGAGATCAATGGACCCAGCTGAGGAGCAAAGGTCTCTGAGAGTAGGAATCCATTCTGCAATGTGGAGCAGTCTGTTTTCAATTCAGAATCTTGCTTTTTCTCAGCACCTTCTCTGTATGATTTGTCTGCTGTCTCACACTCGCGTAGGTCATTGGAAGGCCAGATTCCTTTTGGCCTTCACTGTACACAGCAGGCCTCTCCCTGCTCTTCCAGGGGGCCCCTGTGGAGGCCACAAACAACACAACCTCTCAGTGATTAGCATAAGGACAAGGAAACAAGAACAAAGTTCACAGAAGGCTTGGATTCCACTCAGGTCTGCAGAGGAATTGCTCTGGGGAAAGGCCTGCCTAAACTTAGTTCTACACGTGATTTTTATTTGGGGTGGGGGGTGTGTGTGAGAGAGAAGGTAAAGGATTCCAGGTGTGATTTTTCAAAATCTCATCCCTACCTCCCCCATGGTAAGCTCTAAATACGCCAATTCTTCAGGAACGCCCGTGATAGGGTGGACAGTTTCTAGAATCCTCCATAGGACACATCACAACAAACATAAGAAAGCTTTTCTACACACTGGCTTTCCTTCCATTAAAAATTCTGTGCTTCTGGAACTTATGATTCTGGACTACCTGTGGCTCTGGCACATCTCTAGCTGAGCAGTGTCTTTGGAATTCACTCCCTTGGTAAGCCAAGGACCCTTACCCAGCATCCTGGGCAATGAGTCTCAGAAACCTGAAGGGCTGTGGCTGGCTCACAGTGTCACGGGCTAACAAAGATGGCACAATATACGAGCTGAGTATTTTTTATTTCTTTTGCCCACAGATAATTTTATATAAAGAGATACTCTATTGCTTTTCTTGGAAAAATACCTTGAGAAGGAAAGCGAAAACTTAAAATGAAAATATTTCCTTTTTTTTAAGGTGTAAGATGTTCCTTAAAGTATCTAATGAAAATATATTATTTGAGCACAAAAGCAAGATATGTGGGCTGTCAGGATCACCCAAGGCTGGTGATCCTAGCGGCCTAACTCTCTTGGAAGAAACACAGCCAGAATGCTCCTTTGAATGAGAATGACAAGATGTGGTCTCACGTACTTTGGACATGTTGTCAGGGGCGACCACTCTCTGTAAAAGACCACCAAGCTTGGTAAAGTAGCGGGGTAGCAGAAAAAGAGGAAGGCCCTCAATGAGATGGGTTGACAGAGTGCGTGGCTGTGACAATGAGATCTAACAGAAGAATGATTGTGAGGACGATGCAGGACCAGGCAGTGTTTCGTTCTGTTGTACATAGGGTTGCTATGGTCCAGAGCTAGTTTCAAGGCACTTAACAACAGCAAGGGTGTTGGAGCAGTGAGCTGTTACTTTTCGTTTGTCATTTCTTATGAGCACAGCCTCTACAGCAGGCTGACCAGGATTGGGAGCCTTACCAGCCATGTGATTTGAGCAAGTTACTTAAACCTCCCTTCTCTCAGCTTCCTCCTCTATTAAATACAGATAACAATCTACCCACATCCTGGGCCTGTTAGGAGAATTCACTGTGTCCTCCTTTGCATAACACTTGCTACATTGCATGGTAAGCCTCAACGAAGAAAAACTAGGTGCCCTTCAGACATCTCTTGCTCATTGCGACACCACGGGGGCCAGAGGAGAATCATGTTCCATAGGTCTTGCATTGGCTAATTTCTTGGGAGTGGAATGCCAGGCCTTTCTTCCAAGGCACCTATAGGTGGACTCAAACTGCAATCTTTCAGCGAGCAGCCAAGAGCATTACCCGTTCATATCGGCCAGGGAATCCCTGTACGCACCATGTGTGCATTCGATAAAACCCCAGGAAGGAGCATAACGTGTGGAGATGCCCAGGACACGAATTCCCCTTTAGGATGTCGATTCTGTCCTCATGGGCTTCCCCTCACCTTCCCTTTCAGCTCTTATCTCCTCCAGGCCAATGCTCCTTCATGCTGCCCTTTATGAAGTCTCTTTCTTTCTTTCAAAAGGAAAAACCAAAAGAGAAAGACGACACTCTTCTAGGAAAGACCACAGGATTTTCATTTTCATGTCAGACACAATATAGAGTCCAAGGAATGACCCGCTCATTGTCAAATCTGGGTCTGCCAGTGAGTGAAGAGTATGGGCGGGCTGAACACATGCTTCTCTGGACGCCACACCCACTTGGAATGGGAACCCTCCCACGTGCCTTGGACCGGTTGTTCCCATGCTGGAAAAGGCTCCCAAATATTCGCTGATTGGTATACCACAAAAGCCTCATTCCACAATAATGATGATGATGATAGCATTGGTAATAGCTATGATGCAGCTGTTACTCAGCCTCATGCATCTTCAGAGTCACCTGGGGATTGACAGTGTGCTAAGAATAGTCCCAGTGCCAGCATTTGAGGACAATCTCCTGACCCAAGTGAGCCCCATGAGGTAGGATCAGGCTTGTGGGATGGGCTCTCTGGTGTGAGGGGAAGGATATAGCAATGCCACACTCTCCGGGCTGGGTGGGGACTTGATGAGGAGACTGAGGAGATGAGGCTGCACACTCAGGCTGGGCGTACCATGGAACAAAGGCCAGGGGGTGTGTTTTCTAGACTATGGTACTCAGATGAACCCTGCTGTCTAGGGACTCTTGTTCCTTGGCTCTCAGTATCAGAACCCCTGGTTGGACTTCATTGCCTATTGCAAAGAGTGGAGCCACCCATGCAATCAGTGAGTGGTGTGAAAAAGCATTGTGTTTTTGGGACCAAAACAACAAAAAACCCACTGCCATCAAGTCAATGCTGACTCGTAGGGACCCCACAGGACAGGGTGAAAATGCACCTATGAGTTTCCACGACTCTAATTCTTGATGGGAGTAAAAAGCCTTATAATCCTCTCTCAGAGTGACTGGCGGGCTCAACCTGAGGGTTCATAGCCCAATGTGTAACTATTAAGCCACAAGCAGGATTCACAAACAAGGAGAAGATTTGTGGAAGTTGACTTCTCTCTCATATAAAGCAAATTCAGAAGTGGACAGTTCAGGTTGGAAAGGGTGGCTTCACAGATTCTTCAGGATCCAGGCTATTGTCATTATCTGCAAACAGTGAGATGCACAGATCCAGAATCTATAGAGTCTAATGAGTTTCAACAGAAGCCTGCCTACACTGTGTAATCAACAGCCCAAGCCTAGATCATTCCCAATGCCTTGGGAAGCCTCTTTCCAGTTGATCTACACCCCCCATAGGCAAGGAGCCACTGTTCTGACACCTCTTACCATGGAGGGGTTGTACTTATTCTTGAATTTCATATTAATGAAATAAAATGTATATTTTCCTGCTCCTCAGTTGTCTTTCATGTGGTCTAGGGTGATAATGGCATTGATAATAACCGTGACTCATCTATGCTATTGTATGTATCAGAAGTTTGTTCTTTGTAATTGCAAAGGAGTATTCCATTGCCCGTACGGGACACCCAGGCTCAATTCCTGACCTATGTGCTTATGTACAGCCACCACTCATCTGACAGTAGATTATGTTCCTATGATGTTGAACAGGTTTCAGCAGAGCTGACTAAGCTAGACTAGGATCAAAGGCATATTTACTGCCCCAAATTACCCAGTACAAATCCTTTGCATCACAACACTCCAACCCATTTATGCATAGGGTGCCATTTTTCAGGAGGCAACTTGATGGCAGTTAAGAACAACAGTATTCCTTTGTGTGGGTTACGCGTAGCGTTAGGGTTAGGGTTAGGATTAAAGTTAGGGTTAAATTTAGGCTTAGAGTTAGACCTAGTTTTAGCATTAAGCCTAAGGTTGGAGTTAGGGTTAGTCCTAGCATCAGGGTTACGGTTAGGTCTAGGGTTAGGTTTTGGGTTAGGGTTTTTTGTTTAGTCTTAGGCTTAGAGTTAGGGTTATCATCATGGTTATGTTTATGTTTATGTTTATGTTTATGGCTATGGTTATAATTATTGTTAAGGCTAGATTTAAGCCAAGGGTTAGAGTTAGGCTTTGGGTTTTCTTTAGCCCTAGGCTTAGGGTTTGGCTTAGGGTTAGGGTTGTGCTAAGGTTTAGACCTAGTGCTAAGTTTAGGGTTAGGTTTGGGTTAGGATGAGAGTTAGGCCTAGGTTTATGGTTAGGGTTCGAACTGAATTTACGGTCAGGGTTAAGTATACATTTAGGGTTATGTTTAGTATTAATTAGCGTTAGGCATAGGGTTAGGTTAGGATTAGTTATGGTTAGGCCTAGGGTGAGGTTTAGGTTTATGATTAGGGTTAGCGTTAGGGTTATAGTTAGATTTAGGTAGAGGGTTAGGGTTAGGGATAAGTTTAGGTTTAGGGCTAGGATTTGGGTTAAGGTTAGGGTTGAGTCATAATATTAGGGTTAGGGTTAGGCCTAGGGCTAGTGTTAGGCCTAGGTTTAGGTTTATGATTATGGTTAGTTTTAAGTTTAGGGATAATGTCAGGCTTAGGTTAGGTTTAGGGTTATGGTTATGGTAAGGCTTAGGGTTAGGGTTAGGTTTAGGTTTAAGCCTAGCTTTAGGGTTAGGGTTAGTCCTAAGTTTAGGGTTACGGTCAGGGTTAAGCATAGTGTTTTGGTTAGGCCTAGGTTTAGTTTTAGGGCTAGGTTGAGGCCTACGCTAAGGTTTAGGGTTAGGTTTAGTGTTAGGCCTAGGGTTAGGTTTAGGATTAGGTTAGGGATAGGGGTAGAGGTAGGATTAAGGTTAAGGTTAGAGTTAGGGTGATGATTATGGTTATGGTTACGTTTAGTGTTAGACCTCGGTTTTTGGTTAGGTTTAGGATTATTGTTAGTGTTAGGCCTATTGTTAGGAATGGAGTTAAGGTTGGGTTTAGTGGTAGGCCTAGGGTTAGTGTTAGCTTTAGGGTTAGGCTTAGGGTAGGTATAGCGTTAGGCCTGGGGTTACGGTTAGGGTTAGGGTTAGGCCTTGGGCTAAAGTTAGGTATAGGCGTAGGTTTAGAATTATGGTTAGGGTTAGGGTTAGGGCTAGGACAAGAGTTATCATTAGGGTTCAAACTGGGTTTATTGTCAGGGTTAGGTTTACATTTAGGGATATGGTTAGTATTAGCATTAGGCTTGGGTTAGGTTCGGATTAGTTAGGGTGAGGCCTAGGGTGAGGTTTAGGTTTATGGTTAGGTTTAGCGTTTGGGTTAGAGTTAGATTTAGTTACAGGGTTAGGGTTAGTGTTAAGTTTAGGTTTAGGTTTAGGACTAGGGTTAGGTTTAGGGCTAGAATTTGGGTTAGGGTTGAGCCATAATGTTAGGGTTAGGGTTAGGCCTA
>NW_022105856.1:0-1350 GCF_000313985.2 Echinops telfairi
GGTGACCCACCGGCTTTGGAACGGCCAGGCTCCCCCGCCACGCGCGAGCCATTTCCACCAGATAAATAAATATAAATGCCTACTGGCTGCTCCACAGCATCCTGTTATGTGCAGGATCACTACAGCTGCGACCCCCTATCCAGCCCCGTGCACCTTATCTAGAGGCCACGTGGCAGTGTCCGGAGAACCCTGGCTGCAGTGCGGGAGAACACACACGCCCATCACTGCCAAGGCCCCCTGATTGTCCTCCTTTGAACTGCCCTCTCCTCACAAGGGCAGCCGTTGTGGCCACCTGCTGCCCCGCTGTCAGCTCCCTCACTGGAGGCCTCAGGGTGCAGAGAAAGCTGGTCCGGTGGCCACCAGACTTGCTCTTGAAGTAGCACTGCCCAGATGGCCCTTCCTACTCCGGCTCCAGCTCCTGCACCCAAGTCCCACCTCCATCACTTCTAGGACTGGGAGCCACACGGGGGGGACCTGGTCTGAGAACCTGGCTCCTGCGACTTCCTCCGGATCTCTTCCCTGCGTCCAGGGTGGCAGCCTGAACCCTGCTGTTTTCCAGGCCCCCTGTTCTGTGTTGGCTCTGCGGGTCCACCCAACGCTCCGGACAGCGCATGCTTGCTTCCCTGTGGGATCCTCCCCACTCCTGCAGCTGGCTGTGCTGCTTCCAACAGCAGCTGCAGCTCCTCCGTCCCCTGAAACACAGTGTCCTTAGTAAAGACCCCGAGGTGAACTCTGCACAGCAATGCGCCCTGTCAACAGTCAGCACTGCAATTCCAAAAGCCAGCTTCAAGTGGCTGCGGCTGGCTGGCTGTGGCTATCATTCCACGTGAATTCACAGGACGGGCTCACACCGTTGGGGCACGGCCATCTCACAGGTGAGGACTGGTGCACCTGGCATCACAAGGCGGCCCTCATGAATATTGATGTGAAGGGGTAAGTAAACAATGACTCCCACACACCCAAGGGAAGCACAGCTACGAACCCACCACAGGTTCCAAGTTATTACAGCCAGAGAGAGAGAGACAGACAGACAGAGAGAGAGAGAGAGAGGCCTTAGTTCCCTTCTCATCGGAATGTAAGTAGACATCTTTGAACTCGGGCTTTCACCCTGGCTTCTCCCCTGAGGAGCCTCCTGCATATTGTTTTAATATTTAGCAGAGAAAACAGAGCCTTCTTCTCCACAAAGATAGCCTCATGTTTCAAGTCTGAGCTGCCCAGGCGGGATTTCCCATTAAATCCTTCTTGAGGATCAGTTGGATTCTGCGGGTCTTTCATCAGCCATAGAGAAGCCCTCCTCTCTTCCAACACTGCTGCTCTCCCGGGAGCATGTTCACACACAGATCCCGGAGC
>NW_022105856.1:2886-4192 GCF_000313985.2 Echinops telfairi
GGAGAGAGAGGACGCCACGCAGCGGAACGACGAGGGAAGGTAAAGCAGGGCGGGTGTGGCAAGAGGAACAGACCTCGTGGCCACCTGGAGTGGAAAGCAGTGTTTACGTCGGCGAGGGAGAGAAGATGTTCGACTTCTCTCGGTGGTCTCTAACCCCACTCTTTGGTTCTTGGCAGCTTTTCCAGGTGGCTACTAGCCTGGGGCTGCACTGGTCTTGCTCAGCAAAGTAGAAGGAGAGGATGGAGGAGGTGGGGCGGGGGGTGCAGACAGACACCTGGGACCAAGCCCTTGTGTTGAAGGGACACCGGGCTATGGAGGAGAAAGATGTACTCCGTGGGACGCTGCTTCATGGGGCATGGGCTGAGAGGGGAGGCAGCAACCGGTTGTGTTGAGGGGCTCAGGAAAGCTGCCCAAAGTAGGTGTCATTTGGATGGGGTTTTGAAGAATGTTTAGGAGTTCATCATGAAGCAGGGCTGACCCAGGCAGAAGGATGCACAGAAGGAGATGTGGGAACGGGACTAACTGTGGACTGAGGGGCAGTGAGTGTGCAAGGGGTCACTGTATGTGTCTGTCCAGCTATGTGTCCCAGCCTTTGACCAAAGCCACTCTCCTGGCTGCCGTGGTGTGGGTGCAGTGCTTAGAGCAGATGACCTTGCAGGATGTAAGCCAAGGTCTTTCCATGGCGAGGTGTGACTCTGTGGAACAGAGGGACCATGCGCTGTTGGCCACCTCCTTGCTTGCACCTGACAGCCCTTCCTCAATCAGCAGGAAGTGACAAGAGTCATGATTCACCTGGACCTTTGAGGCTGAAGTCTAGCAAGGGGCCCTGGTTCAGTCTAGCAAGGGGCCCTGGTTCTTGCGGTTAGGTAGCATCCAGTTGGCTCTGACTCGTCCTGGCCCTGCTGCTAGCCCAAATATTGGATCTCTGCCCTGGTGTGATGAGCCTAATTAGTCACCGCTTCCAGTGTAGCAGAGCAAGAGAACAACTGGGGATTTTAGGAGGTTAGCCAACAGAGTATCCTGCTAAAAATTAAGGCTATTGGATGGGTAGATGCTAATAATTGGACATTAATGCACTTTCTGAGTGCTATCCACACTAATTTCTGCTAACCACATGAATCACGTATCACTTGCAGGTGGGCTCTAATTTCTGAGACACGCGACAGGCCACACAAAGTCCTAAAACGCAGTCAGCACAGAGAACGCAGCGAGCACATGAAAGGAGAATCCTGTAATTCATTATCTTGACATCTACTTTCCAACTGACTGCTCTTTATCCATCTCGGACAATGGCTGGGAGAGCTGG
>NW_022105857.1:0-1672 GCF_000313985.2 Echinops telfairi
ATGTATGTATTTATAGTGTTTTAGACTTTTCTAACTTTTGTATCTTCAGAGCAGAGCACTGTCAGTGCCAGCCTTGTACCCTGTTGTGAAAGACCATGACCTCTCTCTCCTCCTCCTCCCCATTAAGTGCCCTTCTAATAAACTTTTCATTGGGAAGCACCTGGACCAGGAGCTCGGTCCTGTTCTTGCTGTGGCCTCGGGGAGGCGGTGCGGCATGCAAAGCCAGGGTCCCAGTTTTGCAGTAGGTGAATCTCCCCTCACCCCTGCCCACAGCCTGAGCCCCAGCAACACCCCCTTAGCAAAGGAGACACATTCAGTTCCTGAGTCCCCCAGGCTTGTGCAGTCCCCAGCTGCCGCCACTCTTGGCTTGGGCAAGCTACAGCCCGCTGCCTCGCGGCTCTGCCCGCCATTTGCCTATCGCCACTCAGTCCTACCACCAGACCTTTCCACAGCAAAGGGGAGACCTTTGAGATTCCTAATTTGTTTCTACACCGTCCAGCGACTAGGTGAAGGGGAGAGAGAACAAATGCCTTGGGCAGGTATCAACCTCACCTGTGATGCTCTTTGGAGATGCTGGGGCTAGTACCTCCCCTGCAGCACCCCCTGCCCCTGGAGTGCTAGCCTTGAGGTTCCCAGGTAGGAGAGCCGTTCGTCAAGCCGTCTGAGGGCACAGGAAGAGATTCACAGCTGAAGGAGCAGCTCACAGACTTGTGCTGGTCATCTTTGGGGGGGGTGGGGGGTGTTGACATAGAATGCCAAGACGATGCTAAACTCCTAGCTCTGCATGTGAGGCCATGCACCATGGCCTGGAGTTGGTGCCTGGTGTGAAACCATCAGCGGACTGCTGCTTACCAGTGCTAGAAGCCCCGGAGCACTCCCGGTCAAGGTCTCAGCCCTGAGGAACAAATATTCCATTGGTTTCTGCTGGAGCAATCCTAGTTCCCAGAGTCGGGGGGTGTGGGTGGTAGCACTGGGTTCTGAGGTCCTGAAGAGACATATATTAGAGAGAGTGGAAGAAGGAAGTACTTGAAGGTGAACCTCAAGGAGCAAAGAGGTAGCCTGTTTGCCCTCCTTATGCCGTGACTGCCCTGCAGGGGCTGTACTGTCTCGCCCAGCCCATGGGTCTACTTCTAGATCCCCCACATTGGGGAACGCGTAGGCCAAGTGAGGACAGGGAAGGTGGTGGCCTTGGACAGTATCCCTGGTCTAGCGGCACCTCCAGCTCTGAGAGCTGGCGAGAGGCTCCTTGCTGGTGGACGACCCTCCCTGGGGGCTCTGGATTACCAGGCAGGACCACTGCCAGCACACCCCACGCCGCCGCCTGGCTACACTTTGCAGCAGTCTGACGGGTAGGTGCGGCCCCTTCCCAGAACAGCCTTGCCCTCCTCCCGTCTCGGCCCAAGGAGAGTAAGGTTTCAGGCCGACTCGCTGTGAGGTGGCCGCACAGGGCGCGGGGCCCAGACCGCTCACCTCCAGATAGCCTTCGCTCAGTGGCGGCGGCGGCTGCTGCGTCACCAACCAGCCTGGACTCAGAGCGCTTTGGGGAAAAGAAATGTGTGGCGTGCCTTGGGTTTTTCCAGTAATTGTTCCACGGCTCGCTCAACTTGTAAGATTTTCCAAAATAAGGCCATAGATGGGCAATTCTATCAGCAAACTGGGAACTGATGGCGTG
>NW_022105857.1:2840-4160 GCF_000313985.2 Echinops telfairi
GGCATGTCTGTAGGTCGGCTCTGGGGGCGGGGTAGGGGTGTGCACGCACTTGACGGCAGCATCAGCTCACCATCTTACCATGGTCCTTGACAAAAGGCCCTGAGGTGCCCTTATGCCACGTGTGCCTGAGAAGTGACCATGGCCCCTGGTCACCCAGCTCGTGAGGAGGTGAGTCGGCATTACCCATGTGCGTGGCATGAGGGTAATGCCACGCTGGCATGGAGAGCTGGACAGACAACTTCTCAAGAGTGTGTGCCTAACCCAGTGACACTATCAAGACTTCCCCCCGTAGTCACACCCCGACCCCTAAAAACACAAAATCATCATAATGCACAGCAGCAGATGTTACAAATAGACCACGTTTTAATCTCCTGGCTTTGTTTAATCCACAAAATCAAGTTCACGGCACTTTCTAGTCTGTTTCCCTAACCATGCAGCCTAATACACTTTTTAGAATGTCCCATGTTTACAGAAAACTATCTTGCAACCCGAGGGGCTCTCCTTACAGCCTCAATCGACGCAGTCGGTGTGCGCAAACACCGACTCTGGTGGCGAACCTTAGTCTCCGTGGTCCCAGGAACGAGAGGAGGAGGAAAGAATCCACCCAGCGAGCCCGCGGCCAGGGTCCCTTGGGAGGCCTCTTGCTGCCAGCTCTCATCCAGGGGACGTGCCCGCGCCTCCTTCACCTGGCTTCCTTCCACACGGGCCGGCTCGTAGTTCCCACCAGTCCAGACCCACTTCCGCTCTTGGGGCCGGCACCAGCCATGCTGCCTGCCACTGGCCGGCAGCAACGGCATGAATAGGGCCGGGAGGGCACCGACAAGCGTGGAAAACCCATCCATAGTAACAGCCATCCGGATCTATAGCTTGTACTTCCCACCCTTCCTGGGGGAAATTTCCCTCTGGAGATCGGTCCACCTGGCCCGCCCCCAGGAGAAAGCACATAGATGATCCCGGGAGGGCGCAGCACAGCCACCAAGCCGGAAAGGAGTCACTGCCAGCCCTCCACTTCCCCCAGCCCTCGGGCCACCCTGTCGGCAGGGCGCTCTCCCTGTGCCGTGCAGAGAGAAAGAGGGAGGAGCTTGTCTGGGTTTGGGGGAATGAAGCGTGACAACACAACGCTGACACCTCAGTAGTCAAGGAGACCTCTGAAGTTTGGCCAGTCATGCTAACACAGAACTCTCAGGATCTGCTCACATTCTGCTGCTCTCGGGCCTGTTCCGGAATCCCTGAAGGGTCCCTGCCTCTCCTACAACACACACACACACACACACACACACATACACACACACACACACACACACACAATCAAAAGCCTTC
>NW_022105858.1:0-1186 GCF_000313985.2 Echinops telfairi
CATACTAATGGGAGATTCGAGAATGCGAGGATTAGTGAAATGAGATTACTCTCTTTTCTTTTTCTATCCAGCTAAGTATTATGTCTCTCTTTGGGGGTTTCTTGTTCCCTCCAAGAAGATCTCTGTGATTGAAGCATTTGCCTGTTGGCCCTGTCATCTGGAATCTAGCATCAGCACTTCTGTTAAGCCTTATACAGTTTGAGTCGCAGAAAAGGTGGCTTTCTCCCTTTAGTATTTGATTTAGCTCGCTAGCCATTATCCGATTTAGCTTGCTATCCATTTTTCCCCACTCAAGGCTACCATCAACTACATAACCAATTAGCCATACAAAATTAAACTTCCTTGCTTTAAGTAGTTTAATATATCCTAGCTAACCTCTCACTAAAATAATTCCTGCTGGAGTGATTAATTAATTAATTAAAGCATTGTTTTTCCATACGCTTTCCAATAAATGTGTGTTTCTATTGATAATATAGTACAATGAAATAACAGTGTAATTTGTTAAGCTTGTTTAGCCTGAAGAAAAGATAAAATCTCTTTATCTCAAAGTACTCATTAGCACTTTAAAGAGGTCTGGTACAGAAGATTTCCCATATGCAACAAATCATTTGATTTCTTGATTGATGCTTCCTGTAAGTGTTGATTGTGGAACAAAGTAAAATTAAATCTTTGACCACTTAAATCTTTATGTTTACCACAAGGATTCATATTGATCCAGTTGTGAGGATTTTTGCTTTCTTTATATTGAACTATAATCCGTAATGAAGGATAAAGTCTATGATCTTCATTGGTAAGTGCTTCAAGTAAGTCCTTTTCCCTTTCAACAAACAAAATAGTGTCTTCTGCATACCATAGATGATTGATTGATGGTGGAAACCACAGTCAATACCACACCAACCATGATGCTTCCTTTCTTTAGGACAGTCTAGCCCCTATCGTTAGACTAAGGGCTAGACTGTACTAGCATGTGTTCTGCATGCTGTCTTAGCCTAGTTTCCTGGAGAAACAAAAACAGGTGCAATGCTTATCTGTATACGTGAAGAGCCATTCAGAAAATGGCCCAAAGAGCTGTAGAAGTAGCTAAGTTCAAATGTGAGTAGGTTGCAAGTCACGTTTCAGTATTTATCCTGGAGGTTTTACTTACCTGTGTAGCTGTGAGGGCTGATAAACCCAAGTCAGTGGAAAG
>NW_022105858.1:2599-4158 GCF_000313985.2 Echinops telfairi
CTCCCCAAAGAACAAATCAATGTTCCTTGGAAGAAGTACAGTCAGAATACTCCTTAGAAGCAAGGATGGTAGATTTTGTCTAAAATATTTTGAATATATGGTCAGGAGACACCAGTCCCTGGAAAAGGATATCGTGCTTGGTAGTTGAGAGCCAGTGAAAAAGAGGAAGGGCCTTCACAAGATGGATTGACACAGTGGCTGCAACAATAGTTGAAAACAGAAGAACAGTTATGAAGATGGCTGACTTGGAACCATGTCGGTAGCACCAAACAACAATAACAAAATGATAAATGGCAAGTTTTAGGGTCTCTCCTGGCATCTATCTTAGTCTTTTTCCTGCCATTAATGACCTTTGACTTTCTTCATGTATGATCTGCTTGATGGAACCCCAAAACTTACCTGGTCTTCAGGAAGGTTATTATTGTTGAGTGTGAAATATCAGTTCTTGAGCTGGTCTTAAAATTCAAGTGAGATATATTCAAGGTCATATTTTGGCTCTTGAGGACCAGTTAAATTTTTTTCTTCAGCTTTAACTTGCATATTAACAATTAATGATCTGTACCACAGCTAGCACCTGTCCTAGTTTGGGCTAATGGTATTAAGCTTCTCCATTGTCTTTTCTCACAGATGCAGCCAATTTGATTCCAGTGTATTCCATCTGATGAGGGCCAGGTGTGTAGTCGCCATTCGAGTTGCTGAAAGAAAGAATTTGCAATGAAGTTATTGGTCTTGCAAAATTTAATCGAGTGATCTCCAGCTTTATCTCTACTACTAAGGACATATTTTCCAACTGCTAATTTCCCCTTTTTCTCTCCAACTTTCAATTTTAAATCACCAGTAATTATCAGTTTTACACAAAAGTTAATAGAATTCAATTTCTTCATCTCTAATTTTAGTGATTGTTGTACATATTTGAATCATAGTTGTATTAATTGGGGTTTCTTGTATGTGTATAAATATTATGTGTATAAATATATGTGTATGTGTATAAATATTATCCTATCACAGACAGCATTGTACTTCAGTATATATATATTTAAATCTCCATTGTTTTAATTTTTTCCCAACAGTTTTATTGGCACATAATTTACATATCAAAAAATTCAATAGTTCAAATGTTCAGTCATATCACGGAGCATTATTCAGTCACCACCACATCAATCTTAGAGCACCCCCCATCCATGCCTTTATCACCCTTAAAATGAGTTGTGCAATCACAATCAGTTCTAGTGTTCCCTCCCCCTTAAAGCCTACATTATTTACTCCAGAAATCCCCTTTCCTTCCCTATCACCTACCCCCCACTCGTGCCTGCATTCCCTATAGCACTTTGTGTGAGTTATTCTCATTATGTATCCACTCCTCCTGCTTCATGGTTGGGAAAACCAAGAGAAAACAATAAAAAACCAAATTGCACTACGGTGATACAGCTATACTCATAATAGTATATAGACAAAAATACATATAATGCTTAAGAAGGAAAAGACCCCCATCAGCATTCAAAAAATCAGGTAGGAAATTTTTGTCATGGAAAAAGTAAGGGACACTGGGATCCAATACA
>NW_022105859.1:0-1051 GCF_000313985.2 Echinops telfairi
TTGATAGCCGGGCACCATCAGCTTTCTTCACCACACTTGCTTATGCACCCACTTTGTCTTCAGCAATCGAGTAGGGACAGGTTGGTGTACTTCTTCCATGTGGGTTTTGTTGTTTCTCAGCTAGATGGTTTACTACTGGTTTACTACTCTTGTGAAGCGGTACCATCTCAGAAACTCACAGGGGCAGTTCTACCCTGTCCTATCAGCATACTGTGAGTCAGAATCAACTCGATAGCAGTGAGTTTGATTTCTGGCTATATCATGATATTGGTTATCAGGCCCAATTGTGAGGATTCTTGTTTTCTTTATGTTGAGGTGTAATTTATACTGAAGGCAGTGGATTTTTTATCTTTAGCAGTAAATGCTTCAAGTCCTCTTGACTCTCAGTACACACAAGTTGTTACTGATTTTTTCTTCAATCATGCTGTAAGTTCTTTGTATAATCAGCTTCTCAGATCACAAATGGAATAAGTATAGGAAAAACACACAACCTTAACACACACATTTGCTGATTTTAAAACACCCAGGATCCCATTGTTCTATTAGAACAATTGCTTCTTGGTCTATGGACACGTTCTGCATTATCACAATCATTGGTTCTAAAATGTTCAATTTTAGAAATATTGCCATAATTTTAGGATCTATAGAGTTGAATGTCTTTGTATAGTCAATAAAACACACATATATACAAGCTCAACTTTCTGGCTTGCTTTGCTTTCTGTAAAATTCATCTGCCATCAGCAATGATATCCTTTGTTTTCATGTTCTCTTCTGAATATGGCTTGAGTTTCTGCCAGTTCCCTGTTGATGTACTGCTGCAAACATATTTGAATATATTCAGCACATATGTGATATTAGCAATATTGTTCAATAATTTCTCTAATATTGTTCAATAATTTCCAATTTTATTGGATCACCTTTCTTTGGAATGACACAAGTAATGGATCTTTTTCAGGTGGCTGGGCAGGTAGCTGTTTTCCAGATTTCTTTACATACACTAGTGAGCATCTCCAGCACTATATTTACTTGATCAAACATCTCAGTTGGTACG
>NW_022105859.1:2641-4192 GCF_000313985.2 Echinops telfairi
TGTGTAATTAGTACTTAAATTTGGCTAGTAATCCAAATTCCTTGTAGATGTGTGAATATTATCCTATTATAGAGAACTCTGTACTTCAAGACAGGTCTCTAAATGTTCTTTCTGATGATTAATTTGAATTTATTCCTCTTTAATTTATCATTCCTGGAAATATAAACCATGGGATAGTCCAACTCAAAGCAGTCAGTACCAATATATTACACTTCATAAATGCCAATCTTTATGTGTTCCATTTCATTTTTTATGACATTCAAATGTTTCCTAGAGTCCACATTCCAATAATTAATGGATGCTGGTAGTGGTTCTTGATTTTGGTCATGCCACTTCAGGAACAAAAGGTCCTAAGAGATCCAAACCATCAGGACATTCGGGTGAACTCTCTTTGGAGGAGTCACACCTTCCCCAGTTGTATTCTGACAACCTTTCAACCTGAGAGGGTCATCATCCAGCACCATCTCAGAGAGTGTTCTGCTGCTACTAGTAGAGTTTTCTCTGAGCTTTTTTCCTCAAATGAAGGAGACATCTAGATCTTTCTTCCTGGTCTTTCTAACTCTAGAAGTTCCACTGAAATGTATGCACCCTGGGTGGCCTGATGCTGTTTGGATTACTGATGGCAGAGATTCTAGCATCAGGACAACCCACCAGCTACCCAAGTATGAAAATCTGCCAGGCAAGTGGTGGATCTCAAGTATACATATTATTTCACAAACTAGGACCAAATAAGGAATGTCCCCATTGTGCAAATGAGGGATTTGGTTAAGTAATTTGAAATCTTGGTTGAAACTTAGATTAGAATCAAGTTTGTGGTAACATGTTGCGTGAGCAAAGATTTCTATAGTGCTATTTTGAAACCAGAAATTATTAAAATACAATTTTTTGTATAGTAAAAGACATATCTTATGTGTACAGTTTAGTATATTTTGTCACGTGTGTACAACCATGTAACCACTACCATAAGCAAGACCCAGGCTATTCCTAGCACCCCAAGAGCTTGTCCAGCACCATTTCAGTCAATTCCACCTTGTGTTTCCTACAGTTTCATGTCAGTAAAAGCTTCTAGGATGCACTCTTGTATCTGTTTTTCACTCAGTATAATATTTTTAATACATGTTGCATGATTCAGTAGTTCATTTCTTTTTATTGATGAGTATTTCAATCTATGTATATCCCAAACTTTGTTTATTGATACACCTCTTGATGGAAATTGGGGCTGGAATATACCCAATTTGGATTGTTATGAATAAAACTGTTAAAAATACACGGGTATAAGGTTTTCTACCAAAAAAAAAAAAAGATATATGGTTCTTCTTAGGTAAATACCTAGGGTATAATTTTAGGGTTAAATTACAAATCTGACTAGACCAGAGGAGTACACTGGTACAGATAGGAACTGGAAACACAGGGAATCCAAGACAGATGAACCCTTTAGGACCAGCACTGAGAGTGGTGATACCGGAAGGGTGGGGTGGAAAGGGGAAACCTATTACAAGGATCTACATATAACCTCCTCCCTGGGGGATGAACAACAGAAAAGTGGGTGAA
>NW_022105860.1:0-1174 GCF_000313985.2 Echinops telfairi
ATGCTACTCAATAAAGTTTTGACCAAAGGATCCAGCCCAACTTTGGTATACCATGTTTAGTGGCACCTATGCTGGACTTGGCTGCCCCAGAAAGGTTTGGGAGCAAGAGGAAGAACGAACTGAGAAGCAGAAAGAAATGAAAGTTCACAGGGCACCAAAACCTTGCTAGTGGCAAAATTTTTACCACCTTAATTCTCTACTTTGATTTTTTTTCCTGTTATAATTTTTAGGAGTCTGACATCTAACTAGGTCATCCTCTTCTTTGTAAGACTTAAGAGTCAGTTATATCTTTGTGCCAAAAAAGTTTGATAACTCAGAGAAACTGCTGAATCTGTAGTGTCTCTACAGCATTAAACAAATGCCATTTAACCCTACTTGTTGGCAAACTGCTCCTTAGCCAGGCAGTCAGTGAGTAAGTCAATACATTTTTGTCAAATGAAAAAATACCAGTTCCTAAATTCACATCACGTGTGTAGCATTGTATCAGGTAGTTTAAATAATACAAAATGCAAGGCTTAAGAAGAACATTTCCTCATATTCATTCTCAAAAATACCTTATTGAAAATATCATAGTGGGCCAGACCAGGTTAATTACTGCATCTGGAAAACAAGAAAGCCACCCTTTAATACACAACCAGATTCATTTTGTCAAAATGGGATTTTGTCCAAATAGTGGTTATGGCAGTAGCAGACACTTCTGAGCAAATGCTCTATAGAAGTGGAACATTCTGTTACTATCAGCAAATATGCTACATAGCAGCTACATTATGTCACCTAAAAAATGCAAGATACCATTTTCTATATAAACAGCAAAATACATGAAACAAATGTGCAGCACAAAGTGAACACTCACAGAGCCACCACCATTCATTCAATTAATACAATACCGACATGGCTGTGGAGGGCTCCCCTCTTATAATGCTCTTTTATTTATTTTCTCTTTATCATGATCAAAGATTGGATCAATATGACCCAGTGTGGGAAAAAAGGGGCTTCTTTTGTTATGTTTATAAGTCATAGGGTGAACTCAGATACAGATGGAAGCAAGGGAAGACAGACACCAAGTGTGTTAGTCTGGGAACTTTAGAGAAACAAATCCACAAAAACTCATTTATAAGAGAGAGTTTTATATAAAGGTCACGTGCGCATCAAGAAAACATCCCAACCCAGTGCT
>NW_022105860.1:2815-4132 GCF_000313985.2 Echinops telfairi
AGAAAGCTTGATTCGCAGTCTGACCTGGTGGAATGAACTCCAAGAGCACTATCTCCCTCACATAAAAACAACAAATGAGCATCATCTTGTTCTTTGAATTCATTTGAGGAGCTTTTTTGGGCCAGAGGTGACTTGTTTGATGTTTGCTTTCAGGGTCACAAGAATAGCACCATGTCTCCTCACCAGTAATGACCTTGGGAAAAAATGTCTGAGTCGCTTCAAAGCTGTTCTTTCAAAGCATGGCATCTTTCCACACAATGCTCTTTTTCCTGGTCAGTCAGAACCCAAGGCACAAATTTCATAGTGACCCTTCTCGTTCCCAAATATTCCATTAAAATTCATTGAACCGAGCTCCAAGATAGTCCAGATAACTTCCCCATCTCTTCAGTGGTCTGTTGTCAGTCTTTGAGCACACGTGCATGGGATTTTGTTGATATTTTCATTGCTTTGGGAAGTTGTCCAGAACATGTTTGTCAGCAATCGACATTTCACCTTTGAAAAGAGAAAACCAATGGTACACTTGATTTGTTCTCATAGCACTGTCTTGTAAGCTGTGTTCAACATCACAACAGTTTCTGTGGCATTTTTCCTGAACAGGAAACAAAATTTTACAGCCACAGGATGTTCTCTTAAATTGGCCATTACACGAAATGAGGCTCAAGCAAAACTGCTTTAATGAAAAAATTCACTGTGAACAGAGAGAACTTTTCCAAGTGATGCCACTGGTTGCACTAACTGAGAGCAAGTTGCTTGATGCTGGCCTATTGGAAAAAATGCATACTATGAAAAATCCACCCAGTGGAGTTTTTTCCATTTTTTGGGGGGTGCCGCCTCATAGTATTGAGAAAAAGAAAATACATGTATAGGAGAGCTTTATAGACTAAAATATGTGGATTGTTTACTTGTACAGAGTAAGTGGACACTACTTATGCAAACAATGAGGGTTGGAGATAGGGAAAACTTTCAATAATAATTACGCACAAAGGCAGAACTATGAAGACACTTACTCTTAAGTCAACTTTTAAGTTTGCTGACTGTCAGTAATTACACTCTTTAATACTTCAGAGGTACCATTTCTAAAGCTGCGGTTGGTCTTATACTAACATTTTCCCAAATTCAATGGAGCTTTGAAGGTGGTAAGCTCATCATGATGAAATGGATGTTGACATTCTATGATCATTTCTATAATTATGATTAATTTGTACTTTGCTTCAAAAGTTACTCCTACCATCCTCTAGTGTCTGTACTTTCAAAATGGTATCTACAACTTTAATTATAGTTGACAATAAACTGTTCTCACCACAAAATGTGTTTGAT
>NW_022105861.1:0-1297 GCF_000313985.2 Echinops telfairi
ATGTGCATGAAATGTTATAAACACACTCTAATGTAGAACAGAAAATAGCTATCCTCCAAACAGAGGGTCTGAAGCAAGTTTGTAGTTTATCTCATTGACCAATAGTGAGAAGGGCAGACATCTTAAACATCCAGGGGTTGGTGCTGAAGAAAGTCTGTTGGAAGACATATTGGAAAGGACTTGAAACATGTCTTGGATTGTGCAGTAAAGAATTAGAGGGGGGCTTTTGGAGTGCCAGTGAACAGCCTGGAGGGATGGGCATTGTACTGGAAAAAGCAAGACAAGCAGATGGCAGTGGTGAGAAAGAACTGACAGAGTGAGAAGACAGTGTGCATCCACAAGGCTTAGGGGCTCAATGTTTTAAAATGAAGCCGAGTCAGAGGATTTTTGTAAAAAGTATTTGCTTGCTTTTATGATATCTTTTCCAGAATTGCATTTTATTTTAAGGGAGTAGGGTCAGGTTATTTAAAAGTTCAAACAGAATTTAATATGTTTACTTAAATCAAACCAACTATTCATGTGGTCAATCCAAAGCACGTTGTCACTGCCTATCAGCCCACCAGTATGGAATTATTCTGCTATTGAATCGATTTGGACTCACCGTGACCCAGTGAGTCAAGGTCGAAGGGCCCCACGGGGTGTTCATGGCTGTCAATCTGTGGAAGCAGACTGCCACCGCTTTCCCAGGTTGGAGGTGTAGTTGGTTCAAACTGATGCCCTTACGGTTAGCAGCTGAGCATTTACCCTCTGCTCTACCAGGGCTCCCCCACCAGATCTCTGCAAACATAGTTTATACTGGAGATCTTTCCTAATCACTGATTGTTCTGCTCCTGTCTCTTGGCAAAGCTCCCATGTTACAGTGAAAGCCATAAGTGTCTACCATTCAGATAAAGAGTGGTGGGTGGTGAGCATATGTTTCTGAGAACCAGTTTTTATTTAAATCAAAGCCTCCTCTATACATTTAACCTGCAGTCGTGCAATACCAGTGGGGAATGATTTCCCGTAATTTGATCAGGCCTTGTTTCACTGGATCATACGGATATCTGAGGGCTGTGAATGGTTTTATACCTGGGCCTGGAAGAGATTCATTACACTGTAGCTGTGAGAACCATATGGCACTCGAGCCCCTGCGCATTTCCTCCACACGTGAAGATGGGAATTTGCTCCCATTTTGATTCCATAATCTCACACTGCTGCTCTGGTTTTGAGGAAAGCTGTTGATCGTGTTTAACCTGTGAGATGTACAGCTTCACAGATTAAAGTCATTTTGTGTTGTGTACAGAATTAGAGGCCTACG
>NW_022105861.1:2351-4191 GCF_000313985.2 Echinops telfairi
TGCAAACAAACAGTTTGCAGTGCAAACAAACCAAGCAAAACAGTACAAACAAAACCCAGCTCATTATTAACCTGCTGTACTTTCTGTCCACAACTGCCCTTCCAACGGTCCTTCCCCAAACTCCCTGCTATCGAGTTGATTCTAACACCCAGTGACACCTATCAGATGAATGACAACCACCCCTTTGGGTTTCTTTACCGGAGTAGACAACTTCCTCTTCTCCCATGGGGCAGCCGGTGTGCTTGCCCTGCAGAGTCTGAGGTGAGCCGCTCAAGGTACCATCCACTGCACCACCAGAGCTCCCTCCGTGGTCCTGCTAGGAAGAGGTACATTGAGAAAGTAGAGTTTCAACATATTCAAGGTTTTTGTTTTAAGAAAGAGGTAACAACAAATTTTATACTTATTGTTGACAGTATACTGTCTACCAGTAAGGAGCCTTGTGGCACAGTGGTTAAAACAGTTAGTTGCAAAGAGGCTGGTAGTTTCGACCCACCAGTTCCCCAGAAGCCATCTGCTTGCATAGAAATTGCAGGCTTAGTAACCCTCTAGGGCAGTTCAACTCCGTCACCTAAGGCTGCTGTAAGTCAGGATTAACGCACAGCAAGGGAATTTTTGTTGTTGTTGTTTTACGGTCATCTAAAAGAAAGCCCTACCTTTTAGCCCTGTGAAGGGGTGTTATAATGTGAGATTGAGATAATAATGTGATTTTCTTGTAATCTACAAAGAATAACACTATACGAGGACAATCTAACAAGGGAAGGGGCAATCACAAGGTTTGTACGACAACCAGAATTTCACTGATTCTGACTCTATTCAATAACTAGAATTCAAATTAATGCATTCCAAGGGTTTTCTTACATACTTTGGACATGTTGTCAGGAAAGGCCAGTCCCTGGAAAAGGACATCATGCTTGGTAAAGTAGAGAGGCAGCGAAAAAGAGGGAGGGACACAGTGGATGCAACTCAAGCATGGGAACAATTGAGAGGTTGGAGCAGTACCGGGCAGTGTCTCCTTCTGCTACACATAGGGGTCGTATGAGTCGGAGCACCTAAGAATAACAAGTGTTTTCTGCCTTGTACAACTCCAAGGAGTTTTAGGACCTTCTGTGTTCTCTTTGCTGAATCCTTCACATTGTGATCCCTTTGTCCGTACATGGCTATATTTCCCACACTAATCCCTCTTTAGAGCATCCTTGCTTAGTGTACCCTAATGAAATAACTTTAATCAGTCCTTGACAATACTACCTATACTAACTCCCCCCCCCTCCCCGTCTCTCACAATTCTTTTACACCCCTTACCTAAACTTTGTCATTTTCAATGGTCCCCTGTCCCTAAAAGATCCTTATTTTCAGTTACTACAAAAGCTTTCTTTTTATCAACGCTCACACCCACCCACCCCTGTAGCTCCATGCAATCCAGCCACAGAGGGAAGAGGAGGGAAATCATGGGAAAAACGAACCTAGACACCAACACACAGCATTTAATTTGTTCTTAGTATCATTTGGCTTGAAGCATGACAGACACATTATTATGGTGATATGTTATTGCAAAAGTCCCCAAGCCCCACTGTCCTTGAGGTGATGCCAGCCCCAGCATTCTCCCCGACAGCAGGTGGTGGGTTGGAACTGCCCACCTTTCGATGAGAAGTCCAATACTGACCTGACGGTGCCACCAGGGTTTCTTTATTGCAAAAGAAGCAAACTGAGCTGTTAAGAAAAGCTTCCTTGGAGAGCTTTGCAATTAGAAGTCTATCCGTAAGTTATTGTCAAACCAAACATGTCTGATAATGCTTTGATCAGAGGTGGCAGGTACAATGGATTTTGGAAAACCTCAAAGCGC
>NW_022105862.1:0-892 GCF_000313985.2 Echinops telfairi
AAATGTGCTTTACACAATTGATGTATGTATGGATTGTGATAAGAGTTGCATGAGCCCCTAATAAAACAATTTAAAAAAAAGAAAAGGTTACACACAGAAAAAAACAAACGAGTGATATTAAAGTGGCTGAGGCCTTTCGTGGGAGGCCACGAAGAGAAAAGCGGAGCACCTGTGTCCACGCTGCTGTTCAGACTACAACGTCTCCAAGTGTGAACCACTTCCAGGAATCCGCTTCCTGCTCCCTGAGAGCCAGCCGCTGGCCCTGGGGCCCAGTAATCCGCAGCAGCACGCTGGGGCTAACAGAGGAGATCACTGTGTGTGAGGAAACTGATAGGATCTAGAGGGAAACCAAAGCCTAATACCTTGTCTGTCATTCTTCTTAAAAATTAGGAAACAGTAAAAGTTCACAAATTGCCGCGTGAAGAGTGACTAATGAGGAAAGGAAATTTGGGGCCTACTGCATTGTTCTTAGGCAACTGTTAGATACCATGCTGGGCTCGGAACCAGAGCAGATGGAGACAGATAGGTGGGTGGAAATGGCCAATTTAGTAAGAATTCCGAATAATGCATTACCAGTAGACAGATTCACTGTGCTTTAAATGGCTATTCAATTGGCTGATAAGACAGAGGTGGTATTCTGCTCCCTCAACAGAGGCAAACCTTGAATGTAAATATTTTAATTAAAATGGACTAGCTAAGCCACTGTGTTTAATGTTCAACTTCTTGGGACTACTTTCGCTCACTGTTTAAATCCTGCTTTGACATTTTAAAGCATAAGCAGCCTGGAAAAAATGTGGTTGCTTCCCGGGGAAAAAGGAAAAGAAACGGAGGTACTTTTGGAAGATCCTGTGACTGAGATCACATGATCACCATTCTAAAAGCAATAGCAAAC
>NW_022105862.1:3160-4157 GCF_000313985.2 Echinops telfairi
GTTACAAATTGAGCATAAAGCACAGTGATTCATCACAAAAACAGTATGTAATTATATCTTGTGAAATATTTATTTCTAATGACAAATAAATGACGTTTTGTCTTGAAGCAGGGTGTAGCATGGATAACAGTCTTCACTCCGGGTACTCCTATGTGGGCATATCTACATATGGGCGGGCCAGCCTGGGGAAGTGTAGGAGAGTGGTGTCTTGGTTCCTAAGACCATGGGAAATATGTGTTTTCCAATGGTATTAGGCGACCCACGTGAAAGGGTCATTCAGGCTGATTGGCACATCTTTCTCCCACAGAGCTGCTGAAAGGTTCAAACTGCTGTACTTGGAGTTAGCAGTTGACCACGGAACCACTAGGTCACCAGGGCTCCTTGTAGCCTGTTACTTCCCTACTAAGCCACATCATTCTGAACATGACCTATGAGTTATGGGTGGCTATTGCAACAAATGATCAAACCCAGCAGAGAAAGAGAGGGAGGGCGGCTGGTGTCAGAAATAGTTACAAAGTTGCAGAGTGGAGGTATGGATGCCTGCCCTCTTCCTCTGAAGGTGCTTCCCAGCCCTCCTCAGGGGTGCAGATGAGCTCTGTCACTGGCAGAGCACAAAGGAAAGAAAGGACTGAATCCTGGTATCCTCAAATTCTATTTACAGCTCCAGTCTAGAAGACCACCCGATCTTGGGCGTTCTTTTCGTGCATTTTGGAGTTCACGTTTTTTGACCTGTGTGTTCCAGCTTAGATTACTACTACAAAGAAGAAACCCATCCAGGCCATGAAGCAGTCAAATTAAAAGAAAACAAAAATTAGCCTTTGAAAATATTTTGATTAAAATTCTTTGGAAATGGTAACTATAAATATAAGAGGGGCGAGTGCTCAAAATCTGTTTGTAATTTACCTTTACTTGATTTTAATAATAATTTATTTCCCTAAAACATATAAACATAATTTGTCTTTGGGGCGTTTGCCAGCAAACCACTGAGGTCTGCAGT
>NW_022105863.1:0-1451 GCF_000313985.2 Echinops telfairi
ATAACAGTTGTATGAGCCCCTAATAAAATGTTTAAAAAAAAAAGTGTGGCAGCAGGATCAGAGGAAGGCTTATTAACAACCTGCAGGATGCAGATGACACAACCTTGTTGGCTCTAAGTGAGGAGGACTTGAAGCACTTGCTGATGAAGATCAAGGATTGAAGCCTTCAGTGTGGATGACAACTCAATGTAAAGAAGACTAGAATCTTCACAGCTGGAGCAATAGGTAACATCACGATAAAGGGAGAAAAGGTGGAAGCTGTCAAGGATTTTGCCTTGTTTGGATCCACAGTCCATGCTCATGGAAGCAGCCGTCAAGAGATTAAAAGACATGCTGCATTAGGTAAATCTGCTGCACAAGACCACCTTAGAGTATTGAAGAGCAAGGATTACCTTGAGGACTAACACGCGCCTGGCCCAGGCCATGGCATTCTCCGTTGCTTCATATGCACGTGAACATCGGACATTGAATAAGGAAGACAAGAAGAACGGATGCATTGAATTGTGGTGCTGGAGAAGAATGTTGAAAGTACCATGGACTGCTAAAAGGACCAACCAATCTCTCTTGGAAGAAGGAAGGCCAGAGTGCTCCTTACAGGCAAGGACGTCAAGACCTTGTCTCACATACTTTGGACATGTTGTCAGGAGAGACCAGTCCCTGGAGAAGGACATCATGTTTGATAAAGTGGAGGGGCAGCGAAAAAGAGGAAAACCCTCAAGGAAATGGATTGACACAGTGGCTGCATCTTTGGGCTCAGGTATAGGGACAATTATGCGGATGTCGCAGGACCATGCAGTGTTTCATTGTTGTGGCCAGGGTCACTATGGGTCAGAGCTAACTCAACCGTTCCCTTAACAAAACCAGCAACGACTACTTACAGGAGTAGGAAGCTGTTAGGTAGGCCTGCATAGGGCTGGGGGATGTCCGTTAACGCGTGCCCAGAGGGCCAAGCTAGGGAAACAAAGGAGTGGCGCACTGCACATGTTCAGGGTTCCCGCTGGTAGCCAGGGGTGGGCGTGAACTTGAATTGGCTCACCTAGCCAGGTAAATTCAATTCAGCCAATAGGGTCAATCAGGGGTCTTCCACCACGCCTCCCTGTGGAATCCTTGAAAAGGCAGAAGCCCGGAGAAGGAAGAGAGAGAGAACTTGGGCGCAGAGAGCTTTGGCACGCTTTGCGGGACGCCCTTCCAGCTAGGACGCATGTCAGGGAGGAGCCCCTTGGGTGCCATGTAAACCTGAAACTTCTAACCTTCATAAAACTCACTTCGATCATGAACCAGGCTTCGGCGTGAATTCTTTCTCGCGGAGCCAAGGACGAAAGTATAAATCTAGCTCCAGAGAGATCTAACAAAGCCTCATCATCTCCTGTCATAAGTGCTACTGGTCTGTAATTTTGCTTTTCAAGGATGGGTATGACTGTGAGGCAGGTCTTGTAGAATGAATTAGGAAG
>NW_022105863.1:2842-4191 GCF_000313985.2 Echinops telfairi
ATTCCAATGCTTTTTATGATCTATTTTCCTTTTCTTACCTTAGATTTAATTTGTTCCTCTTCCTTGCATTTGCTGAAACTGTAAGCTTCGGTTGTTGGCTTTAGCTTTTTCTTATTTCTTTATATGTGCACTCAATGTTACATAGTTTCCTCTAAACACAACTTTTGCTGCGTTCACTAATTGTATTTTCATTTCACTCAAATAAGTTTCATCTTTCTTTCGATCTCGCCTTTGACCTGTATCTTCTTTAGAAATAGGTTGCTTGGTCACTACATATGGAAGAGATGCCTAGCCACCTCTCTGTGATGGGTGTCTAGCTTAACTCCCAGGTGGTTTAAGAGCACCCTGTGTAGCATTTCTAGACTCTTTGTTGATACGTTTTATGGCCCAGGATGTAGTCTGGCTTAATAAATGTTCAAGGTGAGCAACTGCCCCCTAGGCAGTAATCCCGATGGGATTATTCTGGGCTGTAATCCCGATGGGATCTGAATGCTGGGTCTTTTGTCCTGTGGTGTCGCTTGGCGAGTCTCCTCTTAGCCACCTCTTGCTTCCCACTTCCTTGTTTTAATATTCCCACACAGCTGCCCCTTATCTCCTCTCTTCCCCGTTCCTTGTTTCAATATTCCCACACAGCTGCCCCTTATCACCTTGCTTCCCAGTTCCTTGTTTTAATATTCCCACACAGCTGCCCCTTATCTCCTTGGGTACTTCCAACCCATGGACCTGGGGGGTTCTCATTCCCCCACCCGCTCTTGATGACCCGTCCCTCCTTACCCCACATAGGTTGTATAAACCAAAGCACATTGCCACCAAGTCAACCCTACTCATAGTGACTATATAGGACAGAGTAGAACTGGCCCCTGTGGATTTTCAGAGGCTGTCAACCTTTTGGGGAGCAGAAAACCTTGGTGGTTTTTTCCCCCTCATGGAATGACTGGTAAGTTTAAGGCAGACTAAGTAAAAGAAACTCCATTTTTGTTACCTGCTAAATGACTTGCCCATTCCTCCCTCCCATCTCAGGAAGTTGATGGCTAGTTGACTTGCCCATTATCTGTCCCCTTATGGGGGAGTTTCTGCTGGGGATTAATTTTGGAATGTGCTCCCATATTCCCAGGTTCAGGACACTACAATTAGTTTGGACTGTGTTTCAATATATTCTTCAATTATTTTCCAATATTGTTCCTTTTGATGATGTAATCTGAATGGTGTAGTTAATCTTGTCGTGAAAACCAACATGTTATCATCAATTTTGGCATTGCTTCTTTTATGATAAGGAATGTGCCTTGTAATGCATTCTTGCTTTTCTTAAAGTTACAATTAATCCATTAATTTTACTCTCTGCTTCTGTT
>NW_022105864.1:0-1339 GCF_000313985.2 Echinops telfairi
CCTACTATAATAGGCAAAATTAGTTAACATTTAAAGAACTATATATTTAGAAGTATTTGTACAATTCTTATAAATGACATTTAAATTATAATTTCTTAATTACAGTTTAAAACTGATTTTTTTTCTCTCCAAATAGAGTGATAGAATATGGATGCTCTTTGTATGGATATATATATATATATACACACACACACACACACACACACACACACCATAGTGGGGCACAGGATCCTAATCTAGTTTCATGAATTTAGAGCCTTAGGAGGGCTGGGCCTGTGAAAGTAAATCCCAAACTGCTGCTATTTGTATTCATAAAAGGTTAATTTTTTTTTCTTTTGCAAATGTATGTACATAGTTTTGTCATATTTTCATATTAGTCCACAACTTCCAAGTGTTCAGTGATAAATGTATGTATTTTAAGTAAACCCAGATTTAATTCCACACACCCATCGACTTAGCTGGGCACGCCATCTGTAAAAAGTCCAATAAAATCAAAGTTGCATAGGGTTAAAATAAAAGGTGACCAGCATAGCACCAAGAGCAGAGTACGCATTAGATGTTATTTTCTCAGAGTAAAAGACAGTTTCGTGCATTTTAGCATCATTTCCTTGATGAAAACAGGATGCTGAGGATCATAACAGTAATTCTGGCATTGGTCTACCAGTTCCTGATTTAGCACCCTGGAAATTTATATCATGTATACTTTAATGATGTAATGGTTATGAGTTGGGCTGTGATCCCCATGGTTAGCAGTTCAAAACCACCAGCAGCTCCACATGAGAAAGACTGGGCTCTCTCCTCCCCTAAGCAGAAACCCACAGGGGACCGCTGTGTCCGCATTGACTGATGCCGGTGAGGAACTTTAAAGAAAGGGTTCACAAAATGAGGCACGTTATACAGAGTCGTTGAGTCCAGTGTCTTTAGAAATGTAATAGTCCCTGTCTTCGGCTGGGTCCTCTAAGGAAGCAGAACTGAAGTTTCTATGTGTATGTATTGACAGAGCTTTATCAAGGAATGGCACAAGGTTGTACAAGGGAGCAAGTTCCCAGTGTTAGGATAGCTGCAGGGGCCAAGGAGCCCAAGAACTTCAGGAAGACTAGAGGCTTTTGGCTGTAGGGGTGAATGAACCCTAGACTGGGAGGTAAAATGACAAGCTGCTTCCTACTACCAGGCTTGTCAGGCAATACCACAGACTGTTAGCGCAGTTCTTGGAGGTTGATGAGCTAAATGCAGACCCTATACCCAGCAAGAAGTAAGCTTTTCCACAGCATCCATATGGTAAGCAAGCCTTACCTTAGCTTAGAGGAGATCTCCTCATAGGGGATTACCACATCTTTAA
>NW_022105864.1:3217-4190 GCF_000313985.2 Echinops telfairi
CCACTTTACAGGAGTAAGGCTTTCTCCTCTCTTAAAGAATTACCATCCTGGAGAGCTGCTGGGGCAGTTCTGCCGTGTGCTGTAGGGTTGCTGGAGTTGGCATCGCCTCCACAGCAGTGGGTTTGAGTGAGTAAGCAGTCACCTTACATATAATGCTTATAAACTGTTAATGCAGTCTCGATTTTCCCCAGTTTTTGCTTTGAAAATTTTTTTATTCAAAATCTTTCAATGAAAGAATTTTAAAGGGAAGACCCATGTACTACTTAATCCTATGATTGACAGTGGGTTATATTTATCTTAGCATGTGCATATTCATTATACTCCCAATTCTTTTAAACAAGTTTTGGGGGTGACTAGAATGTTCATCAAACGGGTTTTTGATTGGCTAAGGAGTGATCAGAAAAGTCTTGATCATCATTAATAAGCATAATTAATTTTCTTAGTTTAATATTCAGGTTCTGAGCTCAAGCATCACATGATACCCAAAAAAACATCAGAAACAGACTTCAGGAAATGGGACTGGATATACAGGGACTCTAGCTGCCTTAAAAGGCGGGTGGAAAAGGGCCATCCAACCCATGGTCTCAATCCCGACTTTCTACGGACATAGTCAAAGCGTGATCACTTGGAGGGCACAGTTGTTTTGTTCCCCTTTCCGAGGGCTAGAACCAAGCCTTCAAATTCCTTTATGATGACATGTTGCTTTTAAAGGTTTTCCTTTTAACAACTTTACTGTTAATTGACAATTTTGAGCTTCTTTTATTCAGAATAAATAGAATTAAAAGCAAAAAAAACGCCAACCAAGCCAAGCCCAACCAAGGAACCCGGGGAAAAAGGGGTACCCCCAAACCCAGAATCCCCCCATCTTCCAACACCGTATTTTATTTCTTTTCACAAAATAACCTTATCAATTTCAATGTACTCTCCATTGCACTTACTACATTTGTCAAATCTACAATTCCGTTCTTGGAAA
>NW_022105865.1:0-1831 GCF_000313985.2 Echinops telfairi
GCTGCTAGCCACGAGATCAGCAGTTTGAAGCCACAAGCTGCTCTGAGGGAGAAAGACGAGGCTTTTTACCCCCATAATGATTCAGGCTCAGAAACCTGCAGGGGCAGTTCTGCTGTGTCCTATATGTTTGCTATCAATCAGAATCAACTCGATGGCACTGAGTATTAATAACTTGGGGTGGAAGTTTTAAAAAGTCTCTGATTGGTATGGCTTTCATTTAGAGATAAATTGTTTCAAAAATATTTCTTACATGTTGATGCTACAACAAATAACGCAATTGACCTTTTGGAGATTCTCAATTACTAAAACTCAATATTGTCTTCCACTTAAAATAAAGGTTTTATGGCATCAGGAAATGATGCAGCTCACTGAGATAGGTAATACCACATATTTGAAATTTATTTATAAAGTAAAGGAAAAAGCAATAAACCGAACAAAGTCATTACACAAACATTTTATTCTCTATCTTTGTCTTATACAAAGTACTTGATACACTTTAAACTTAATACACGAATTCATGTTCAATACTCCCCAACCCACCTTGACCTCAACTCACCTCACTGTTATCAGGTCAATTCTGACGCATAACAACACTGTAAGACAGGATAGAACTGCCCTTGTGAGTTTCTGAGCCCCAGATTGTAAACTGTTTGTGAGTGTAGAAAGCAAATCTTTCTCCCATGAAGTAACTGGTAGATTGAGTTTTGAATTAAGATTAGAAGCATATAATAAGTACCATTTTTTCTTGAAAATTTACATATAGCCAAAAAGAACATTTCAAAATCTCCAAAATATTAGCTAGTAAGGAAAAAATATGCTTATTTTTTAAACATATACAAAATGCTTAAAGATATACGCAAGCTAATCTTAGCTCAGGAAAATTACCAACTTGTCCTACTTCTCAAATTAGCAAAATGAGTCAATGAATTCCTTCATGAAAGTGTATTTTTTTAAAAACAATTTGTTATTAATGTCAATTTGTTGATCTAGTCAGTTAACTTTTTACTAGGCCATTTTTTATTAGAACCTTTAATTTTGGGTGAACTAAGAAAAATAATGTAAACCAAATGGACCGGTCCCTTCTCAGGTCTCATCTCGACCTCTTCAGCAAGTGTTCTTTCCTTTCCAGCCTTGGTTGCCTTTAGGATCAGGAAAACGTCATCTTGCAGACAGGGCGAGGGGAATTACATGTCTTACAATTCTGGATGGAACAGCGTCAGCAGCAAGCAACGATCGCATGACTAACACAGGAGGAAAATGATTAGCCCTTCAATACACCACGTATCAAATTGAATGATTTTCTTCTTACATTTGTTTGGAACACTGGCCAAAATGTAATAGCCAGCAAATACAATAAGAGTTAAATTGCTTTGCTTCTTTTAAAATAAAGTCTCCAATTCACTCTCATTGAGTCAATTCTGACTCCCAGCTACTCTATGAACAGGAGCACCACGCCTCTTGGTTTCTGATGCTGTAAATTTTTACAGGAGCAGACAGCCTCATCTTTCTTCTTTTAGAACTACTGCTGAGTTTGAACTGTTGACCTTGTGATTTTCAGTCCAATGCCCACTATGCCATCAGAGCTTCTAAGAATTTTATCAAAATTATTAGAGAATGACTTATTGTCATAAACTACATATTATGGATGCCTAATTGATCACATTTATTGTATGTTTTAAGAATCAAATTTAGAGTAAAAAGAATAAAGCTATAATTTAAACAAATTTAAATACCTGCAAATTTATTTTCTATGGACATCAATCCCTTTATTTATTTAATAATACAATTGCTGGTTTATCTCTGAGCATTTGGCAAGCATACAAAAACAGAA
>NW_022105865.1:3216-4189 GCF_000313985.2 Echinops telfairi
AAAACATCCTCTCATGTAACTTGGGTGTGTAAAAAAGCAGAATTGAATCTCAGCTTGTTTAATTCTTAGAGATCTCTTGTTAATCTCTGCTGCATTCAGTTTTGCCTTCCTTAGCCTAAGCACATCATTTACCCACTCTTTGTTGACAGAAGAAAACACTATTAAATATGCTTTCTTTTCCCGGTCCCCTATTATATTGAGAATTATTGGTGTGCTTACTTTTGGAAAATAATTACTTTGTTGTTGAGAATATTCAGAGCCAAACACGCATCAATGGAGTGTTTCTGCATATACAACTTAATGGCTTTGATTATATTTTTGAGTGGTGAAACCATTCTCAACATCTTTTTCTTCTGAGTTGTTTCCCTTTATTACTATAAAAACACTGATCCCTAAGCTTCCTGTCTAATTGTTGCAGTTGCTGTTGTCAGCCTGACCTCATACAAACAAACAATCAAAGAAACTCATTGCCATTGAGTAAATTCATACTTTTTAAAAGAGCAGAAAGCTGAAGGCAGGCATATTTTTAAAAAATCTTTTTATTGGGGGCTCATACAGTTCTTATCACAAACCATACAGACATCCATTGTGTCAAGCACAGTTGTACATATGTTGCCATGATCATTTTCAAAACATATTCTTTTTGCTGGAGCCCTTGGTATCAGCTCCTCATTCTCTCCCTGCCCGCCCCCCAATGAAACCTTGATAATTTATAAATTATTATTTCTTCATGTCTTACACTGACTGATATCTCCCTTCATCCACTTTTCTGTTGTCCCTTGCCCTGAGAGGGAGTTGTATGTAGATCATTGTGATTAGTCCCCCCTTTCTCCTCCCACCTTCCCCTTACCATCCTGGTATCACTACTCTCATTATTGGTCCTGCGGGGTTTATAGGCAGGCATTTACTAAACGGTGCCTGTTAGGTGCTTTGGAGGTAGCTCTGACTGAGACTGACACTGTGTACAAGCGAA
>NW_022105866.1:0-1007 GCF_000313985.2 Echinops telfairi
TGCTTTCTTCACTGACTTCTAACACAAATCAACCTCCCCCTTTGCCTCTACACACATGCCACCATTATTAGAATACAAAGTTCACCATCAGTTTTTAAATCCACATCACAGAGAGTAACTTGAATTCAAATGCAAGAAACCTAAGGCTTTATTTCAAGTTGTTGCTTGATTTGTTGCATACATTTTTTTAAAAAAATCATTTTGTATTTATTTATTTAAATCATTTTAAATAAATCTTAGAACTCAACATTCCATACATCAATTGTTTCAAGCATATTTGTACATATGTTGCCATCATTATTTTCTAAACATTTACTTTCTATTTGAGCCCTTGGTATCAGTTCCTCTTTTTTCCCTTCCTCCCACCTCCCACCCTCATGACCCCTTGATAACTTATAAATTATTATTGTTTTTGTTGCATAATTTTGGTAGCTCTTTTAAAATATATTTTTGTTCTGTTCATTCTGGAATAGTCCTATAATTCCATTGGTTTTTATACTGGATCAGGAGAAAAAGAAGAAACAATTTAGAAAATGGGGAAACTATTTTAAAGCATACTTAATTAATAACTTAATGACTTAATAAATGGTTATGAGCAAGAACTGTTTAGGAGACTTATAACCAGAACTAAGTGGATACAATGGCAAATATGTTAGAGTTTTACTTTGGTTCTTCCTGAAATGTTCTCATGTGTGAATCTTCTAATCCTAAAGGACTCAGTTAATTTAATTTACTTATGCAAATATTCATCAATCACTTAAGGAAATAGTACTAGTCAGTCATAGAAAGATTTTTTGCCTGCCTGTTGTATAACTATGCCATAGTAAGTATGAATAAGGAAAAACTAGCTGATTCCATCCTTATAGGAGTTATTGGCTTTGAATTTAGGTTACTAAAGAGCACTGAGATATTTGAAATTCACACTGACTCTGTTAGCAACACAACACACCAACGCAGTTACCAACTCATGATGATAATTATAAGTGTATGATGGGACTTCAAAAAAA
>NW_022105866.1:2934-4133 GCF_000313985.2 Echinops telfairi
TCTCTCGGAAGCCGATGGACAGGAAGGACGATGACAAAGCAGAGACATCAGGGGGACAGGCTGGTGGATGCAGAGGTCCAAAATTGGCCAGATGAAGTGATCATAAATAGTCTATTGATAACTCCTAGGCTCAGAAGTCACACAACAATGCAAACTCCAGCTCCAACAGAAGGCCAAGGGCCAAAGAGAGAGGGGAAGGGGGCCTGGTGAGTCTTTAATTTAAAGGCCACACATCCCAGGAAGCATCATCAGCCTGGGACTGGATCGCTAGGTTGAACTCCACCCCTGCACTTGCATATACATTCAAGTTGACACACAAACTACCATGAGTGCATTTCAAGACTCCCTTTTGTGAGGAAAAGAAGGTAAATAACTGAGAAATTAGTTTGCCAAGGATGAATTTTTGTTGTCCATGTTGATGATTTGATTAAATTTTCAGACAAGGTACAGCCTACACAGCCACCAGCCGTCCATCAGGAGGGTTTTGCATATTGCTATGATGCTCCAGACTAGGAAGTACTAATAAGAGAAGCCGCGTGGTCAACTTTGAAAAACCTATGGCCCACAAAGGTGTAATCTGCAACCCACCTGGACCAGGCAGCGATTAATTCCATTGTACCTTGATCAGCATGAGCCAAGGCCAATTTCAAAAAGATTATTTACCTTGCTCCATTTAAATAAACACACCATTGTGTCCTTGGGTACTTCTTAAAATACCTGAGTTAATTCTATCAATGAAGCTTAAATCACTTTACCATAAATCTAAATAGTAACAGTGAATGTGTCAGCTCATTAAAATTATTCACCCATTTATTGTTTCACAAACCAGCTTTTGGGGTGAATTATAATAATCATATATATGTGTGTGTATATATGTACATATATATGTATATATATTCATATATATATGAATGAACTGCAGTGAGCCTGCAGGTTTCCATGGGTTTCAACTCTTTTCTGAAGTAGGCAGCCTCATCTTTCCCCCGCAGAGTGCCTAGTGATTTTGAACTTCTGACACAATACATATCCACTATGTCACCAGAGATCCTCGTCTTGCGATGAGTTGGAGCTACCTCCAAAGTAAAGTTTTACTGTTTTTGTTAATGTATAAAGCACATATACAAAGGACATATGAGATATGAAGTGAAATGATGTATTAAAATGCCATGATATGAAAGAGGGAACCGATTACAAGGAAC
>NW_022105867.1:0-1484 GCF_000313985.2 Echinops telfairi
CACCCAAGTAAAGTTTTACTATAGTTAATTCAAAATGGTTGCAGCAGTACACAGACACAAATCTGTGTTAGAGGATGTACCTCCACAATTCTCTGTAGAAGTGAGAATGGCAACTCTTCTCATGTGCTTTGGGCAGGTTATCAGGGAAAATTGGTCCATGGAGAAGGATATGATGAAGAATCCCAACAAAATCGATTGACACAGTGGTTGCCATAATGGGAAGGTTGTGAGGATGTTTCAGGGTCAGGGAAGTGTCCTGTTCCGTTCAACATAAGTTTGCTGTGAGTCACAACCAATTTGATGGGTCCAAACACTAACAACAACAAAAGATGAGAGTTGCAAATTTGCAGGCATAGTATGTATTTAATATACATGATTGCTGAAATTTGTTGACTAGATGATTACAGAATGGATTTACTATAATACTAGGAATATGTGAGAGTGTAGACATTCACAGAAAGCCATCCCTCTATTCTAATGCATGATGGACACACAAACAAGAGCTCTTGAAAATGAGTAGCATGTGAAATAAATGAACCCATCGTATACAATGTATTGAATCTACTTACGTCAATAATGATGGGCAACTTGAAGTGGGGAGTGTGCACCGAGTCTTGAAGGGGAATAAACTAATGATCCTTTTGAACAGCAAAATGCAGCAAGTTTAACCCCAGACACTCAAACTGTGATTCTGAGAGGAAACTGCTTCCTCCTGAAGTATTTCTACATCAGAAGCGCCTTTTGTATATTCTCACAGAGTATAATACTGAGGGTCATGAAGACAAAACCCTATCATGAGTGAGATATAATGAAATTATCTAGTATTAAGAATATGAGCAAATCCTAAAGATTAATTTTAAATCCTTTTAATCAATAGCCAGACACGATTTCAGTCACCAGCCTTCAAATCTTTCAATTGAGGATATAAATATTTTAGAGGAGAATAAGCCATATTTGATATAATGTGTTGATATACTTATTTTACCCACAGTCAATAAGTTCTGAAGTACTTTGTTACTGAGTCAGAGCAACTGGCACACAACTCTAGGTCAAGACCATTATGTTGTCCCGGAACATCTGAATGCCAACTGACTTCTAATTCACACTATGCTATCAGCAAGGTTGTTGCTTTCACATTTAAAATAAATCACAATCTGGTGTGTACGCATTGCATTCACCCCTGCCCTTTGATGTCTTTCCCACACAATAGCCAGTCACATACAGTCACATACACTCACCTACGCTTAACTTACATATCACATCATGTCACTAATCTGCTCAAAATTCCAATACTTCTCAGATACTTACATGGACACATAGTGACTGCTCTAAACTATTTACAAAGGAAAGATGTATACCAATAGAATATTTATGTGAATGAACAAACAAAACTGTAACAACATAAGAAGAAAGCCTATCGTCAGCGAGTTACCCTATAGAACAGCTCCAGAGGGTTCCAAAGCTATAGATCTTTATGGAAGCCG
>NW_022105867.1:2390-4187 GCF_000313985.2 Echinops telfairi
CCTGGTCCAGGGAGGCAGAAGACAAGATACCAAATGGTTGAGAAGCGAAGACTAGAAAGAGGTTCAACTGCAAGCTGAGGCAAGATGTTGCCGTCGACAAAAGACTTCCTGATGTTTTCTCATCCTGGCTGGTGGTAACCTGGTAACTTCTCTAATAAACTCCAGTAATTGTGAATATTATCTGTTAGTTCTGTGGCCATTGCAACAGATTATTGAACCCAGCAAAGAGGTAGTGAGTTGTGGGAGGAACGGTTGGCTTCAGAAAAGGTTAGAGGTATGTCTGAACTCTTCTTCAGGGCAATAGACCTTGGGCTGATACGGAATTGAATTTTCCTTCTCTGTTTTGTGCCAGAGGTCAGATATAGCCTCCTTGGCATTTTTTTTTTCAGGATTGTATTTAAAATGTGTGACCCTAAGTCAATTGTTTGTTAGTCCAAACATCATCAATGACCCTATCTATGTGCAAGGACTTCTTTACAAGGAGTTGATCTTTTTGTCATCATTGGATGCAGTTGGGAAGAGAGACACTGGAATATTCTGGAGAGCTGTCAGGAACTCTTCTAAGCAAGAGGCAAGGTGATGGAGTCCTGGTAAGTAGTGGGCTATGCCTTGGGCTGCTAATGGGAAGTTTAGCAGTTCCAAGCCACCACCTGCTCTGAGGAAGAAAGATGAGGCTCTATCATGAGTCTGCCCTCGTAAAGATTAATCGCCTGGAAAACCCACAGGAGCAGTTCTACTCTGTCCTCAAGCGTTGCAGGGAGTCAGAATCTATCAGCTGGATGTCAGCAAATGTTTTGGTTTTGTTGAGGTCGGGTTCAGCCTGAATTAAATTCCCACTTGGAACTGGATCCAGACTCCCCCCACCCCACCCCCACCATTTCCCTTCCTCTCTGCCAGTCCATTTCTCTCTCTGTGTGTCCCTGGCAACCCAGAGCTTGATCAGAGAACCTCATCCCTGTTGAAGTGCATATTCCTACATTATTAAATATGTGTATAAACTAAAAAGAAGAGGGAAATATGCATATAATGAAAGATATTGAATGCTATACATACTTGGTAACCAGTACAATTATTAAAATTAATCTGGATCTGGATCGACTCACAAAATATATATATAAAAAGTAGGCTGCCTTGGAATGTTCTAAGCTTAACACTGTCATCAAATACAGCAATGTGAAGGGACTGTCCTTTCTTAGACGTCATAAAACTACTGCATCCTGTCTGCAGTGCATGCAGCTCTTTAAAATGCCAATGGCGTATCCACGATGGGCATCAAATATCATTTCATAGGAAAGGGGTAAGATACTTGGAATATTCTTTAGATCTTTACTGTTATAGCTCATAATTAACAGTACACCTAAATGGACTATATTATCACAACTGACATTATACTACATTTTCTAAATCTCTAATATTAAAATGAAATGACCTCCACTGGACATTCTATGGAGTCAGAAAATCCTAAGTACCTAAGAAGCCTATATTTTATATTTTTGGATGAATAAACTAATGTGTCCCAATATAAGAAAGACGAATTACAAAATACTCAGGTAATTTAAACACCAGTGAAGTAACTCTGCCAATGTAGTACTTTCTGATATATGAAATTTCTGCTGTAAGAAAATTTATGAACAGCGAGTTGACGACCCTATAGAGAGCCATCTCTCATGAATTTCATTGACAGCACTTACTGAAAATTAAAGTTGGTGGTGTTTAGGGCTTTATCTTCGGCTCACTGTTCTTTTCACTATATTTATTCTCCTTTTATGTCTTTATTCATTTTTATATTTTTACCTG
>NW_022105868.1:0-1222 GCF_000313985.2 Echinops telfairi
TGACTAATAGTGACCCTATGGAACTGCCCTGTTGGGGTTTCCAAGACTTTACATTGTTTGGGAGCTGGCAGACTTATCTATGTCCTGTGAAATGACTAGTGAGTGAAATCCACTGCCCTTGTGGTTAACAGCTCAACTCGTGATCCACTACAACCCCAAAGTTCCTGTGATTATGCATCATTAATTCAGTAAACATCTAGTACATGGCCTCTATTTTTAAAACATTATATTCCATCAGTAGATTTTCATATCATGTTATGATTTTGCCTTAGAACACCAAACTCATTTCTATGTTATACACTCATGTATTTTATATGAATAGTGTTGATTAGAAACCAATGAAGAAAACCAAACCAAAACAATCAAAGTGTTTGTGTTAGTCTAGGTAGACTAGAGAAACAAATCCAGAGACACTCATATTTATATAAGAAGGAGGCTTATATACAAGAGCAATTGAGAATTGAGAAAACATCCCAGGCCAGTCCAGATTAAGTCCATAAGTCTGATATTAGCCCATATGTCCAATATCAACCTATAAAGTCCTCTTCAGACTCATGAAACACATGCATTGATGCTCAATGCAGGAAGATCACAGGCCAGTGGGTGCAAAGTCTTATGGATCCAGTGGCAGTAGAAGTACCTCAGTGCTGGCAGGGGTTTCCATGTGGCTCCTCCGGTTTCCAGGGCACAAGGTCTATCCGCATTGTGCTATGTGTCTTGTCAGTAGAACATCTCTCAGGGAGTGAGCAGAGAGTGTGTCCCCTGCCTCCAAGAATGAAAATCCATCAATTCCCAGAATCCTCAGGGGAAAGCCATGCCAATACAGAGACTTCTTGGTTATGACCCGACTTAAAGACTGGACTACACCCTTTCACCCTTAATTCTCTCAAGTCACAAAATGACACCAGATTATTTAACTATCACCATGTTTGATCAAACCCATGGTATTTTTAACCACCTCACAGACATGTGAAAGCTAGACAATGAATATGGAAGACAGGAGAACAATTAATTCAATTATGGTGTTGAAGAAAACTGGAGGTACAATGAACTGCCAGAAGAACAAAATATTTTTCTTGGAAGAAGTTTAGCTAGAATGTTCCTTAGAAGTAAACTTCCTTAGTACAAAGTTCCTCATGCACTTTGATCATGTTATCAGGAGAAACCAGTTCCTGTAGAGACATCATGGTTGTAAAGTAGAGTGACAGCAAACAACACTATC
>NW_022105868.1:2792-4186 GCF_000313985.2 Echinops telfairi
CAGATAATTAGGAATCATTGAATTAATCTTTTTTTTAATATAAAACGTTGAACACGTTAAAAAAAAGTTGCCTAATTCCATTGTAATTTCAATTTTCCAAGCCCCTGAGGAAAACAGAATTGTCAAATATTATGCTATTCAAATTCATACAAGTATTCAAAAACTTCTGTTGGTGTAATGTAACATAGTATGGAGAATGAAGCTCAGATTTGTGAGTTTCTATATTAGTTATTAAGTATGCAATCAAAATGCTCCACTGAATCTATGATTTTGGATTTATCCTGTGGGAATATCATGAAGATTATGTGTGGGGTGTTTTTTTTATTTTGATTTTGCAATACATAGTTTTTAATTGGTGGAAAAATATATAAGCTTATTTAACAAAAACCCTCAGTGTACAATGTACTGATAACTAGATACTCTTTTAAGGCATGACCAGGCTAAATGAAGACCTAGTCATGAGAACTAAATCGTGATGCATAATCAAATAAGAAGAACTAATGACTTTGGGTAGTTGCCAAAGGGAAATTTAGGCTAATAGCTTGACATAGAAACAAGTTTGATGAGCACAAATGTCATTAAGAATAGGTACAAAGAGGAATAATATGTATAATAAGATTCTTATCGAGAGAAAAACATTCCCAGTGATAAAAGTATCCATATGTTTTAGGTCAAGGGTCCCTAGTATCCAACTTTAAATTACCTATTTATTCCAGTCAAACTCTCCATTATTTCCCAAATATTTAGTTGAAGATGTATATGAAAACATTCCTACCTTCCTAATAGTTAAGATATGTGACTTAGCAACTGACACAGAATCTGAGAATAAATGCACAAAGGAAAAGCCCACGGGAGCAGCATATTTGTTCAGAAATTACAAAATACAAACAGATATTCCTATTTTATTTAGAAACAATCCCATGCTAGTGTCTACTATTATGGAAAATTGCAGAGGAAATAAAAGTTTCAACCATAAGAATGTGGGGGATTTTTTATATTCTCCCTTCTACTAAACTACCTATATAAAAAACAACATGGAACTCACTGCCATTGAGTGGATTTCAACTCATAGAGACCCTATAGGACAGGGGATTTCTGGCTGTAGCAGTTACCAGCCTAACGTAACAACAAAACCTACTGGTGTCTTTCTGCTCTATCTGTATCTACTCTATCTATCTACTCTCCCGCTGCCATGGAGTTGATGCCAACTCATAGAGACCCAACAGAACAGGGAAGAACGACCTCGGTGTGTTCAGGAGACTGTAACTCTTTAGCGAGTAGAAAGGCTCATCTTTCTTCCACCTACCTGTATAGAAAGATACTTTTAATTATTTTATTACTTTTTTATTAAGCTAGAGAAAACAAATATTTAGTGTGGTGTGTATACAAAGAGG
>NW_022105869.1:0-1193 GCF_000313985.2 Echinops telfairi
CCCGGGGAGGAAGATGAGGACGAGGTAGAGAAGCTACTTCCACAATTCACCTCCCAGCTCCTCAGTCTGAATCGGTGTTGACCTCATCCTGCACTCTGCCACCTTCCTCGAGAACCACCTCCACCAGCTGCGCAGATGCTCGCAGACCCCACTGAAGACCCTCAGAATAAGTCATTGCACGCTGTTGGACCATGACTTGACACACCTGTTCTTGTGTCCCTGGAGCTGAGTGGTGTAAGCATGACAGGCTTCCGTTATGAATTCCTCCCTGCTCTGCTGAACCAGGTCTCAGCCACCCTAGTAGACCTGGACCTAGCTGACTGTGGCATGCTGGACTCTGAACTCAGTGCCTTGCAGCCAGCTCTGAGCACCTGCTCTCAGCTCAGAACCTTGATGCTCTGTGGAAACCCAGTGTCCATGGCTGTCCTACAAGAGCTGCTGGTTCACACTGTCCCAAGGTACAAGTTTACCTTTCTAAAGCTTCCTGTCCCTCTACATGCTGTGTGGGCCCCCATGAACTCTACACAGGGCTACTCTTGAAAAGGTGATGGGGGAGTTGAGGCTGATCCTGGAGCCTATCAGGCCCCACTCAGTAAGCTTTGCTCACAGGACTTGTCACAAGGTTTGTGATGCAATCTGCATTCATCTGGACAACTAGTGCCATGACCCTCTTCTTTGTCATCTCTCCTCAGTCGTCATAACTTCTGCCTCTGGATCTCAATGCCATTTTTGAAAGACTAGCATTTTGAAAGACTAGTCTATGGTTTCAATGGGATTCACAAGGATTGGTCAGAGGATGCATCTGACATGACCAGTTTGACTGAAGTCAACCCTTCACTGGAACCAGACAACATGGAAGCCAAGACACAGGAGATCTGCTAGGACTGCAAGTGCTCCCGATGTTACAAAGTGTGTTAGTTACATAATCTGTGGTCAATTTGAGACTTACGAGTGAAGGGGTGGATTTAGTCTGTCAATCAGGTCACAGCTTGATGACCTCATTTGGAGCCGCTAAGGAGATAAATAGCTTGCTGGAGGCGGGATACAGAAACTCATTCCCTGGGAGACATTGCAGCTGACAAGACACATCTAGCTAGACCAGTGCCCTGAGCTGGAGGAGTCATGCAGAGACTCCTGCCAGCACTGAGATGCTTATACCACTGCTGGGTCCACAAGATGTTCCACCCACTGGC
>NW_022105869.1:3139-4102 GCF_000313985.2 Echinops telfairi
CTGGTTTTGTTTCTCTAGAGAACTCTGTCTAACACACTGCCTGAATCTGTTGGCTGCTGATTGAGAGCAAGATAAGAAGCAGCGCAATGTGTAGACCAGGAGGGTCTTTGAGAAGAAATGAACATCCAGTTCACCATGACCTTCATATTTAGATTTCAGAGGATGTCTTCTTATTTTTGCATGTGATTATATCCAGGGTTGATGTAAATTAATTACTGTCTAGTGTAAATGTTTAAACTATTCCACAATTTGTGTGTGTGTGATTTTGGCAGCTATCCATTTTTTTCTTTTTTCTTTTTTAAGAATTCTGGGAACCTCAGTTAATTGAAGTGGGCTGTGATACTGTTGAACTCCAAAGGACTCTGAGGAGGTTAGAAGAACATTATTTGCTTTTTTCCAAGTTTTTCTTCACTTGTAGCTCCTGGCTGAAGGTAATGGGAATTTCGCCAAGGTTAGAATTGGGTTCAAGAGTGGAAAAAAAAAAAAGATAGAGAAATCGTTGGGTCAGATGGTAGCAGACATTTCGTTGGAGAAGCAGTTAGGGAAGAAAGAAGAGGAAAAGAGAGAGATTTTAAAAAATCATTTTATTGGGGGCACATACAACTCTTATCACAATCCATCCATCCATCTACTGTGTCAAGCACATTTGGACATTTGTTGCCACCATCATTCTCAAAACATTTGCTTTCTACTTGAGCCCTTGGTATTAGCTCCTCATTTTCAGTCCCCCTCCCCACTGCCCCTCCCTCATTAACCCTTGATAATTTATAAATTATTATTTTGTCATATCTTACACTGTCCGACGTCTCCCTTCACCACTTTTCTGTTGTCTGTCCCCCAGGGAGGGAGTTATGTGTACATCCTTATAATTGGTTCCCCCCTTTTATCCCACCTTCCTTCCACTCTCCTGGTACCGCCACTCTCAACACTGGTCCTGAGGGGTTCATCTGTCCTGGATTCCCC
>NW_022105870.1:0-990 GCF_000313985.2 Echinops telfairi
TATGGGCTGTTTATGCTCCCTGGAACTGTTCTGAGACTGATGTTTGACTCAGAGGTTGTTTGCTATGTTGAAAGCTTCTGTACTCTCCTCTGTACTAACTTCTGGTATTCCATAGCTCTGGCTACCTTGTTGTGTTGATGTTTACTAAGGGACTTGTTCTGCAGGTTTGTCTTGGAGTTAAGCAATGCACCTGGGTTTTGAATTTTTTCCAACAAAATATTTCTTCTCTTTTTTATATTGAGCTTGTGGGTTGCCCTGATTTGGGGGCTGTCACTCTGAACCCAGGGAAGGAAATCTAGCTCATCAGAGCAGTTGTTTTCTTCTCGGCCAACTGGAACTGAATTTGCTCCCCAAGCTATGGGCTACCCCTTTGTGCTTTGCCAAACTGCGATTTGACACAGGTAAATTTCCCGATGTCTTTTTAATTGCTGCAAATCTATGGTTACCCACACCAACCCCTAGACTGCAAGATCAAGGCTTCCAAAAGTGAGGAGAACTCTGGTGTGGGGTCCTGTGACCAGATTTCAGAGGCTCTGCTTGAGGCTGGAATCATGACCACTTTTAGGCAGCAGCTTGGGGCAATCGCTGCTTGCTGTGGAACTGGGATCCCAGGAGGGACTTGGTCTGGCAGAGCTTGCAAGCCCAGCAAAATGAGATAAGAGCATCTCAGTGAGTTCTCGGTTCATTTTGGGAGTGAAGATTAAGAAAAACAGGGACCAGACCCTAGTACTCTGATTCTAATTTTAATACTCAGCCTCCCAGTTTCATTCTCCTTACCTCTTAGTTTTCTGGTCTGGAGGGCAAATCTACCAGTATACCATCTTCACAAATTGTTAAAAAAATTAGTCATTTTTAGACTAATTTGAGTCTAAAAATGTATCCACTATTCTCAAAATATTTTAATACATAGCTTTGGGATGTTGTAAGAAGAAAAACTGCTAAGTGCATGGGTGGAGTCTGACTGGCTCACTACTACAAAAAACAGTACTC
>NW_022105870.1:2684-4150 GCF_000313985.2 Echinops telfairi
CAGGTCCGGCCCAAACACATCCACCAATGGATCAGAGCAGAAAATCCAGACATAAATGCATCAACCTACTGTCATCCATCTTTGACAAAGAACCTAGAAAGACCCAATGGGAGAAAGCCTCTTCAACAAATGGCGTTGGACAAACTGGATTTCCATATGCAGAAGAATGAAACAAGGACCAATGCTTTTCTCATGCACAAGAACATATTCAAAATGGATCAGAGACCTAAATATAAACCTCAAATCTCTCAGTATTATCGATTTGAAGGCTGGAACAAACTTAAGGGCCCTATTGCAGGGCATACATAGACTACAGACAACAGAAGACAAGATAAATGATTGGGACAAGCTGAAATTACATCACTTGTGCACACCAAAGGACTTCATCAGGAAAGTGAAGTGGGAACTCCCAGCTTGGGAAAAAATTATTTATAATGACATAACAGACAAAGAGCTAATTACCAAAATAAACAGACTTCTACAACAGTTCAATAAGAAAATAACAAGGGACCCAATTAAAAATTTGGAAAAGATATGATCAGACAGTTTATCAAAAAGGACATGCAAATGGCTAACAAACACATGTAAAAATCCTCACAATCACTAGACATCAGGGACATGCAAATTTAAACCACAATGAAATACCACTTTATATCATAATGCTAACTCAACTCAAAAGAATAGAAAACAACAAATGCTGGAGAGGATGTGGAGAGATTGGAGCTCATATACAGTGTTGGTGGATTGTAAACACGTACAGCTACTGTGGAAAACAGTATGGTGGTATTTAAAGCAGTACTGGGAATGGAAATCCTGTATGATCCAGCAATACCACAATTAGGCATATACACAAGTGGAGGTATGCTCTCCCATGTTCATAGCAACACATAGCATGAAACTGGAAGCAGCTCAAATGTCCAACATTGGGAAGATGTATAAAGAAACTGTGGTACATGGAAACATTGGAAAGATGTATAAATAAACTGTGGTACATGCACACAATGGAATACTTTGCATCCTTAAAAAACAGTGAGTAAAGAAAGCATGAAACACCACATGACATGGAAGGACCTGGAAACCATTATGCTGAATGAAATAAGTCAATTACAAAAGGACAAGTATTATAAGAGCCCACTACTATAAGGAAAAATACCAACTAAACAAATCTTAGGGACTGATTCCAGAAGGGGAAAAAAAAGGAGGGGGCTAAGTTTACCTACTGGCAATTAACCATGCATCATCTCCCTCTTAAGCACCTCAGAAGAGCCATTGTGAAGGAGCCCTCACATAGTCTGGGCTCACTCCTACAAGAGAGGGGATATGGGAGAAGACCTTCCACTTGAGGATATACAACATTGAAATAAGGCTGAGGCAAATCAATACCTCCCCATTCTCCCCCCCCCCCACCCCCACCAAAAACAAAAACAAAAAAAGATGGAAGGAGAACCTTACTGGAAAATCAAGCC
>NW_022105871.1:0-1197 GCF_000313985.2 Echinops telfairi
ATACTAGGAGGGTAAGGGAAGGGGTGGGGGAGTAAGTGGGAACCGATCATAATGATTAACATATGATCCTCCTTCCAGAGGGACAGACAACAGAGAAGTAGGTGAAATGAGGCAGTGGTCACTGTAAGACATGGGAGGAAAAAAAAGAATAATTTATAAATTATCAAGGGGCATGGGGGAGGGAGGGGAGGAGAGGGAGGGAAAAAATAAGGAACTGATGCCAGGACCTCAAGTGGAAAGAAAATGTTTTGAAAAAGATGATGACAACATATGTACAGATGTGTTTGACACAATGAATACATGTATGGATGTGATAAGAGCTGTAAGAGGCCCCAATAAAATAATAAAAAAATAAAGTCAGTTTGTGAACAAAGTATTGAGAAAAGACTGATCAGTACACTGTAAATGTAGACTTATAAACTCTTGCCACTTGCAATCTATACATAACAAAGATTTGTTTGCAGATTTTAAATTTTTTTTCACTATTTTTATGGATTTAATATATCTATCTCCCCAAAGTTAAGTCTTACCTTTTAAGTATTTTTTTAAAGCAAGTATTGACTTCAATATTACTAACGAACCAAGAGTGTTGGACTCAGAGTTGGCAAGTGGAGTTTATGCAATGCCACAGAAAAAAATATTTACCTGAATCTAGACCTCAGGTCTGCTTGTTGAGAGCACCCCATGAAGTAGATTTTACTCTATGATAACTACGTTTCCTGGTATACTTCATACTTCCCATGATTTTAATCAGTTACTTTAATAGATTTTATTAGTGCCTACTGTGTGATTGGGATATTTTTATTGTCCCAATAAAGCAATATTGTATTGGGATTGGGTTGTTTTTATTGTCTAACTATTTGGCCAAAAGGGAACTTCACACTACTGAAAGTTTATACTTTACTTTTTTATATACTTGACAAGAAAAAGAACATTTCACAGATGCCTGTCTCAACTGGATACAATTGGTCTGCTGCCTAAGTCACTTTAAGTATAGAATTCTTGGAAATGGTACTAGAAGGTATAAATGGTCTTAGGGAATAAACCTGGAAAGTAACTGAATGAAGAGAACAAGTCAGCATCTTACTGAAAAGCTGTGGCCTTGGAAGAAAGACTGCAGGAGAGAGAGGCACTTTGCTGCTTTCCATCCACCCCCTGAAGTCTCTCTCTCTCTCTCTCTCTCTCTCTCTCTCTCTC
>NW_022105871.1:2640-4077 GCF_000313985.2 Echinops telfairi
TTGTTACAAATTGAACATAATTAAAGCATAGTGATTAATCACAAAAACAATATGTAATTATATGTTGTGAAATATTTATTTTAATGGAAAATTAATGAAATTTTGTCTTGAAGCATGGTGTAGCATGGGTCACATTCTTCACACCGGGTACTCGTCTGTGGACATATCTGCATGTGGGCGAACGCACCTGGAGATGGATAGAGGCACTGTGTCTTGGTTCCTAAGACCATCGGAAAGATGTTTTCCAATGGTCTTAAGCGACCTCTGTAAAAGGGTGTTTGACTCCCAAAGGAGGTGCGACCCACAAGTTGAGAACCGCTAATAATTAGAAGGATCTGGTAGGAGGATTTTGTGTATCAGAACAAGGTACCAAATTATTGGTTCTGAGTTTCTTCATGTGAGGATGACACAGGACCGGGCAGTGTTTTGTGTCGGCTTTGTTTTATTGTACGTAGGGTCGTTGTGAGACTGTACAGACTCAACCCACCCGATAACAGCAACAATGGCCCTGTCACTAAGCGTTTGACGGCTCAACACAAGGTCTTCCATTGGGACAGTCTTGGAACGCCAAAGGGGCGGTTCGGCTTTGTCCTGAGGGCGGGTCTCCATGAGATGAAATAGATCCAGGGGTAAAGGGTTTGTTTTTGTTTGTTTCCTCATTGATAGATTTGAAGCTAATACTCATCTTCTGAGCCAGGTATAATATTTGGACAAATGATGTTAACGGGAGTTGAGCAGAGGAACGTTTCTCATAACATTCTCATTCACCTGCAGGACCTTAAAAGGAAAGCTAGTGCCACTTTGAGGTGAGTATTGGACGGCTAATCTCAAGGTGGGTGGTTCACGTCCAGAAGGTGCTCTGCTTGACAAAGATGAGTCTCTCTGCCCCCGCCAAGATTTACAGCCTCAGAAATTCTATAGGGGGTGGCCGTGAGAGGGTATGCACTCAATGGCAATGAGATTAGGATGAACACTTTTTAAAAACTGAAGTGAAATAACTTCCAAGGGATAATAGATTCGGTGTATGAAGATTTAAACACTTTTTTGGTAATGTCTGGCATAACAGGTATGCTCTTAATTAAAATATCACAGTACTAAGTTTACAACTAATTAAATTACCCTAAAACCTATCTATTATTGAGAGCTGGTGTTGAAAGAGATCTAATGACACAAATCCCAGTTGACTGGATGGCCCTGAGTTTGGTTTGGGAAGGATTCAAAATTTTTCTAAATGCACAAAGCAGCTGGTGCTGAAGAGAAGGTCCACGACTGTCCTCTTAGCAAGGTGATTGTGAACTAACTGGCCACTAGGCACCATGCGACCAGCTGCTTGCCCTTTGTCCTGTCACTTATCACATATTAAATGGCATTTAGATAAATGGTAAAATAATGACGTTTAACACAAAACAGCAGTCTTCCCTCACTCCCCCCCACCCC
>NW_022105872.1:0-828 GCF_000313985.2 Echinops telfairi
GCCGAGACAATTTTTTAAGTAGATATATTTATGTCTAATATTTTAAACGTTTTATATTTTACTTTTTAAAAAAGATCATTTTATTAGAGGCTCTTACAGCTCTTATAACAATCCACACATCAATTGTATCACGCAGATTTGTACATATGTTGACATCATCATTTTCTAAACATTTACTTTGAATTTTACTTTTATATCTGATTCTCAAACAAGTTATTTTGGTGTAAGAACGAGGTAGGCTGTATAGCTTTGGTTTTACCACCCCCCCCTCCGAAAAAAATAGTTGTTCAGCTATCCAATACTACTTTTTTTCAATAATCTTTTTCACTCTGTTTTGAAATGTTGCCTTTTCATATTTTTACATTGCCTTATAATTACGGGTTCATTTTGGTGATTCCAATGTATCCCATCGATCTTTTTTAGTACACACTCCTTATTTTTCTGGAATTTCTATTTTTAAACCGGATACAGCTAGCTTCCTTTTATTACTCTGAAAGATGTTAAAGGTTATCATGCATACTGCCGAATCACTTTCTAGAATGATTGTGTCATTATTACGCATCCTTGCCAGCACTAGGACCTTCTAAAAATTCCTTGAAATATGCATAGTCTTGAAATTGCCTGGTCTCAATGAGTTGATGCCTTAAAAAGGCAGTTGTCATTGGTGTTATGGAATCAGCTTCTACTCATAGGGATCCAATGGACAACAGAAGGAAACCCGGACACAGCCGGGCACACAGGCCTGTGCCCTGTCACAATGGTATGTCTGAGCCCATTGTTCAGCCACGAGGGCCTGCTTTTTCGTTGCCCCTCGATGTTACCAAGCAC
>NW_022105872.1:3188-4185 GCF_000313985.2 Echinops telfairi
TGGAGAATGAGCAGCTGAGGCCAGAGGCTTAAGTGGACAGCAAATGTTTTGAGAATGATGAGGGTAATGAATGTGAAAATGTGCTTTACACAATTATATGTGTGGATTGTTATGAGTTGTAAGAGCCCTCAGTAAAATGATTTAAAAAAAAAAAAAGCTCTTTTGCCCTTGCAAAAATCCAGCAATTGATTCTTTTTCTTATACCTCCCTAGAAGAGATTTAAAAAGAAAACTTTTTTAAAGCCCCTTCATCTTTGCCCTTTTTTTCCCTTGACTGAACAAAGTCCAGCCAGGTTTAGTTATAAACCACGCAGAGCTAATTACACTAGCAGGCAGCTCAGCCAGCCACCTTTCCACCTTTGCGACTGCAGGAAGGCACCGGCAGGGACAAGAGGTGAGGAGGCATGGCTGCGGACAAAGGCCGGAGAGACTCGCTCCGAGAGAGCACGAAGGAATGCCGAACCAACAACGGGTTTGTTCAAAACGAAGACATCCTGGAGGGGCAGCCAGATCCTGGCAGCCCAGAGGATACCCCTCAGCCCTGCACCCTGCCCATGCAGGACCCCAACTTCAGGGCCACGAAGCCCTTCGCAGGGATGCCCAAGGAGGTGCTGCTTCAGTTCTCCAGCCAGGCCCGCTACCGGGTGCCGCGGGAGGTCCTCTTCTGGCTCACCGTGGCTTCGGTGCTGGTGCTCATTGGCGTCACCATCGCCATCATCGCCCTCTCCCCAAAGTGCCTGGACTGGTGGCAGGTGGGGGCCATGTACCAGATCTACCCGAGGTCTTTCAAGGACAGCGACAAGGATGGGAACGGAGATCTGAAAGGTGGGTGTAGGGAGAGCTCCGGGAGGGAGAGGGTGGGGCGGGGCGGTTTATGGCTCTCATCTCCCCAAAGCCATTGGCCACCTGGATTGTGCAGTAAGCACATTCCTGTGAAAAGAGTCAGGCCAAATGTCACCTTGTTTATGGTATTTAAAAAGTCACCCAGCAATTCTTCC
>NW_022105873.1:0-1029 GCF_000313985.2 Echinops telfairi
GCAAACATCTACCTACTTCCGTCCAACCCCCAACCTTCCACTGCAAACATCTAACTAGTTCCGTCCAACCCCCAACCTTCCACTGCAAACATCTAACTACTTGGTGCCATCGCCACGTAGGGATCTTCAGGACGCAGCCTACTTGGCTAGATCATAAGGACACAGAGCAGCCTGGGAGAAACTAGCTGCAAAGCACAGCGCTGACACGGACGGGTATTCCAAATATACACGGCATCTAGGATATACGTAGAACTCTCAAAACTCAACAACGATAGAAACAATCAATCCAACTAAAACAAATGAGCCAAAAGACACAGACGGACGTTTCACCAAAGAGACTGTACAGATGGCAACTAATCGTGGGGAAAGACGTCCAAAGAGTCTACAGACGAATCCTGATCAAGAGGGGAAGAATGCAAACCACCAAATTCTCCTGGACTACAGACTCTGTGGAGCCACGGAGCTGGACGAGCCTCTCAAATGACTAGCCTGAGATCATCTTTATAAAATTTTATTTTAATAAATCATTGTATTGGGGGTTCTTACAGCTCTTATAACAATCCATACATCAATTGTGTCAAGCACACTTGTACATAGGTTGTCACCATCATTTCCAAAACATTTGCTTTCTACTTGAGCCTTTGGTATCAGCTCCTCGTTTTCCCCCTCTCCCCCACCCTCCCTCATGAACCCTTGATCATTTACACAGTATTTTTATTTTCATATTTTACACCGACTGCTGTCTCCCTTCAACCACATTTCTGTTATTTATCACCCTTGGAGGGGGGCATATATCTAACCTTATGATGGGCTCCCTCTTTTCCCCCTCTCCCCCACCCTCCCTCATGAACCCTTGATCATTTATACATTATTTTTATTTTCATATTTTATACCGACTGCTGTCTCCCTTCAACCACGTTTCTGTTATTTATCACCCTTGGATGGTGGGGGGGGCTGTATGTCAATCATGGCCATTGGTTTCCCCTTTCTCCCACCTCCCCTCCCGCCATCTTCCCCCTCATGGTGTTG
>NW_022105873.1:2730-4184 GCF_000313985.2 Echinops telfairi
CCTGGTAAAATGGTACAGTCACTACGAAATACAGTTTAGTAGCACCTTAAAAAAACTAGCCACACATTACTGTACAACCTGGTAATTAAATCCTGGGCATTTATCCCAGAGAATAAAAACTTATATCTGTATAAAAATGTGTACACTGATGTTCTCAGCAGTTTTATTGATCATGGGCAATTGGTGGAAACAACCCAGGACTCCTAAGAGGAGTGGGCGGTAACACAATGGCGATACGTCTTCACCCTGGAATACCACTCAACAATAAAATGGAAGGGGAAAAAATCTTGATATACACAAAAAAATTGCATGAATCTCCAAGGAATATGCTGGGGGAGGGTAGGGATCAACCTCATGAAGTTATATACTAGATGATTCTCTAAAATCATTAATCATTAAAGCACAGTCGCACACACGTGCATGCACAAACACTGCCATTCAATTCCTACTCAGAGCAACATTATCTGGGACAGAGAACTGACCCACAGGGTTTCCAAGGCTGTAATGTCTTCTGGAAGGCATGTCTCTCTCTCGTAGAGCAGGCCGGAGAACAATTTTCAGATAGCAACAGAGTGAGCTGCTCTGTCACCATGTGTCACCCGAGGTACTTCCAAAATAAACCAAATCCCTTCCATCAATCCAGACGCGTAATAACCTGACAGGACAGAACTGCTCCAACAGAGCCTTGGGCGCTGCAAATCTTTACGGGACAGACCACCTCATCGTTCTCCCTCAGAGTGGCTGCTGGGTTCGAACCACCAACCTTTCAGTTAACAACCCAATGCTTAACCCACTACACCACCAGGGCTCTTTAGGGCTGCTTCACGAGTTCTTAAATCAAACAAAACCGGTGGCATCGTGTTGATTCCAACTCACAGCAGCCCTGTAACACAGAGGACAATTGCCCCATCAGGTTTCCAGGCTATAATCTTTCTGGAAGCAGGCTCCCACATCTTTCTCCCGGGGAGCAGATGGAGGTTCCAATCCATCCACCTTCTGACTAGCTCCTAACCACTGTGCCACTAGGGTAAGGTGACCAGATTTTAACATTGGTAAAGCGGGACACCATTGACCGGGAGGGGGGGGGTGTTCTTGATTAAAAATTTGGTCTATATGGAGCAACAAAAATTTTCATAGAATGCAAAAATAGTGTTGTAATATATTTTTTAGATTTCAACATAAGTATAATTTACAAATATAATACATTAAAATTATGTATAGTATTATTTTATTCTTTGGCATATTTCTCATTTGAGTGAATTTTTTTTAGTAGACTGCTGTCATTGTTTAAAAGGTCATGAAATTTTTCACAAGAATTTGTTAAATTATATTTCACACATAAAATGGCTTTCAAAGTCTCAACACTTAATTGTGAATTTCCTGATGTCCACACTTTATTTACCATAGAAAAAAATACGTTCAGTCGCAGAATTAGTTCCTGGTAAGGACAGTGC
>NW_022105874.1:0-1465 GCF_000313985.2 Echinops telfairi
GTCGGACAGTGTAAGATATGACAAAATAATAATAATTTATGAATTATGAAGGTTCATGAGGGAGGGGGAGGGGGAAGGGAGGGGGAAAATGAGGAGCTGATATTAAGGGCTCAAGTAGAAAGCAAAGGTTTTGAGAATGATGATGGCAACAAATGTGCTTGACACACTGGATGCATATATGGATTGCAATAAGAGTTGTACAAGCCCCCAATAAAATGATTTAAAAAAATAATCAAAACTCACATTTGAATATAAAAATAAATAAATAGCACCAACTAGAGCTCAGTGCTCTTCAGAGAGGCCTGGATCACATGTGTCAGTTAGTTTTGTGGGGTTTGTTGTTGTGGTTTTGTTTTTAATGTAGCCACCATGGGCGGGCATCGGTGGTGGTTCTATGTTAGAATTTTCACCTTCCATGCCTTCAATTTCTCCCCAGTGTGCTTCCTGCACAGCCACCTCCCATCTCATCTGTCAGTGGAGGCTCGGGTGTTGCTATGATGCTGTGCTGCTTTCAATGAGGTGTCCAAACAAAGACAGATCAGGAAGAGAGGTCTGGTGATCTGCCTCCCTATGATCACAATGTCTTGGTCCCCAGCAGCTCCGGGTGGTGGGACAGGACAGCTTAGTGCTTTGTTCCATGGTGCACGAGCTCACCAGGAGACTCCAAGACACGTTCTGGCACCAGGGTCATTTTTCCATAAAAGCAGAACCCAGCAGGTTTGGGTTGTACACACATAAGGTGCCACTGGGAGTCAATGGGGAACACTGGACATAGGTCGGAGTACATCCCTCAGAGTTATCCTATGGAGAGAAAGGGGGCTGGGGTGTCACCCCCAACTTCCCTCATCGTTCACTAGTTGGTTCTGAGGACTTGACCTCCCCCAAAGGAGCTATAGGTGGGGTGTCCATAAGGTCTCCCCTGTGTTCCCACTGGATGCTTGAGTGGCTGGCCTGGCGTGGAGAATAGGACACAAATGCCCCATAAAACATCAGGCTGTGCCCTGGTTGTGTGGCTTCCTGTTTTCCCAGGGCACCTCTACTGCCCCAGCCTTGGGCTGGTCCCCTGCTCCATGACCCTCAGATCCCAACCTCCCAAAGCAAGCACCTCAGAGATGTGACCGCATTGAAAACGGATCCCGGTAAAGCAGCCACACGGATGTGGTTCAGGTGCCGTCGAGTGGATTCCCACTCATAGTGTCCCTCTGCGCCCCAGAATGCAGCCCCGCCCCCTCCTCACAATCGTTCTCACGTTGGAGCCCATTGTCATGGCCACTGTCTTCCTCCTTCTTGGCCAGGGTCTTCCTCTTTCTTGCTGCCCCTCCACTTTTCCCCAAGCACGATGGAGCCCTGCCATTCTCAGCTCCAGGCTGATGGCTGGCAGAAAAGCTCCCTTCTCCCGACTCCTAGACCCCTAAACTGGTCAGTCTTCTTCACCAGTCCAACCCTGACCCCAGCCCCCCACCCC
>NW_022105874.1:3004-4141 GCF_000313985.2 Echinops telfairi
TGGGTGGGCACAGTGGCTGCAACAATTCGCTCAAGCACAACCATGGTGAGGGCGGTGCAGGACCAGCATTTCATTCTGTTACCTGCAACTGATGCAAAGGCATTTGAAGACAACAACACGTATTTACCAGCTAAGGTTTACCAGCTGTGTACATAGATCCAAACTTGTCACCCTCCTGAGTGAGCCCCGGTCTGAATGCCGCCTCTTAGACACTGCCAGTAAATGCCAGCCCTTGGTCTACCTCCATCTTGCATCCAAGGCCACATGCCCCAGCCACCTCCCCAAACGTGGGCTGGTGTCCTGGCATCATCCACCCTTCTCACCCTTCTGATCCGCGGGGGTGAACTCACCTGCGGAGAGCCTGCGTGAAGAAAGGCCCTTGGTTTCACGCACTGCTCTCGCTATCTTGAGAGGACCCAGAGTTGTCATGAAGGCGCAGAACATTCGCCTGTGTACCATCACTGCATAAAACATGGGCTGCTCCCACGCACAGGGGGCTACGTCAGCTCTCAGCTGACAGAGGTCTTCTGGAGAAGCTCCCACTAGTCTGGGACCCTCTCAGTGACTGTCCCCTTTGACTTGCCCGCGCAGAACTAAGAAAGAGCCTCCTAGAACACACCTCCAACTCCAGGAACCCCAGGGACAGGTGAGGAGGACGCTTATCCAGGAACAAGGTGGCCGGTCAGGGGTGAAGACTGTTCCCTTCTGATACAGAGTAAATCGAGTGCCCCAAACACGTACAGACTTTTCACAAGAACCACAACTAGGCTGACAGTTTGTCGCACTGTGGTGGCTTGTGTGTTCTTATGGCACTGGAAACTGTGTCACTGGTATGTCAAGTACCAGCAGGGTGACCCAAAATGAACAGGCTTCAACGGAGCTCCCAGACAAGGGACAGACAATGAAGAAGGACTAGACTCCCCACCGCAGAGGAATCGGTCGCTGAAAACCCTATGCATAGCATCGAAGCATTGGCACGTACCAAAAACCCTATGCATAGCATCGAAGCATTGTCATGTACCGAAAACCCTATGCATTGCATCGAAGCATTGGCACGTACTGAAAACCCTATGTATGTATAGCATCGAAGCGTTGTCACGTACTGAAAAACCTATGCATTGCATCGAAGCGTTGGCA
>NW_022105875.1:0-1194 GCF_000313985.2 Echinops telfairi
TGCGTTGTTATCTGTAATCAGGGGGCTTGCATGCCCCCACAGATATATAAGCTTTGGTCAGAAATAAAACCCGACGAGAGCTCTCTCCTGCCCTGCCGTCTCCCACTCCACGTGGACCACCAAGAGGAGCTGAGGTGAGCAGCTACCATGAAATGTGTCTGACTTCTTTATTTTAGTCCTTGGAATGTTGGGGCAGAAGATATGCAGACTTCAATAGGTCATTCATATTCCAGAAGCTGGAAATTGGGCCCTTGAAGTTCTATCCTCCTGAGGAGCCGGAGAGGAGATGGGGGCTGCCTAGCCTGGACCGGCCCAAACACTTCCCACCCACCCTACCAGGGAGGGGAATGCAGGTAGAAATGCCCACTGAACTTCCAAAGCAACTCCATCACTGTGGGTGGTGGGTGCAGGGCCAAGCGCCCGAGATGGGAGGTTCCCCCCGCCCCCACCCCCAAGCAGTGTGCACCAGCCTGCAGATCCAGGTCCAGGCAGCACCAGGGTGGGGTGGGGTCCCCAAGGTCAGCTGGCCTGCATTCTGCTGGGGCAGGGTGGGGGTTCCCTGAGGCTGGGGCACGCCTGCCCCCTTCCCCCTGACCCCGCCCCCTTTCACGTCACCATCTCCTCCCTTTCCCCACACCCCACAAACCCAGAGGTCAATCTTGTGGGCACCGCCCCCAGGCTCTGGTCCTTTGCCCCTGGTGGTGTGGTGGGCTGCTGACCCTAAGTGGGGGTTCCCACCATCAAGGGGTCTGCCTGGGAAAGAAGAGGCCTGCCTGCTGCTCCCCCACAGGCCAGGCCAGCACAGGGCTACAAGGGTTGGGGCAGGGCTCCCAGGCAGTGTCCGGGACTGCCCACTTTCATCCCCACCGCGGTCCTCTGGGGCCCTCTGGAGGTCAGTGAGGAGAAGGACAAGCAGGTCCTCCCACCAGAAAGGGGCCTGGGGGACCTGGCAGAAAAATGGCCAGACCAGCTTGGCAGACTCCCATGTCCCACCCACCCCCACCTCATCCCACCCATGTGCGAGTCCAGGTGGACAAGAGGAACCAATGCATAGACACTCAGGTGTGTATAAGAAAGAGCTTTATGTGCAAGACCAACTGAATATTGAGAAAACATCCCAGCCCAGTCCAGATCCAGTCTGTAAGTCTGATACTAGCCCCTATGTCTGATACCCATCTACAAAGTCCTCTTCCA
>NW_022105875.1:3060-4158 GCF_000313985.2 Echinops telfairi
GGGGTGTGGGGGCCTGGGAGGGGAGGGGGCAGTGAGGGGTGATGGGGAAGGGAAGGGCTTGCACAGGCCCGGTCAGGACTTTGGACCACCTTGAAGCTCCTCAGACTGGGGCCCCCAGCCTGGGAGTGTGGGCGGGGCACTAGCTGGAAGCCCTTGCTCCATTGTCTGCCGCCCCACCCCGCCCCGAGGTGGCTGACCAGGTTTCAGGAAATTGAAACTCAGGGCCTTTGGTGCCCCTCCCCCATCCCTCCATTCTGCAGCTCCCACCCCACCTCCTTGGCATGCAAGACACAGGAAGCAGGGGGGACCACCTTGAGCCTGAGGGCACTGGCTGCTCCTGCATGTGTGTGTGTGTGTGTGTGTGTGTGTGTGTGTGTACATACTGCCCTGCTAGGAGGCTGCCCCCACTGCCCTCCTTCCTGGGAGGTGGGCTCAGGCACCCACCTCAGTCTAAGGCAGTGGCTCTCAACCATCCTCATACCGCGACCCTTTCATGCAGTTCCTCATGTTGTGGTGAACCCCCCACCCCCACCCATCAAATTATTTTCGTTACTACTTCATCACTGTCATTTTGCTACTGTGATGAATCAGACGACCCCTGTGAAAGGGTCGGTCCACCCCCAAAGGGGTCGCGACCCACAGGCTGAGAACCGCTGCTCTGAGGGCTGAGCATCCCTGCAAGGAGGGCGGAGGCCAAGTGGGCTTTGCCGGGGCTGCTAACAGAGCCAGCAGTGCACAGCCACCAGCGGAGGCGGTGCTGCCGTGGGGGCCTGCAGCTTCCAAGTGGCCAAGCGCAGCTCTGCCCGGGCTGCGGGCTCGCCGTGGGGGAGCGGGCTCCAGATTTGGGTGGGTCGGTGGTTCAAAGTCCCCAGCCTCTCTGAGGGAGGAAGAGGGCGCTGTCCACACCCTCCGAGACAGACTCCCTGGGGCAGCTCTTAGACTTCGCTTGGAGGGTGCCCTGTGGAGCCAGCTTTTCCAGCATCCTTAGGGGAGCACATGCCTGCCCACTGCCCTCACGCATCCAGTCAGTCAGCCCCTGACGCTAGGCCGGAGGTCGCCCCTGCAGCCTTCTCTGTCAGCCTGACCCTGCCCCCCCCC
>NW_022105876.1:0-948 GCF_000313985.2 Echinops telfairi
CGCTTATCTGCTTGCCGCTAGTTTGCTCATACTTGGACAACAGAAAAGTGGGTGAAGGGAGACATCGGTCAGCATAAGACATGACAAAATAATAACATTTTATAAATTATCAAGCATTCGTGAGGGGGGAGGGAGATTGAAAAAATGTGGAGCTGCTATCAAGGGCTCAAGTAGAAAGAAAATGTTTTGAAAATGATGATGGCAATAAATGTACAAATGTGCTTCACACAATGTATGTATGTATGCAATATTGTGATAAGAGATGTATGGACCCCAATAAAATGATTAAAAAAAGGAACAAAAGAACAAATCGATCATATCTGTGATCAATTCTTAAAAACTGGGTCCAGCAATATTCTAGAAGGTTTAAATATCAAGAGCACATGGTGCTTACTATAGGAGTTTAAGGTTGACAGTCAATGCTCATGGCAGCAGCAGTCAAGAGATCAAAGGATGCACGGCATTGGGTGAATCTGCTGCACAAGACCACTTCATAGTGCTGAAAAGCAAGGGGATTTTGAAGTACTGATGAAAATTGAAGACAACTGTCTTCATTATGAATTACGACTCAAGGTAAAGAAAAGCAAACTAGACCAGTAGTTAACATCATTAAAAAATGAGAAAATATTGAAATTGTCAAGGATTTTGTCTTGTTTGGATCCACAGTCAATGCTCATGGAATCAGCAAAGAGATCAAAGGATATATTGCATTGCATAAATCTGATGCACAAAATCTCTTTAAAGAGTTGAAAAATAAGGATGTTGCTTTGAGAACTAAATTGTACCTGACCAAGCCATGGCATTTTCAATTGCTCATATGTGTGTGAAAGTTGGGCATCGAATAAGGAAGACCAAAGAAGAATTGGTGTATTTGAATTATGGTGCCAGAAAAGAATATTGGTAGTACCATGGACTGACAGAGCACACAAATTGTGGATGCTCCTTAGA
>NW_022105876.1:2712-4082 GCF_000313985.2 Echinops telfairi
TAAACATATGATGCTGCCCAGTCAACTGCTTCTGAAATGCAATTAAACTATCGATCATTTTCTAAGACAGATAGAGGAAGCAGCATCCTCACCCCCAAATGCTACCTACCTACAGGCTTTAGGGAAAATACTCCATAGCCCACACCTGGTCTGGGCATTCACAGGCATTTCTTCCGCGTATCTTGCTACTTGAACAAATTCTGATGCCATTTGCCTACAGTTGATAAAGAGTCACTATGAGTTGGCATGGATTCAATGGCAGTGGGTTTGGTTTTTTTGGGTTAGTGAGTACACAGAATAAAAACAGGAAGAAAAGGTAAAACAATGACAGAGAGCGAACTAAGATTACAAACAAGGAAGCACAAACCTGGAAATGAAGAGTCCCCTAGAAACTGTCGCTAAATCCTGTTAATAAGTTTTACATCTGGTGGGGGAATAGCCAGGAAAGCAGCCCTTGGAAGGTGAGGGATCCCGAGGGATCATTCGGTTGATGAAGCTTTGGAGCCCTCACCCCTCTCTAGCTCTCACAAGCGGTTCCTTCGATCAGCAAAATTTCCTCTTGGGAACTGCGCCTTTTTAAATGTGGAGTCTCTGTAGTCTAGTATCCCAGCCTCAGGGAGAGCAAAGGACTTGTCACAAGGTTGTGCAGGAACAATAACTGCTAATAAGCTGAAATTCAGTGGAAATACATACTTAACCTGTACCGAGAGAATCACACTTCCCTAATGGTCCAGAAAAGACTCCCAAAGGAGGCGTGAGGAAGGCTGACTACTTCTAAAACTCACGACTAGCAGTGCGACCTGTTATCGAAACATTTCCTGCACAGACACTGCACCCACTCCATATACAACAGAATGAAATTGTCCTCATCATGATTTTCCATTTATTTTTTTAAAAATAATTTTATTGGGGGTTCTTACAGCCCTTATCTCAATCCATACATATATCCATTGTCTCTAGCACATTTGTATATATGTTGCCATCATCATTTTCAAAAAAAAATTCTTTCTATTTGAGCCCTTGGTATCAGCTCCTCATTTTTTTCCCTCCACCCACCCCCTCACGCTTGAAACCTTGATAATTTATAAATTATTATTATTTTCATGTCTTATACTAACCGCGTCTCCCTTCACCCACTTTTCTGTTGTCTGTCCCCCTGTGAGGGGGTTATATGTGGATCACTGTAATCAATTACCCTTTTCTCCCCTCAGCTTCCCCTTACTCTCCTGGTATTGCTACTCACATTACTACTCCTGAGGGGTTCATTTGTCTGGATTCCCTGTGTTGCGAGCTCTCATCTATAGGTACATACTCTGGTCTAGCCAGATTTGTAAGGTAGAATTGGGGTCATAATAGTGGTAGTGGGGGGG
>NW_022105877.1:0-978 GCF_000313985.2 Echinops telfairi
TCTTGGCATTAGGAAGGTTGAGAACCACTGCTCTAGGGCAATTCTCCTGTTTCCTATAAGGTCACTATGAATTAGAATGGATGGAATTGATACAATGACATCTAACAGCAGTTCCTCAATATGTATTAAATTCAATAATACATCATTTATAAAGCAGCTGTACTCTTAGAGAAATCCCATGTCTACCACATAAAATAACCACAGAAAACAGACTTAGTAATCACTTTGAGAAGAGAGAGGGACTGTGGTAAATACTTTTTTATGGCATGGTCATCTTTAGTCCCTTATAAGTAAGCCCTGGTGGTACAGTGGTTATGCATTGGGCTGTAATCCATGTGGTCTGCAGTTTGAAACCACCTGCAGCTCTAAGGGAGAAAGACTGGACTTTCTACTCTGGTAAACCGTTACAGTCTTGGGAACTCACAGGGGTCACTCTGAGTCAGCATTGATTCGATGGCAGTGAGTTTGTTTTGTTTTCTTTTGAAAGGTGCAAATTCTGATTCTGATTCTGTGTATTGCTTGCCCTCATGAAGAGATTACTGAAGATATGGGTGCTATAGCAAAGTGTGGTGAAGAAACTAGATGTTGCCTGTCTATCAGAAAGAATAGCTTCGGAAGTCTTAAAGATTTGTCTTAAAACAAGCAGCCATCTAAGTGAGGTGCCAACTAAGTCTACATGGAAGAAGCACCACAGCCTGTGTGATCCAAGGATTGTAAATGATCAAATCCAAAGGAGGGAATGGTATCAGAGCTTATATTGTGAAAACCTGGTTTTTAGAAGGTTATGGATGAGATTGGAGGCCCCACACCCATTTTCCAGGTCCACACGTTGGATGAAACCTTCAGTGCATGTCCTATGATAATAGTTGAGGGATGTGAATAGCCTTGTTAGCAGACTGAGATCATGTAAAGTCAATTATGGCAGACATAGGATAAAAAGTAATATTTTATCATTTGATCTCCTTTTTGACCCATTTC
>NW_022105877.1:3036-4085 GCF_000313985.2 Echinops telfairi
AAAGTATTATGTGTTGTGCTGCTAACCAAAAAGTCAGCAATCCGAATCTACCAGCCACTCCATAAACACAAGGTGCGGCGGTCTACTCCCACCCAGGTCACCTTCCCTGAAACCGTAAGCAGCAGTTCTCTGTCCTACAGTCACGTCACGGTGAGGCAGCATCTGCTCAATGGCAGTGAGTGGCATTGGTGAGAAAAGGCCAGAAAAGCTGAGCCAAGGAATGTTTTTTTTTCAATTGTGACAATGCACTTGCACTTGCTCACTCTTTGAGATTACCAAGGACTGGCCAATGAGAATGTTATTGGGAAAGCTTACTCCATCTTTCATCCCTGATCTTGCTGCTTCAGATGTCTTAAACTCAAAGAATATTCTACAGAAACACAGGTTGAGTCCCTTAAAGATACCAAACCTGCCATTTTGATGTGGTAATCAAAAGGACAGGGGAGGATAAGCAAAATAGAAAGTTGACCTTCAGAAGTGTATAGACCTACTAGATAGAAGATATATGGAGAGAAAATAGCTTCACATTTTGGTACTTTTTCTATTTAAGGTTTTTATAATTTTATAGCAATACTTATTTTTCACTTACCCTTACATCTACCCATCCATATTTATATTAAATTAAAAGTTTCTCCAGTGCTAATGTGATCACACTCTATCATTCTAGTTTTCTCCCCTTCCATGTCTGTTACCTCACACGGAAACAGTTAGAAACCTGGCTCTCACCATCTACCCTCCACTTCCTCAATTGTTCAGTCTCGGTGCAGATAGTCCCCAGGTTACAAACAAGAGCCAGGCCTGTGCCTTTTTTAAAAATTATTTTGAATTCTGTGAAATTTTACTGAACAGGTCATCAGTTTAACATGAACAGTTCATACACTTTTTGTTTCGGCTCTCCCATCGCAATCTCGTCCATGTACCATCTTTATCCAACGTCTTCCCAGTTCTGTTTCCATCTGTCTCTTTAACATTTTGTGAATGAGTCGGAACAGCTGCATATGGTTTTTATTTAGCTTTAATTTAGTGCAAGAGAAGATTCACGGCCTTCT
>NW_022105878.1:0-1575 GCF_000313985.2 Echinops telfairi
TAAGCTATAGAGTTAAATACTGTTGAGTAATGAATTAACTCATTGTAGAAAAGACACTTCTTCTAACAGACCAGAGTAACCAAAAATACCTCTGCACTTTTCAGAGTCCAGTAAAATGTCCTTAGAGTCTATAAAATTAGGTCCATGAACCTCAGTGTAATTTCCTGCAAATGATCTTATAATGGAAAACTTTACTAAACAATATAAGGATTAGCTGCTAGTAAATATAGGAATCCTATATAGTAAATATAAGAAGTTCTTAATTACTAAAAGCCCACGTAAGACTTGGATCCATCCAACTTACCGCAAACTAGCTACAATATGCTCCACATTCCTGGTGTGAATATGATGTCGTTCAAGCAATCCACTGTAGCTAGAGCCTTTCAATGCAAGCTATATCAAAATAAAACAAATTTTATCTTATTATATTGATAATATACTATAACATTATACTCTATATACAATAGAATTGTGGACTTTTGAATGAAGCTATCAAAATGTAATTATTATACTATTACTATTTGTGAAAGCTGTAAGTACAAGCTAAATTAGAAAACCTGATTTTCAGAAAATCAGTTTGATGTGGCCTTTGGTGACTTGAAGATCAAAGATAAACTAATATTTTAAGAAGCAGTCAGATGACCTTTGTTCCACTTGGACCCACAACTCGTTTTCACATTTGTGAGCTCCACTTACTTGGGATTTACCCTGTGCGATCCAAAGGGCTGGTCAGTTCCCTAAGAATGAGTTACTTCTGGGTATAAAAATATTAAATGGGGAGCTAATAGTAATCAGTACAAAAAAGAAGAAAATGTTCTAAAACCGATTGTGTTAATGATTGTATAATACTTCTTGATATGATTGAATAACTGAATTGTTTGATATATGGATTATGTGCCAATAAAACTGGTTTATTAACAAAAAAATATATATATACATCTTTCAAAGATTGTTTCCTACCTGACTGGAATATTTTATTATTATCCTACCAGTAATATTATCCCTTCCAGGCCCATGCCCTTCTAGATATCTCATAAAGCAAAATGAATGTTAGAAAGTTCAGAAATATTCTCACTATCCCACTAAGAAATCTGCCCGCGAAAGTGAAGTCTAGTAGAATTCAAAAGCATTTTTCTTCCCCCTTCCAAATAGCCTTTTCCTGTGCCACTTTATGACACAAAGGCAGTTTTTCACATCCACAAATATATCTTTTGTTTTAAACCATTCTTCATTGATTAAGAAATAAAGCCACTTTGGGGACAAGATTTTTTTTAAAATCATTTTATTAGGGGCTCATACAACTCATATCACAATCCATACACACTTCAATTATGTAAAGAGCATCTGAACATTCATTGCCCTCATCATGCCAGGGGACAAGATTTTTAATAATATCTACTTACCTTTTAAAAAAATACCCCCAAAAATGTATGCATATGGAAGATGCATGTAAGGAAAACAAAAATCATAAATAATCCTAGTGCCTAGAACAAGTGAAGTTAATATTTTGACATTCACTTTTCCAGTTTTTTGTGGTTGTTTTTTATCTATAGATGTTGGATTCAAACTCAAACC
>NW_022105878.1:2409-4180 GCF_000313985.2 Echinops telfairi
AATGCAGAGAATGCCAGAAAGATGTTTACTTGTGTCTTATTGACTATGCCAAGGCATTTGACTACATGGGTCATAACAAACTATGAATAACCTTGAGAAGGATGGGAATTCCAGAGTACTTCATTGTTCTCCTGTGGAACTTGTATTTGGATGAAGAGGGGAATATCACATGGTTTAAAATCAGGAAAGTTGTGTATCAGGGTTGTATCCTCTCATCAGACTTTTTCAATCTGTATGCTGAGCAAATCAGAGAGGCTGGATTATATAAAGAAGAATAAGGCATTACAGTTGGAGGAAGGATGGCTTATTAACAACCTGGGATATGCAGATGACACAACCCTGAGGACTGAAAGTCTGAGGAGGACTTGAAGCACTCACTGATGAAGATCAAGGATTTCAGCCTTCAGTACGGATTAGAACTCAATGTAAGGAAGACAAAAATCTTCACCACTGGACCAATAGGTAACATCATGATAAATGAAGAAAAGGTTGAGGTTGTATTTTGTCTTGCTTAGGTCCACAATCAGTGCTCACGGAAGCAGCAGTCAAGAGATCAAAAGATGGGTTGCACTAGGTACAGCTATTGCACAAGACCTCTTTAGAGTATTGAAAAGTAAGGCTGTCGCTTTGAGGATTAAGGTATGCCTGACCCAAACCATGGTATTTTTCATGGCCTCAGATACATGTGAAAGTTGGACATTGAACAAAGAAGACCGAAGAACAATCGATGCAAGTGAAGTGTGGTGTTGGTGAAGAATACTGAGTGTACCATGAACTGCTAAAAGGGAAAAGCGACCTGTCTTGAAAGAAGTGCATCCTTTGAGGCAAAGATAAGACTTTGTCTTACATACTTTGGACATATTGTCAGGAGAAACTAGTCCATGGAGAAGGACATCATGCTTGGAAGGTGGAGGAGCAATGAAAATCCATCCTCAACCAGATGGATTGACACAGTGGCTGTAACAATGGGCTCAGGCACAGGAATAATTGTGAGGTTGGTGCAGTACCAGGCAGTGTTGCGTTTTCTTGGGTGGAGGGTGTAGCTATGGGCTGGAACTAATTCAAGGGCACCTAACAACACGGACCCTGTAAATTTCAGTATGGTGGTTTAGACGCTTTTGGGTCCAGGTTCTTAGCTAAACTCTAGGAAATTAAGATGACTGAGCAGTTCAGTGTTAGGAACTGAGTCTGAGTTGGCGAAGAGGATTTAAAGAACTTACAAAACTGTCAAGTTTTCTATGATTTTCATAAAGAAGTTTTTGCAGGAACACTAGAATTCCTAAAATGCCAAATCTAAATGTAAAGTTCATTTAACACCCAGACACTTGACATTGGCACAGAAATGTCATTTCATAAATTCTTATTCCCACTCAAATTTCTTCTATACCTCCAGCTCCAGACATCCATTTAGAGAATACAAGCTCTAACAATTTCTTTCGTGCTCTCTAGCTGGACTAGTAAACTTCATGATGGATTTGGCCAACTCAGGCAAGTAAGAGATAAGGGATCTAAAGAAATGACTTAATATATAGCATCAGCTAGAAAATCTTAAACCGTTATTCAACTGTGTAATACCCCTTTTCAAACTGTACTATTTAAATCTTGTTAAGAATGAATACTTGTATCCCTGAAAATAATGACTTCAAAAGCATATTTTAATCATGTGAATTCTTATGTCTTATAGAAGGATTAGAGAAATTACTGAAATTTGTATATATTCTCAGTTCTCCAATTCTATACAAGAGTATACCCTGTTTCCCCGAAAATAAGA
>NW_022105879.1:0-997 GCF_000313985.2 Echinops telfairi
GATAATTTGTTCATAAGGCACAACTCAATGTGAGAAGAAACAACTACAAACATCAAGTAATAATCAGAAGTTGGAATGTGCTAAGTATGAATCTAGGTAAGTAGTAAGTCCTCAAGTGTGAAATGGAATGCACAAAAATGAATATGATAAGGTGTTAGTGAGCTGAAATGGACTAGTATTGGCCATTTTGAATCAGAAAATCATACGGTTTACTATGATGGGAATGACAGAATCGAGAAGAATGATCTTGCATGCAATGTCAAAAAGGATAGTTCAAAGTCAGTCCTGAAGCACAATACTGTGATAGGATTATATCTATATCCAATTAAGTAAATTCAATCAATGCAACCATTATTCAAATTTAAACACCAACCACAAAAGCTTGTGATGAAGAAATTAAAGAATTATGCCAAGGACTTCAGTCGCAAATTGATCAGACATGCAATCAAGATGTACACTGATAATTATTGGCAATTGGAATGTAAAAGTTGGGAACAGAGAGCAAGGCAAAGTAAATGCAAAGTATCATCTTGTTAATACAAATGAAGTTGAATATAGCATAATAGAATTAAGTAAGACCAACATAATTTGTTCATAGCAAAGACATTTTTTCAAAAACACAAAAGGCAACTGTATACATGGACTTCTCCATACGGAATACAAATAAATAAAACTGACTACATCTGTGGAAAGAGAGGACAGAAAATCTCATCTCAATATCAGCTAAAACCAAGCTGACTGTAGAACAGACCACCAAGTTTAGATTGAAGGTGAAGAAAATCAAAACAAGTCCATGAGTGCCAAAATACAACTTTAGAGTGTTGAAAAGCAGGGATGTTTCTTTGTGGACTAAGGTGTGTCTGACTGAAGTCATGTTATTTTGAATTGCCTCATATACATATGAAAGTTGGACAGTGAATAAGACCGAAGAATTAATTAGTTTGAATTAGGTCGCTGAGGGAGACTATTGGAAGTACCATGGAGTCTCCCATAGAGC
>NW_022105879.1:3049-4179 GCF_000313985.2 Echinops telfairi
TGCTGGAGGCAGGACAGACACACTTCCTGCAAGACATTCCTGTTGACAAGCCACATGGAGCTACACTGATAAAGCCAGAGCCCTGGAGCTGGAGGAGCCACGTGGAGACCCACACCAGTGCTGAGATGCTTCTACCATCACTGGATCCACAAGACTTCCTGCATTCAGCATCATTGCATGGCTGCGTTATCTTCCTGCATTCAGCATCATTGCATGGCTGCGTGAGTCTAAAGAGGAATTTATGGACTAGTATCAACATATGGGTTAATATCCAGATCAACTTATGGACTTGATCTGGACTGGGATGTTTTCTTAATATACAATTGCTCTTTATATAAAGCTCTTTCTTATACACATATGCATGTTTATGAATTTGTTTTCCTAGTTTAACCAGACTAACACATGACCAAAAATTTCAAACTAAAAAATGGACTTCCAAAAAAAGGACTAATATCTTGAGTTGGAGCCACCTGTCTAAATCAAAATTTCTAAAACTCTGGAAAATAATGAGGTTAATAATTAAGGCAGATCCAAATACTGTCAAGAATAGAAAGCAGCCACTCAATAAATGTTTCTATAAATTCTATATATGGAATATTGTGGGAATTTCCAGAGTATCCTCTATATAAAAAACTACTTTCCCATTTATCTCAAATTGTTTAAGGGATCTGTTTAAAATATCATAACTCAATTGAAAGCTTCTATTAGAAAATTTAACAAATTCATTAAAATTATGATTAGAGATGCTGGTGAGATTTCAGATATGGGTTACAAAATAAGAGATAAAGGGAACCAAAGGCAGATTAAAAAACAAAAACAAACACATATCCAGGAATGGGTTTGGGGATCACACTAAATCCTAGTTCCAATTTACTAACATTAGTTCTTACATCATGGCCCTGCTCAAATACTCACCCTCAGGAAGGGAACACAGAAAATATTGGTGTTATATAACAAAGTGTGAAGAAATAAGTTGACCAGCTATCAGATAAAATAGCTTCTGGTATCTTAAAGGTTTATTTCCAAACAAGCAGTCATCTAAGTGAGATATCAACTAAGTCCAGATGGAAGAAGCACACCAACATCAGTGAGCAAAGGACTGTAAATCATATAATCTAAAGTCAAAGGGG
>NW_022105880.1:0-740 GCF_000313985.2 Echinops telfairi
GGGGCAGTTCTACCCTGCTCTGTAGGGTCATTGTGAGCCATCATTGACATGATGGCAGTGGAAGTGATGCTGCAGGGGGATGAGTGATAATGTTCTCGGACAGAAAATGACAATATGTTTGTAAGGTGGAATATATATATTTACCATCGATGCACAAATGAATGGATTTTGGGCTTGCAAAATTCTAGCCCTAATATAAGAGCAATTTGTTCTTATAACACGTTCCTGCTTGATGTTCACAATCATGAAGCGATGACTGAAGATATAGCTTGTGGTAGTTCCATAATCTGTTGTCGATTTGAGACTTACAAGTGAATGGGGTGGAGTTGGCGTTTGATGACTTCATTTGCAGGTACTAAGGAGATAAATAGCTTGCTGTAAGACATTGCAGCTGACAAAACACAGGGAGCTATGTCAGTGCCCTGAGATGAGGGAGTCATGTGGAGAGCCCTGCTAGCGCTGAGATGCTTCCACTGCCACTGGATCCACAAGACTTTTCACCCACTGGCCTGTGATCTTCCTGCCTTTGGAGTCATTGCATGTGTTGCGTGAGTCTGAAGATGAATTTATAGATTGGTATTGGATGTATGGACTAATATTAGACTTATGGACTTGATCTGGACTGGGCTGGGATGTCTTCTCAATATTCAATTGCTCTTGCATATAAAGCTCTTTCTTATACACAGATGAGTCACCATGAATTTGTTTCTCTAGTCAACCTGAACTAACACATAGGTGCT
>NW_022105880.1:2807-4140 GCF_000313985.2 Echinops telfairi
TATTAAGTTGAAGCTAATAAAACTGTTGGGGACGAGGAGTGACAGAGCCAGAGGGCAGGAGCCTGGACTCCTGACAATTCTGAGAGACTGGCCAGAGAAGAGGCAGAGGCTTTATCCTGGATAGCCATCATGGTGTTGAGTTTCTGGTTAGGAACCAGGATCTATATTATCACTGAAATGCTTATTTGTGTTCTAGAGTTTTTGGAAATCGAAATTCTTAGCACCAACCTTCTTTGAAGAAGCTGACAGTACTTGTATTATTGAGAATTTTCTGTGAGATTTGAAGTCATACATGTCAGATCCATTGTCTTCCTTGACCGCTGTAGATTACAATAGCCAGTCTCTTGAAAATGAAGTGAAGATTGGACTTGAAACTCTTTGGAAGAGAACTAGGAATTGGACACGACTCTAGTAGCAGCTTGCAGGCTGGCAGGTAGCTTGCATCCTTGTTCAAAATAATTCTTTTAGCCATTTATTAAATGGCTCTTTTCAAAAGAAAAAAACAGTTTTCATAGGATTATATTTATTCTAAAAATGAAGAGAGTGGCAGTTTGAACATGCCACAATGTCTAGCCATGCACAAGTGACTATCATTCAAAGTAGCCACACATGTTCCTCTGAACCACCCTTGAAAGAGGTCAGCTCTCCCGGGGGTAGCAAATGAACTGAAAGAGTTTTCATTCCCCATGAAGAATTATGAGCTGAGTAAAGAGATGGAATCTTAGCTGAAGTCAGTCTATTTGCTTCTCTAATCCTCACATTTAGTACCTTAAGTAAAGCACTTCACTGTCATGGCCCAGTCTCCAGCATGTTAGTGTTGACTGGACTAGCCCTGCTAATGATTGACCTATTTTAATTTATGTTTCTCTACCTACTTCTGGACATGCTCAAGATGAAAACAGACAGAATGTAAACATCTGACAGCGAAAAAAAGCCTATCAGACACAAGTAAAGATTTTAAGAGAAACATATGTCTTTTCTTGAATTGGAGGACAGTAGTAAAAAGAGTTATTTTTCCTACACTCCTTTACTTCATTCAGTAGCACTTCAGGTTAATCCATCAACAGGATTTGAAGGGATCTTGACTTTTTTTCTAAAGTTAATTTGGAAAATAAACTTTAAAAATAACTGAGGAAATTTTTAATAAGAGAAGATTTATAAGAATGACATATATGAGTGTTTTGTTACTGTGACAGTAAGAAAAACAGTAAGAAACTGGCATGGAGCTAGACAGGTAGATTAATGGAGTGGAACACTGGCCCAGAAATAGACTCATAGGTAGAAAAGTGCAGCGCATAGAAAGACACCATGCCCCACCACACTATGGCAAACA
>NW_022105881.1:0-1537 GCF_000313985.2 Echinops telfairi
TTGGAAGCTCTTTGGGACACTGGTTGAAGTGAGTAATTGTGATAGTGGTAATACGGCTAGCAAAACCGGTTAGTTTTGATTTGTTTATAGGAAAAGTTTGTTAACTACTGCACTAGTTGATGAGCTTTATTTATCAGAAGGATAATTGGGAAAATCCCATTAAAATGATGAATAATAAGGATTTAAAAATATATAAATATACATCTTAGACTGAAATAAAAACTAATGTTACTTCAAATATTTCTTCTTCTCTTTTTTTCCTGGGTACTCCAACTAAACATGTCAGAATTTTGACATCATTCCAAAGTTCTTGCATATTCTGTTTCTTTATTATTTAAATATTTGGTCTTTTATGAAATTTCAATTTACCTATACTTAAGATCAATGATTATCTCCTCCAAGAGAAAATCAAAAATCAAGATGAATTCTTCAATGAACCACTGCTATTGTGATTTGAGTTTCTGTTATTATATTAATTACAGCAAATTCTATTTTCTACATGGGATTCTCACTATCTGAATCATATCTGAGTTTTGTTCTGATTTTTTTGTTTTTTTTATATAGTTTTTAATAACATTTTATCATGTCTTGTACTTTGTTCTGGTTGAAAGCCAGCTACGATATAAGACTTACTGAGAACTGATGTCAAGACGCATTTAATGATAACAGTCATGTTAACTTTCCTGGGAGATGGACCACGTGTTCTGTAACTATGGTGACGTTTCTCTAGTCGCCTGGCGTTGATTCCCTCTTACCATTGTTGTTGCTAATGTTTTTTAAGTCAGTTCCCACTCATGGTGACCCCAGGTAGAAAAGAAAACACACTGCCCTGACCCACGCCATCCTTATAATCATTCCTGTATTTGAGTCCATTGTTACAGCCATGGTGCAAATCCATCTTGGCAAGGGTGTTCTTCTTTCGCTGCTCTTCTACTTTACCCAAAGTGTCGTTTTTCTCCAGGGACTTGTCTTTCCTGATAGCATGCCCCAAATTTGTGATAGGAAGATGCACCTTCCTTGCCGCTAAGGGAAATTTGGGCTGTACTTCTTCCAAGACAGATGGGTTTGCTCTTTTGGAAGACTATGTTACTTTCAAGATTCTTTGCCAACACCATAACTCAAATGCAAAGATTCTTCTTTGATCATCCTTAATCCAGTACAACTTTTAACATGCATATGACGCATTTTAAAATACCAGGGGCTTTTAGTCCTCAAAGGAAAATTCTTGCTTTGCAAAACTATGAAGAGATATTGTGCAGTAGATTGACCCATTGCAGTGCCTCGTTTAGTTATAGACTGCTGCTTCCAAGAACATTGATTCTGGATCCAGTTAGACAAAATCTTCAAAATGCCCATCTTTCCCCCAAATACCATTGTGAAAACTATCGTTCCAGATGAGAAGATTTTAGTTTTCCTTACATTGAGTTGTGAGACATACTGAAGGCTGTGGTTCTTGATGTTCATCCACAAGTGATTTAAGTCCTCCTCACTTTCAGCAAGCAAGCTTCTGTCATCTGCAGAGAAAGGTTGTTATTAA
>NW_022105881.1:2581-4117 GCF_000313985.2 Echinops telfairi
GACATTCAGCTTTTTGTGATGCTGAAAGAGCTATCTGTGATGAAGAAGTTGGTGGCCTTACAAAATTCCATCATGTGAACTCCAGCTTCATTTATATCACCAAGGCTGCATTTTTCAAGTGATCTTGATATCATGTTTGATCAATTTCAGACTGAAGACCTTGGTAAAATTCTCCAATTTCTGCATCACTAGCTTTAGTGGTTGGTGCATACGCTAGAATAATAGTCGTGTTGGTTTTATTTCCTTCTATACAGATAGATATTGTATCATGGATTGCATTGTATTTCAAACAAAATCTTGAAATGTCCTTTATGATGATGATTGTGAGGCCATTCCTTCACAGCATAGTAAACCAGGTAATTATCTGACTCAAAATGCCAACATCAGCCCATTTCAGCTTACTAATGCATAGGATATAGATCTTTCTGTGTTCCACTTCCTTATTGGTTGATTTCTGATTTGTCAAGATTCGTATTTCATACCATCCCCAGTCCAATTGTTAATAGATATATGCACCAATGTATTCTTATTTTGAGTCATGTCCCATTAGTAAATGAAGGTTAAATGGCTTTACTCCATGCACAGCAGTCTGGTCAACTCTACTTCTTCCCTCGTCATATTTTGAGTGCTTTCTGACCTGAGGGGCTCCATATTCCATTATACCTGACAAAGTTCGGGTGCTATTCAAGAGGTTTTCCGTATCTCACCATAGTCTACTGCTATCCAGAAAGTTCTCAGTGGATACTGCCTCCAAAGTGGACAGACAGCTTATTCAGTCTTCACTGTCATTCCTAGTCTGGAAGCTCTGCTGAAACCGTTCACTTCCGGTGACCCTGCTAGTGTTTCAAACACTACAGACAAACCTTCCAGCATCACCACACACACAAGCCACCACATGATGACAAACGGAAATAGTTCCTATATAAAGTATCTTAATTTAACTATAATTTGTTATGATTCACAGAGCTAAGAACCTTTCATAGCCAATAAAACACAGGTAGCTATATCTCTGGAATTCTATACTTTCAGTCAAGGTCAATGTCAGATCAGCAAGGCTCTCTCTCTCCATGTCCTCGTCAATATTTTACTTATGTGCCCATTAATATTACTTAATTTCTGAATGTGGTTGAATTTACATTCAGAATCAGTAACAAATATTAATTTCTTCTAGGTCTTTGACATGGTAGCTATTTTCCAATCTTGAGGATTGAGGTGAGTGAACATTTCTACTATTATCTATGGTTATTGAAGTCTTTCAATTGGTCTTCGGTCATTCCTGGGTCTTTTTGCAGTACTGCTTTCAGTGTAGGTTGACTTCGTTCACTATCATATCATACATTCTTAGTCACAAACTACCTTTTGTTATAGAGACTCTATATACTCCTTCCATCTTTTCAATGACTCCGCCATCATCCAACATTTTGTCCATGTTTTGTTGTTAGGTGTTGTTAATTCAGTACCAATGCATGGCAACTGTATTTGAAATTGGCCTGTGTCCAGTCAGGGTGCGATGTAACAACAATGAAAAATACAACT
>NW_022105882.1:0-1911 GCF_000313985.2 Echinops telfairi
AAAGGAGAAACTGGTAACTTCTTTCATGTTCTCTCTACTCCTCACCACCCCTGCTTGCAGGGACTGTGTATTTGCCTCCTGGGCCAGCCCCATGTGTGTTGTTGATCCTGTGAGGCAACCTGAGAGCTGCCAGTGCCCTGCCATATTTCCACTGATCTTAGTTCTACTCACCATCCTGTGATCCTCATGAATTTTGCCTCATCTTTGTTTGCCATTAGCCTTTTTCTACATGACTATGAAAAGGGGTGTAATTTGCATCAGGCTAATGAACTTGAAACTTGGGTTGGACTATACTGGGATGCATTCTTGAGATAAAGTTATTTATTAATATAAAATTATTTTTTATACATATATGAGTGTCACAGCTGGTGTCTTTCTACACAACCCAGCCTAACACAATTTGGTACAAGAACAATGTAATACTGAAGAGATTTGTAAAATACTTCAATTTATGCATCACTAGCTTTAGTGGTTGGTATATAAGTTTGTAGGGATGGAGGCCAAATAATAGTTGAATAATAGTTGTATTCACTGAATTTCCTTGTATGTGTTTTTAGAGAGATATTATCATATTACAGATAGTATTAAACGTCAAGATAGATCTTGACATATCTTATTTGACAATGACTGCTGTGATAGGTAGGTTTGTTGTGCCATCCTGGCCAATAGGAATCTGTGGGACTAATGAGGTTGCAGTTTAATTGGTAAAGAGGGCAAAGAGATAAATGTCTCCACAAGCTCTGTCCACCTGTCTCTTGTTCTCTGGTGATTGGACAAGCATGTGGCTGCTTTAACTAGTTCTCTCCTTCAACTTGTGAACTACATTATCTGTGGGACAGCCAACCCATGGATCCTATCCTAGAGCTTGAGGTTCCTACAAGACCTGCTTTGCTACATTGCTGGTATATACATTGCTTGAGCATGAGGCTGTGGGATCCTCCTGTCTTGCATTGCTTGAGTTCAATATCCTCTCTGGGCCTGTTTCGCTAAGCTCTTAAACTGCTGACCGTTGGTGACCCACCCTGCTATTTGCTACCTGTGGCCAACTGCATGCATTGCTCTAGGGAAGACTCAGTTGTCTGCTTCCTTTACCTTGGACCCAGCAGCCCTCCTGAACTGAAGAACTTCTAGTATATTAACTGTCCCATGGAAGTGAGTTGAACTGAGCCCTTTGTACTGCTGTGTGGACTAATTAGCTCTCATGTTCCTGGGTTTGGTTATCTAGAGAACTGTATCTAACACAACTGGGATGTCATTCCTCTTGAATCTGTCATTCTCAGCAAAGTAAATCATATCATTAAAAAAAAACTTAAATGGCCAATACCAGTCCATTTCAGTTCATTAATGCCTAGAACATTGATCTATGTGTCTATTTTATTTTAAACAACTTCCAATTTTACTAGATTCATACTTCATACATTCAAAGTTACACTTATTAAACAGAGGTTTTCAGACATTTCTTCTCATTTTGAATTGTATCCCATTAGAAAATAAAAGTTCCAGAGGAGTCCCAAAGGCTTTCATCCATCTACAACATTATAGTCAATTCTGCTTTGAAAAGGCAACTCTTCCTCAATCTTATTTTGACTGCTTCCCAACCAATGTGGCTAATCTTTTGACTCTTTATAAGCCATTGTGCTTCTGAGATTCATGAGGTCTTCAGTATCTGACAATGTTCTACTGCTATCCATATGTTTTTAGTAGTTAATTTTTTAAAAGTAGACAGAATATTCCTTCTCCATAGTCTGTTCTTAGTCTGATAGCTATGCTTAAATCTTCAATTCAGGTGACCCTGTTGATTTTTGAAATACCAGTGACATAACTTTCAACATTAGAGTGACACACAAGTCACCGGAGTATGACCAACAGACAGATATATTTCTTAGATAGAGCCAAGCTCCTGAAGGAATT
>NW_022105882.1:2949-4178 GCF_000313985.2 Echinops telfairi
GTCCTGCCTCGATTGCATAACAAATATCACCCTTCAAACAGAACTATAACCACAAGTGTAAAGGCTAGAATTTATAATGAATCACGGAGTGGAGGACATGGCTCGATCAGCCATAACAAGTAGTTAACTACACTACACAATGTGTCTGAAATTAAATGATGAAAAGGAGAGTGATTAAAAATAAACTTGGAAGTAAGTGTGAATGGAACATACATATTCCTTGGAACAATGATAATTGTTCCAATTATATTGTTTTAGTTGCAGCTAAGAATTACATTTTAAAATACCTTCCATGACCTTCTCAAGGAAAACTATATTTTCTATAAAAAATGTCAGGATGAAGTAAAGATTTCATTTTTTGTTCAGTAATTACCTTCTGTAACCACTCACCTGTATTCTTGTAAAACTACACATTGACTTCTCCCTTAGTAACATGATCCAAATCCAAGTCTTATGCAATATTCTGTGTTATGCAAATTTGAAAGATGACCATGTCAGATCACACAAGGGGGATTAGTTACATCATTACATAATCACCAAATTACATCACTACATACTGAAAATCATAGTTTACCCAAGTTGATGCTTAGTCTTAACCATTACAGTCAGCAGATATACATTATTCATTCACAAAATTGTCATGTGGTAGATATTTTACTACTTTCTTAAACACAAAATTCTGGCTAACGAGATTCAGCCTATTGTTTAGTTATAAAAGCTGGACTTACAGAAAATACCTACTTGCTAATTAATGTTATGTAAATTCTTCCTAACTTTCAAATGATTTAGCCCCCCCCCCCCCATTCACAAGCATGTGTGAGTTTAAGATCATTGAAAATATTACAAGCTTTTTCTTGCACTACAGCTGAACTTCCTAAACTTGGCTAATACTTGGAATGACTTGAGTATCTGGCAAAAATACAGATCCCTTGGCTTCTTTCCCTAGACATGATGATTTATTAAGTTGCAAATGGAGCTAGGGACAGGCATTTTCTCCAAATCCCTAGGCCACGTCAATGGTCAAACAAGACTGGAAATCTAAGCACTATAGTAAGGCCAACTAGAACTCTGTTCACCTGTTCCAGCTCACCTATTAATTCTACTCAAAAGCCAAAGACAAGTTCAATTATAGTGTTTGTAAGGAATATTGACAATACTGTGAACTGCCAGAATAGCAAAGAAATCTGTCTTGGAAGAAGTATAAGCAGAATGCTTCTTAGAAGTTCAGA
>NW_022105883.1:0-1094 GCF_000313985.2 Echinops telfairi
GAAGTTATGTGTAGATCCTTGTAATCAGTTCCCCCCTCCCTCCCCGTTCCCCCCTCCCTCATGAACCCTTGATAATTTACAAATTATTATTATTTTGTCATATCCTTTTTTTATTAAGACATAATACAAATTTTACTCATAAATTAAATTTAGGAGGTTATTATAATTACATGAAAATTCAAATTATCTATTCTAATAAGAAATTGAGCTTTTATAAGTGTTAGATAATATGGAGAAGTTCTGACAGACAATTGGGATTTCAACATTTTTCTTTTTTCTTTTAATCATTTTATTGGGGGCTCGTACAAATTTTGTCATATCTTACACAGTCTGGCGTCTCCCTTCACCCACTTTTCTGCTGTCCAACCCCCAGGGAGTCTGTGAATCTTTATGACAACAGATAGCCTCATCTTCTTGCTGTGGAGAAGTAAATGGGTTTGAAGGACCAACCTCGCGGTTAGCAGCCCCAGACCTAACCAACAATGCCACCTAATTTGCTGTGTAAACACTCATCAAAAGAAGAATGATTTTTTTAATAAAAAGAGAACTCTCTAGCCTGCGTGAGAAATGAATACGTCTCTTCATATCCCTTTCCCTGCCTTCCCCGACTCCTGGGCACTCTGAGGGTAACAGGTACAGACTGGGCCCCTGGCTGGCAGGTGCCCTATGAGGTCTGGACTTGCTTCCTTTCTGGGTGGATTTCTCCCAGCTCCTGATGCCCGCCCCCCCATCCTGAACACCCTTTCCCCACACCTTGCCGTGGACAAGCAGTGGTCTCAGCATCTGGACACCTGTTGAGAGCGCCCTTCTCAGGGAAGCCTTGGAGTCCTGGTTCGCACCCAACTTCTTCTTAGTGCATATTCTTGTCAATGGCACTGAGCCATTCTTTATAGACACGCACATATACATGTATATGTAGGAAAATATGAATTACAAAATATTTGTCATTTGAACACTTTTCAGCTGTACGATTAGTGGGATTAATGAATTCCTGTGCAGCTGCCATCACTATCAATTCACAAATGCTTGTCATCACCTTAAAGTGCTACTCAGTATCCCTTAAAGTTTAAGGTTCTCAACCTTCCTAACGCCGC
>NW_022105883.1:2413-4116 GCF_000313985.2 Echinops telfairi
GAAAGATGGCTGCAGTAGTGTGTCGACAAAGAACTCCCGGAAATTCAAGCCCACCCGAGAAGAGGGTGTCGAATGAGGGATAGCATTGGTGACATCAGCTAGATCTTGGCTAAAAGCCAAGAAGGATTAAAAAAAAAAAAAAGCCAAGAAAGATTCCTACCTAATTTTTTGAACTACGCAAAGGCATTTGACTGTGTGGGTCATAAAAAATGATAGATAACACTGCACAGAGAGGGAATTCCAAAACACCTCATTGTGTCCGTGCAGGACCAGTCCCAAGACCAACAAAGGGATGGTGTGTGGCTTGAAATCCGCATAGGTGTGTGCCATGGCTGTGTCTTCTTACCATGAGCATTCAATCGGCATGCTGAGCAAATAATTCAAGAAGCTGAGTCAGGGGTACTCTGAGTCAGAGTCAACTCGATGGCAGTGGGTTGGGCTGGGTTGGGGACCCTGTGGAGAACGAGCCACCAGGATCGGAGGAAGGCTTGTGAACAACCTGTGACGTGCAGATGACACGTGCAGATCCTTGCTTAGGTGCAAGGGGAAAGGACTTGAAACACTTCCTGGTGATGATGAAAGCGTATGGCCTGCTGTCTGGATCACACCTCAACCTAAAGAGCCCCAGAATCTCCACAACAGGACCAGTTGGTCACATGAGGATAAACAGGGGATATAGGACGTGGTCAAGGAGTTCATTTTACTTGGATCCATTATCAATGCCCATGGAAGCAGCAGTCAAGAAATTAAAATACGTGTCACAACGGGAAAATATTCAGCAAAACATCTGTTTGAAGGTTTCAAAAGCAAAGATGTTCCCTTGAGCACTAAGCTGCGCCTGATCTGTGCCACAGTATTTTCTCATGCCAGGTAAAGGTGGAAGCTGGACAATGAATAAGGAAGACCAAAAGATAATTGATGCGTTTGGATTCTTGTATTGGGGAAGAACACAGACAGTACCGCGGGCTAGCAGAAGAGCAAACAAATCTGTCTAGGGAGACGCGCAGCTCAAATGCTCCCTAGGCGGGAGGATGGAGAGACATCGTCTCGCATTTTATCAGCAGTCCAATCTCTAGAGAAGGACATCACGCTTAGTCAAGTAGAGGGCTAGCAAGACAAAAGGGAAGATCCCCAACGAGATGGACTGACCCAGTGAGCTCAAACAGACCATCAATTGTGAGGTGCAGGACCAGGCAGTGTTTCACTTAGACAGAGTGTCACTCCGAGTTGGAAGTGGCTGGTGTGAGTAACCTCACACCAACCTACAAGCATAGATAGATACCTCTGGCTCTGACTGGACTCCTCTGTGGGGAACTGGGGCACGGGGTCCAGCTCCACGATCACTATGTGGGGTTTGCTTTCTAAAGCTGGGGCAAGTAATGTGCAGGTAAACCAATATCCATTTCAGAGAGGCGCAAATACACTGAAGGAAAGGACCAAATAGTGGACAGGAGGCTGCTGGTGCAATTGGGCCCAGGATGGTCCCTAAGGAGGTCACATTTGACTGAGATCTGAATGTTGGACCCAGTCTGCAAAGACTTTTGAGATAGAGATAGAGAGATAGATGGATGGATAGATAATAAATAGATGATAGATAGATAGACAGATGATAGATAGATAGATAGATAGATAGATAGATAGATAGATAGATAGATAGATGATAGACAGATAGATGATTGATAGACAGATGATAGATAAATAGA
>NW_022105884.1:0-1143 GCF_000313985.2 Echinops telfairi
GGCGATAGGCAGAGGTTGGCGGTGTCGGAAGCCAAAGGCTTGGCCTCCCCGAGGGAGCCGCTTTCCCGGCCCGGGTCGGATCAATGGGCTGTAATTATACCGCGCCGGGCCCGGAGCCGTCGGGGAGGGAGCGGGAGTTGGCAGGCGGGAGGCGGCGGGAGGGGGAGCGCGGGCTGAAGGGACCCACGTTACTTTGATTGACAGCCCGGGCGGGCGCCGCGCGGGCGCTTCTGGGAATCGTAGTTTTTGCGAGAACCTCTGCCCCTGTCTCCTCTTCCGGCTGCGCTCGGGGAAACTGAGGCACGGAGACCCACACCCCTCACCCCCCGCCCGCCGATAGGCCCACGCCACCCCGATCCGACCCTCTGGGGAAAAAAACTGACCGCAGGCCTGCAGCTTCCACGCTCGGGTTCGAGTGTCAATTTTACATCCCACTGACTTAGCCGCCCTGCCTCAGTTTCCTTGTCTGTAAAATAGGGCGAAAGGCGCACAGTTGGTCCAGAGGCGAAACGCCCTTTGGATCAAAGGCTATTCTTGGGAAGGGTAGCCCCTAGAGACCCAGGGGGTAGTGTTCTTCCCGGCTCCTGGATAATAACCTAGCCGGATACTACTGCCAGTCTGGCCCGACGCGAGTGTCCACGAGGGTCTCAATCTGGGAAGGAGAGGGAGCGACACTCTCCATACCTCGCTGGAAGTGCTGGTCTCCTTCCGATTGGTCTAGCCGATTCTACTACCTCCTGCTATTGGCTGCCGGGGTCAAGATCCCCATTGGCCAGTTCGCGTTCTGACGTCACGGACCCATGTGGGAGCGCCGCGGGCGGATTGGCTGGCGGTTCCAGCCAACCACCGCCGAGAAAGGAATTTCCACAGTAGCTGGGACGGCGTGGCTGATTTAAGGTGGTCTGAGCCATCCGGGGTCCCAGCGCCCCAGCTCAGCTTTTTCCTTTAAAAAAAAATCCATATCCATATCATGAACACCCAGGCAGAGCCAGGGAGTGGAAGGGAAAAAAGGGGACACAGAGCCCCTTCCCCCCATTTCGCAGATGGGGAAACTGAGACCCAGGGGTGTGGTGTAATAAGCTGCATAGTGAACAAGTTTCTGGGTGAAGTGCTAGACTTTGCCCAGACTGTAAGTCATGGATG
>NW_022105884.1:2785-4177 GCF_000313985.2 Echinops telfairi
TACGGGGTCCCATGTCCTGGGAGGACCAAGCCAGGTGCTCTCCCTATGTTATTTACCAAGGGAGACAAGCCAACAAACAAGCAAATACTGCCATCGAGTCATACAGGTAGAACGGCCCCCATGAGTTTCTGAGACTGCTGCTCTTTCCAGGAGTAGAAAGCCTCATTTTTCCCCCACTGGGCAACTGGTGGTTTCAAACTGATAACCACGAAGACCAATGTGTAGCCACTATACCACCAGGGCTCCAGGGAGGGGGAAAAAAGCCAAAAAACTTACTGCCATCAAGTCCATGCTGACTCACAGCGACCCTATAGGACAAGATAGAACTGCCCCTGAGTTTCCAAGAATCTGAGTAGAGAGTCTTGTCTTTCTCCCGAGGAGCGGCTGGTCATTTCAAACAGCTGACCTTACGGACCTCAGCCTGACACACAGCTACTAGGCCACCAGGGAGACAAGCAGTGAATGCATAACCCTCAGAGCCACCTTGTTGGTGTTGAGTTGGCCCTGACCCATAGCGAGACCCCCCCCAGATGTGCAGAGCAAAACTGCTCCATAGGATTTGTCAAGGTTGTGACCTTTGGGAGGCAGCTCACCAGGCCTTTCCTCCAGGACACCTCAGGGTGAGTTTGAACAGCCAGCCTTCCTGCTTAGAGCCCAGTGCTGCTGAGATGAGGTGGCCAGAAGGGAACATCTGCGCCGAGAGACCTGAATGACGAGAAGCAGAGACGTGTGTTCCAGGAAGATGGGACGGCATGTGCAAAGGACATGTGGCAGGACTGTGCGTGCGCCTGGAGTCGTGGAGGGACATCCAGGAGACTAACCGTGTAGGTGGTTGGAGTGGGATGCGTACGTGAGGGGAAGGGAGGAGATCAGATCGACAGGTCTGGGAAGTGAGGGGAAGGTTCGGTTTGCAGAAGCTCCTGGGTGGAGGGAAGAATTCCGATGTTATTTTAAGGGCAGGAGGGATGCATCAATGGGCTCAGGCACAAGAACAATTGTGAGGCTGGCTCAGGACCTGATAGTGCATCTTTCTGTTGTGCGTCAACAATAACAGGGAACCAGTGAATTTTCACACACACACACACACACACACACACACACACACACACCTCTTTACCCCCAGGATCTCCCTTCCTCTCCGAGGCCTAGCTCCAAATAAAAATCTGAAACTAAACTCATTGTCAAGTCAATTCTTACTCATAGCAACCCTACAGGACCGGGTTTCAGAGTAGAAAGCCTCCTCTTTCTCCCGAAGAGCTGCTGGTGGTTTCGAACTGCCAGACATGCAGTTAACAGGCCAACTTATAACCACGGCACCACCAGGGCACAGAGAAGGTTCTCAATAAAGACCTTGCCACCAGGGCTCCGACCAGGGAAGCAGGTTGTCAGCTT
>NW_022105885.1:0-1189 GCF_000313985.2 Echinops telfairi
AGTGTGGATCACAAGTCAATGTAAAGAAGACCAGACTCCGCCTAAATGGAACAACAGGGACCAGCAGGATAAATGGAGAAAAGAGGGAAGCTGTCAACATTTTTGTCTCGCTTGGATCCACAATCAATTTCATGGAAGCAGCAGTCCAAAGATCAAAGGATGCACTGCACCGGCTAAATCTGCTGCAGGAGGTCTGTTTCAAGTGTTGAAAAGCAAGGATGCTACTCTGAGGGCTAAGGTACAGCTGACCCAAGCCCTGGCATTTTCAATTGCATCAAGTGTATGTGACAGTTGGACATTAAGGAAGACCAAAGAAGAATAAATGCATTTGAATTATGGCGCTGGAGAAGAATATTGAACATACTAAAAGCAAACAATCTGCTGTGGAAGATGTACAGTCAGGTTGCTGTGAGAGGCAAGAATGGCGAGACTTTGTCTCATGTGCTTTGGATACATTTTCAGGAGGGACCAATCCCTGGAGAAGGATGCCATGCTCCGTAAAGTGGAGGAACCGGAGAGAAGAAGGTCCTAGAGGAGATGGATTGGGCTCAATCAGAGGAACAACTGTGAGCATGGTGCAGGCCACACAGGGTTTCACTCTATGGTACATAGGGCTGTTACGAGCTGCAACACACTTGATGAAATGTAGCAACAACAACATCACTATGTGCTAGGCATTGTGGTAAATGCTGCGATCTAAATAGATAAACCCCATGCACATAGAAATTAGTGTCTTTATATATCCTTTTTTTACATTTAGTGAAAAAAAATCAAAACATACAGTAGAGAAGAAAACAGCAACCTGTATATGTGGTCTTTAAATCCATAAGCTTACAAAAGCTAAATACATAAATAATTTCTGTTGATTTGATCCTCTTTCATATGAACCCTCCCTGCAGCACAGTGGAACTGGACTTCACAGGGTTCCAGTAGCTGGGTTTATCTAAGTTGATTGTCAGGCCTGTCTGCTGATGAACCTCTGGGTGGACTCAAACCTTCAACCTCTCAATTGACAGCTAAGTGTTTGTTTGACCACTCGGAACTCCATATACAAGATGGTCATATTTAGTGTTTTAACTGGATACTTGGGAATGCCTTTTGGAGATGATTACAACATATTTTATCCCATAGTATAAATTATAAGCCTACAGCGTTTGATTGCTTAAATAACTTTTCTTTAACGCTGAGA
>NW_022105885.1:2986-4176 GCF_000313985.2 Echinops telfairi
TTTATCACGGTAGGGTCTAGAACCGATTAACCGCCATAAACGAGGGTTCACTGTAATGCAATTCAAACCCAAGTTAACTTTGTCAATAAGTAGGTTTTCTTTAAAGATATGTTTCACAGGAGGAGGCACACTGGTGGAGCAGTTGTTAAAGCACTTTTCAACTAACCGAAAGGTTGGCAGTTCACACCCACCAGATGCCGGGCAGATGAAAACTGAGGCGGTCAGCTGTCCAATAATTCACAGCTTTGGAAACCACAAGGCATCATATCCTCATGGGGCATTGAGTGTCAGAACTGATTCGACAGCAGCAGTTTGGCTTTGTTTCACAGCAACCTTGGCTTTCTGTGGATCATTTTTCACATTGGCTCCTCTTTTTCGGCATCAGATATGCTAAACATGTATGTTCCTTCTTTGGCATAGCCAGACCAACTCAGATGGTATAATTATGATTTTATAAAGACAAGGCAAGTGAAGAGAAAACTCTCCATGTATGAAGAAGCTCTGCTGGAACACGGAGTTGCCGGGCACGGTCCCAGTCCTGGCATGCTGGAAATGGTGGACAAGGAAAATCAGGCAGATCAATGGGGAGGTTGGGGCTGCCCAAAGGGCGCATTAACCATAAGGCTCTACCATACTTTTGACTTACAGAATCTATCAGACTTTATTCAGATTGCTTCTCTAACCTCCAGAAGAGGGGGTTTCAAAAGAGGTGTGGGAAAATGAATGAAAAGAGAACAGAATTCCCCATGAGCTTTTGGATGCCCTCTTGTCTGCGTTCTTTACTCTCCAGAAGGGAGGCATAGAAAAGAGCTCAGATTGTGAATCTGCTGTTGAAAGACATTATCTCGAGGATAATTCACTGTTAGTTTTCTTTGTGCTATTAATTCTTTGTAGAGAATAAGCAGTTTATAAAGTGGTACTGTCTCTCAGTAGTTACAATTCCTTTTGACAGATGACAAAATGATGGGAAGAATATCAGTGTTGTTTGCCACAATCCACCACCAAATACAAGACTCTCAAAGCAAGACGTTTCCATTTCAGCGATACTCGAGAATGCCCCTACCATGAAAGGGGCAGCAATCTAGGAGCCAGGATGACTGGGGGCCTGACCAGAGGACTGAGGTGGTGGAGCAGGTCCTATGCTTAAAGTTGGGTAGAGGCCACTGGTGTTTAAAGTAGAAAATCCCAAA
>NW_022105886.1:0-1135 GCF_000313985.2 Echinops telfairi
TTTTGAGAATGATCAGGGCAATGAATGTACAAATGTGCTTTACACAATGGATGTATGTATGGATTGTGATAAGAGTTGTATGAGCCCCTAATAAAAGTATTAAAAAAATATGACTGATGAAGTAAACGTTCATAACCTGGGGACAAGCAGATGGATTCTGGGATTACATGTAATTCTAGCCTCAATCCATGGACAGTTAGTTCTTACAACATGGCCTTGCTCAATACTCGCCTTCCTGAAGAAATCACTGAAGAGAAGGGTGCTACAGCAAAGTGTGGTGAAGAAAGCAGATGGTGCCCAGCTATCAATTGGAATGGTGTCTGGGTCTAAAAGGCTTGTATTCAAGCACACAGTCATCTAAGTTAGGCATCAAGTTAGTCTGTGTCAAAGAAGCACATGTGCCTGTGTGATCGAGCCAAAGATGACAACAAAATCCAATTATGAAGGGGAAACTATCATAGCTGAAGTTATGAACACACAATTTGTAGAAGGCTACGGAGGACGGTCGAAATCCATCTGCAGAGGATCTAGTCATATTAAGCCTCTGGCAAGATACCCTCTAGTCATAGGTGAGGGACTCAAACAGCTGTACTCTCAGACAGAGATTATTGTAAACTTGACTTTGGTGGGTCGACTATGGTATAATATACTTGGTCAGTTTACCTCTCTCTCAACCCAACTTGAATTTGCTCTGTGCTCCAACATTTCTTGATTGTTCCATGACAGAAACTTCTTCTCTGGCTTTTAAAATATTGTTGGTGGCTGTGATAGGTAGGTTTATTGTGCCAACCTGGCCAATAAACACATGTGGGATTAATAAGTTGCAGTTTAATTGAAGGGCAAAGAAATAAATGGGTTGGCAAGCCTTGCCTTTCTTGTCTCTTGCTCCCTGATGATCAGACCAGTGTGCTACCTTAGCTAGTTCTCTGCCTCAACTTGTGAGCTACACTACCCGTGGGACACCTAACCCGTGGACTCTGTTGCTATAGTTTGAGGTTCCTTCAAGACCTGCTTCGCCCCACCACTGGTGTATATATCACTTAAGCTAGGTACTGTCGGACCCTGTCATCTGGCTGACTGTTGGTGTCCTGGCCTGCTGTTTGCTGCCTGTGACTGGATTGCTTATATTGCTCTA
>NW_022105886.1:2779-4175 GCF_000313985.2 Echinops telfairi
ACTTCCTGCACAATATTGAATAAAACTGGTGATAAAGGGCAATATTGTCTCATTCCCATCCACAAGGAGAATACTTCCAGTTTCTCTCCATTGAGAGTAATATTGGCCAATGGCTTTATATGTAAGAGCTTCAGTATATTGGGGAGTTTCCCTCCTATTTATATTTTGTTGAGTGCTTTTATCAGGAATTAATGTTGAGTTTTGTCAAATGCCTTTTCTATATCAATTGATATGATCAAGTAGTTACTTTCCTTTGTTTTATTTATTTAATGAATTACATTGATTGTTTTCCTAATGTTGAACCATCCTTGTGTACCTGGTATGCATCCCACAAGAAGGTGCTTTTTTTCTTTGGTATATTGCTGTTGGATTCTATTGACTAGGATTTTGTTGAGAATTTTTCATTGGCATTGATGGTTTATAATTTTCTTTTCTGGTCTTGTTCTTGCCTGCTTTTAATATCAGGGTTATGTTTTCTTCATAATATGAATTCAGAGCTTCCATTCCTATTTTGGAATAGTTTCAGCAGAGTTGACATCAGCTCTTTTCTGAATGTTTGGTAGAATTCACCAGTGAAGCCACCTGTACCTAGACTTTTTTGTTAGACGTTTTTAATGACACGATCAGTTTCTCCTTTTGTTATCAATCTGTTCATAGTTTTATGTCAGTTTGTAGTAGTTTAAGTATGGGGATTCTTTTCAGAAGTTTGTCCATTTTCTCTAGGTTTTCAACTGTACTGAATACAGTCTTTGACAGTGTTCTGCTTATTTTTTTTGTTTCATTTGGTTCTGTTGTGATATCTCCCATTTACTTATTTGTGCTTATGTTAGTCTGGGTAGACTAGAGAAACAAATTCATAGACACTCATATGTGTATCAGAAAGAGTCTTATATAAAAGAGCAAGTTTACATTAAGAAAACATCCCAGCCTACTCCAGATCAAGTCCATAAGTCCAATTTACCCCATATGTTAATACTAGTTCATAAATTCCTCTGTAGACTCATGCAGCCATGCAATGACTCAGAATGCAGGCAGATCACAGCCCAGTGGGTGAAAAGTCTTGTGGATCCAGTGGAGGTAGAATAATCTTATCCCTGGGGTGGATCTCCACGTGGTTCCTCCAGCAACGAGGCTCTGGCTGCCATCGATCTGTCTCCATGTGGCTTGTCAACAAGAATGTCTCACAGGGAGTGTGTCTGTGTCCCACCTCCAGTGAGTTATTTATCTCCTTAGTGACCTGATTTATCTCCAAGCTGCAACCTGATTGACAGGCTAAACTCCACCCCTTTACTCTTAAGGCTCAGATTGACAAAAGATTATGTAACTACCACAGTGGTTTTAGCATGTTCTTTTTCTTTCTTATATTTGACTTTATTTGTTGATTTTGCTAAACTTT
>NW_022105887.1:0-1604 GCF_000313985.2 Echinops telfairi
CTGGGCCAATGACTGCATCCTTAGGGTTTACTGATCCTGACTTGTGGCGCTCTGGTAACGTCCATAATAACCCCCCATACTTGTGAGTCTGGTCGGTGAGTTCCAGGTGGCCATTGCAAGGAATTAATGAACCCAGCAGAAGAGTAGTGTCATGGAAGGAAAGAGTGGTGTCAGAATAGCTAAAAAACAAAACAAAGATGGTGGGTCATAGCAAAAGAGTAGCCAGACAAGGTCAGATATGGCCCCATGTTCTTGTTCACAGTATTATTACATAAAATATCACGCTCCCATGTGAGGCTTTCTGTCAGGCAGCCCTGGTCTGTGTAACCACGGGGGACTTCTCCACGCAGTGGACCTCAGAGACGTCGTCTCTATTGAAGGCGGGACTTGAGCATCAGCTGGGGGATCTTCTCCCAATTTGTTCCTTCTGTGAGTGTTCTGCCTCCAGGTAGAGCCAGTGACTGCTCCCTACGTCTGCCATGGCCATGTTGTCTGGGAATGTCTTTATTGATCCTTTACTTATGCACAATGGAATAGAATGTTGCCTTGTCCTGCCCCATTCCCATCATTGGTTGAGGACTGGGCCATTGTGATTCATAGAATGTTCACCGGCTTATTTTCAGCAGTAGATTAGCAGTAGATCCTAGTCCGTCTTATCTGGAAGTTCCACTGAAACTCGTTCAGCATCCTAGCAACATGCAAGCTTCGACTGAGACTTGGGCAATCGGATGGCTGAGACCTCAGTCTTGGTCTCCCTCAGTGAAGGCAATAATTCTACCACCCAACCGTTACTACCCCCACCCCCACCCCACCCCACCCCCCGGCTTCCTGGTATCGATTAGCACTCCTTGCATTTGAGTTTTCCCTATTCATGTTTCTGCCGTGGTTCCTGTCTCCGGACTGACTAAATAATCGAGCAGTTACTTTACCTGGACGTGCTTGTACGTGTGGGATGAGACAGGAGTCCACCTTCATTCTGTGCCACACGCGGGCCAGCCTCTTGGCGCGATCTAGTAGAGACCCTGGGAAATGAGCGACGGGCCTGTGCTCTTCGGCGTCGGTTCCACCACACGCCAGAGTCCACGTAGATTTGGATCTGGCTGGAGGAGTACGAGGAGACTTCCAGTATCTTTCAGTTCCATCTTCCAAACTTCCTGAAGCCCCCTCGTCTGGGTTACCCCATTGTCTCGGCGTCAGCACCAGGGCTCCTATGTTTTATTATCATCCTTGACATCTTACCAGGTGGGACAGGGTGCTGTCGTTAAGTGCCGGCCGGCCGTCTGGCTCACAGAGACCGTGTGTACGACAGCATCACACCGCCCAGATTGGCCGTCCTCACAGTTGGGCTTAGGGTTGAGCCCATTGTTGCAGCCACTGTGTCGATCCACCTTGTTGGGGACCTTCCTCTTTTTGGCTGCCCCTCTGCTTTACCAAGCCTGGCCGCCCTTTCCAGAGACGAGTCTCTCCTGATAACATCTCCCAAGTTTGTGAGACGAGTCTGGGCCTCCTTGCTTCTAAGGAGCATTCTGGTTGTATTTCTTCCCAGACAGATTTGCAGTAAAGTGTATCCTTCCATCCTTTATATTTTCTTTGAAACGATGAAT
>NW_022105887.1:2737-4175 GCF_000313985.2 Echinops telfairi
AGTGAGTGAATGAGTGTGAGTGAGAGAGTGAGTGAGTGAGAGTGAGTCCTCTCTTGCTTTGTCCACTCTGAACTGGGCAATGTAATGGTTCCCAATGGTGCCGTCTGTCTGTCTGTCTGTCGTTCGACATATGGGAGCGGCGTGCATGTTGCTGTCAGCCCGGAAGCTAGGCCAGCAGTGTTTCCAATACCAGCAGGGCCTCTTCGTCCTTGCTTCTAAGAAGCCTCTGGTTGCACTTCTTCCACGACAGGTTTATGCTGAAGTGTTTAGGGGAAAGGTCGGCTAGAACCGACCGGACAGCACTTACCAGCAGCAGGGACATATGTAAGTTCTGTTGAAGGTTGAAGGAAAGAGAAGGCCCTACGAGAGCCAGCACCACCTTCAGCTCATCCCGTCTGAATGCAGACGCATCTCCAGGCCCATCTGACACTGAGCTCTAATGACCAATGGCCGGAGGAGTGGTGGGACGACCTCGAAAACAGCTCACATAACGAAAGTAAATGTTTAGAAAGAACACAGGAGAGACAGAAGAAACCAAAGTGGTCCTGTCTCTGCTCCAGCTGCGCCGGACTGGCACCACAGCCAACAGCGAGCGCACCTTCGCCATCACCATCAAGCCAGACGGACGGCGTGCAGCGCGGCCTGGTGGGTGCATCATCAAGCGCTTTGAGCAGAAGGGCTTCCGTCTGGTGGCCATGAAGCTCGTTCCGGCCTCCGAGGAACACTTGAAGCAGCACTGCGTTGACCTGAAAGACCGCCCCTTCTTCCCAGGGCTGGTGGAGCACATGAACTCGGGACCCATTGCGGCCATGGTCTGGGAGGGGCTGAATGTGGTGAAGACGGGCTGGGTGATGCTGGGAGAGACCGACCCAGCAGATTCTAAGCCAGGCACCCTCCGAGGGGACCTCTGTATTCAAGTCGGCAGGAACATCATTCATGGCAGTGATTTGGTCAAGAGCGCCGAGAGAGAAATCAGCCTCTGGTTTAAGCTGGAGGAACTGGTGGACGACAAGTCTGTGGCTCTGACTGGGTCTATGAGTGAGAGGCGGACAGAGCAGTCCCGTCCCCGTGGGCCCGTTGGCACTGTGCCTGTCCTGAGTACCGTTCTTCTTCTGGGGCTGGAAGCAGTAGGATTGATGTCCTGTCTCCTTCCAAAGCACACTGACAATAAAATAAAGTCTTTGGAGACTGGGGGGGAAAAAAAAGAGAGACCAAAGTGGCTATCAGAAGAGGTTCTGAACTTGCTCGTGAGCAGTACGGAGCTACAGCAAATGGACGGAACGGTGAAAGCTCAAAGGGAGGGACATGCCCAGCCTGTTTCCAGCTGGTGAACTGCAGAGACAATTCAGCCTGAGATGTTGGACTAATAACGAAGACGATGGCTTTGGGATTGGAGGAAAGTTCACGGACAACCTCTGGTCTACAGATGACACGATCT
>NW_022105888.1:0-728 GCF_000313985.2 Echinops telfairi
AGCCCCTGATAACAGAGCGGAGGCCCACAGGTCAGGGCCCCGCTGTCATCCCTGTGGGAGCAGGCAGCCAAGTCTTTCTCCCTTGAGCTGCTGGGGTTCAAATCACCGGCCTTTCAGCAGACGACCGAGCGCACTCCGAGTTTCTGCCCCTCAGGGGCCCTGAGTGCCTGAAACACCAATGTGCTGGGACCTCACTGTCCACCTGACCCCCTGTAGAGCTGACCCCCCGGAGGGCAGGTCCCGCCTTCCTGGTAGCAACTGAGTGCCCAACCACCATGCCACAATGACCAGCCGACGGGGGAAGACAGGCTCCAGGTCTTTGGTCTGCTTGACATCCTGGCACTGTCCTTGGTGCTGGCTTGGTGGCCAGGAGCCCAAAGACAAGGCCCTCCTGTCTCTGAACCTGGGCCCAGAGTCAGCGTCTTGCTCACTCCAACCAGTCAGCCCCTCGGCACCCCACAGAACGTCCTCTATGTGCTGCACGGTGCACCCCGCTGAGCAGGAAGGCTGGTCGGCGCCGAGGGCTATGCTCAGCCTACTGCCTTCCAGTCAGACAGGTTTCAAACATGAAGCTGGAGAGTGGCTTAGGGGCGGCCACAGGGCACGGTTGTCACCACAAACAAACGTGAAACAACGTGTGGTGTTTCTGCGCAGTGGTCACGCCGACATTTACAGGAGCCTGGCGCCCATGTGCTGACCCAGAGGGTGAAGGAACCGGCTGGGTGGCG
>NW_022105888.1:2725-4174 GCF_000313985.2 Echinops telfairi
GCAGGTGTGAGCCGAGAGAAGCAGAGGCCGCAGACCAGAGGAGGACAGGGAGCTAAGGAAGGGGCTGTGCTGGCCGGCTGAGGGCGGTGGGTGGCTAAGGAGGCACCAGTAGCTTGCACCCACCCAGAGGCACATTGGGAGGAAGGAGGCCCACACTCTGCAGCTGGTAGGCTGTGCCCCAGGGCAGGCTGCTCTGTCCTCAGGCCGCCTCCCGGGGCAGGTGGGGTCCTGGGAGCTGTGTCTGTGCCCACTACTGATGCGCGTCACCCTCCCCCAGAAGCTGGGAGCGTTTCTCTAGGAAAGTGGAGGCGCCAGAGGATGCCCAGCTTGGCACAGCTGTTACGTTCCCTTCAAAGCGGCAGCAGCAGAAACCTGGGTCTGGAGGGAAGGCGTCTCGCTGGCAGAGGGGCAAGGACAGGCCCCTGTGAGAGGTGGACAACCGAGAGCCACTCTGGAGATGGGGCCAGGGCCATCCCCCCACCCCGCACCCCGGCCTCCCAGCCCCACCAGGCCACCCTCTGGCCTTGCAGTGTGGGGCTGCACTGCCCACTTGCTCAGGCACCCCGAGGCCAGGGTCTCTCGGTGCAGTGGGGACTCCTTTCAGCCAGTGAGCTCCAAGGTATGTGTTTAGCGTGTCAATTATGTGATGATCAAGTAGAAGGACCTGGGGGTGCAGGGCCTCTAGCCAGTGGACCACGCATGTCCGTGTCAGCAGAACCACTCTCGGCTGTGAGCCCCCTCAGGCCCTGAGGACAGATCCACTGAGCTCCAACCACCGACAAGGGGCACCCCCTGCCCCATAATCTGAACCGCCTCGTCCCCTTTGGGGCCTGGAAGTCACCCCTACGACTCGGTGTTCAAGCAAGCAATCTGATGGGGCCAAGATGTGGACGGTGAGCTCTCGGCATGGCGGGGGGCGCTGACCCAGGGACCAAGCCTGGAGGGTCAGGGACCGGGCCCGAGGACAAGCATCCCGTGGGGGGAGTGAGGCTGGTGACGCATGAGCTGACCCACAGTGCATCCAACGGGCTGGTGGCAGCTCAGAGACCAAGGCTCACCTCCGGGCCTGTTTCTTGCGAAGAACCGACAAGGGCCCTGCGGTGGCTGCGGATGCCAGGCGCTCAAGCACCCCAGTAGTCGCCGACGGGGTCAAGAGTGTACCTAACCAAGGAGCCTGCGAGCGGTGTGGCGTGGGCTGAAGAGCCCTCAGGGAAAGCCCACAGGCCGCGCTGAGGCTGCCTGTGTCCTCCGGGCAGCTTGGAGTGGATGGTTGGGTGCAGTGTGAAGTCACAAGTGTACTGTCACATGGCTTCACGCACTCGCCACCACTGTCCCAGCAGGCACAGGTCATCAGGGACACTGGTGTGCAGGCACATAGGTGCTTCCTGCTCCTCTGGCAGTCGGGAGGGTCCCAGATCCTGAACGGAAGCTGAGCTCTGGTGGAGGAAG
>NW_022105889.1:0-1313 GCF_000313985.2 Echinops telfairi
AGCCTTGACAAGAGTTCCGTATCTCAGCCTGTACTGCTCTTGTTTACTGCTACCAGGGAACACTGCTTGTAGCTGTTCCCCAAACTCCTTACCGTTTGCAGTAAGGAAGCAGTTTGTGAGAACCAGCTAGGACAGACGTTTGCATACTCTCCTAGACAGATACACGACATGAGACACGGTGCTCCTCTCATGGCTCCTTCACGTTTCAGCAGGTCTTCCAGACAAAGAACACACTCTGGAGAAATAACTGGCTGTCCACTTCAGCGGAAGTAGTCACTAAAAACCATCTGGCTCGCATCAAACACGGGCAGATACTGAAAACCTCACAAACAGCAGCAGAGCACTGTCAGGTACAGCCAGAACAGGAGCCCTGAGGTCGGGGGCACTCGGTATGTCTGAGGAAAGGCTCCCTTCTCAAAGTAGAGCTGACCGTACTGACGTGGATGGTCTAATGCCTTCAGGAGTAAAGCCTTCAGGACCTTCATTTGCTAGTGGGACATGAGTCAAAATGAGAAGTAACCTCTGTAAACATCTATTGATCAGGACTTATATGAATGTACAAAGTATGAATCGAGGAGAATTGGAAACCATCAAAAATGAAATGGAAAACACAAAGATCAATATCCTAGGTGTTAGCGAGATGAACGGGATTGGTATTGGCCATTTTGAATCAGAAAATCATACAGTTTATTATATCAAGAATGACGGATTCCAGGGGGAAGGCATGGCATTCTTCATCAAAAAGGACATTCCAAGATCTGTCTTGAAGTACAAGGCTACCTGTGATGGGGTAATATCTATTTGCATATAAGGAAATCCAGTCAATATAACTGTTGTTCAAATTTATGCACCAACTACAAAAGCTAATAGTGCAGATATTTAAGAAGTTTAACAATGTCTTCTGTCTGAAATTGATCAAACATGCAATCAAGATGCATTGATAATTATTGGTGATTGGAACGCAAACATTGGAAACAAAGAAGAAAGAACAGTCATTGGAAAATATGGTCTTGATGACAGAAACGGAGCAGGAGATCACAGGATAGAACTTTATGAAATGACTTGCTCATCCTAAATACCTTTTTCAACAACACAAAAGGCAACTACACATAGATTTCTCCAGACGGAGTACACAGACATCCAATTGACCACATCTGTTGAAAGAGACCGTGGAGAAGCTCAATGTCAGCTAAAAGCAGGCCAGAGGCCAACTGTAGAATAGATAGATCCTCAATTACTCAAATTCAAGTTCAGGTTGAAGCTGAAGAAAATTAAAACAAGTCCATGAGAGCCAAAATACAACCTTAAGTATA
>NW_022105889.1:2380-4160 GCF_000313985.2 Echinops telfairi
AATGGGAATTCCAGAACACTGCATTGTGCTCATGTGAACCTGTACCTGCATCAAGAGGAAGTTGTGTGAACAAAGCAGGGGGATACTGTGTGGTTTAACGTCAAGAAAGATGTGTGTCGGGGTAATATCTTCTCACCATACTCATTCAGGGTGTGCTGAGCAAAACCTCAGAGAAGCTGGATCATGTGAAGAAGAGTGGGGCAACAGGATTGGAGGAAGGCTCATTCACAACCTGCAGTATGCAGATGAGACAACCTTGCTGAAAGTGAGGAGGACTTGTAGCGCTTGCTGATGAAGATCGAGGATTGCAGCCTTCTGTATGGATCACAACTCAATGTCAAGAACACCCAACTTGTCACCACTGGACCAATAGGCAACAACATGATAAACGTAGAAAAGAGTGAAGCTGTCGAGGATGTCTTCTTGCTTGGATCCACAATCAATGCTCATGGAAGCAGCCGTCAAGAGATCAAATGACACATTGGGTAAATCTGCTGTCCAAGACCTCTTTAACATGTTGAAAAGCCAGGAGGTTTCCTTGAGGGCTAAATTACGCCTGACCCAAGGCATGGTACTTTCAATTGCCCCATAGGCGTGTGAAAGTTGGACAGTGAATAAGGAAGACTGAAGAATCAGGGCATTTGAATTATGGTGCTGGTGAAAAAGAGTGAAAGTACTGCAGACTACCCGAAAAACAAACAAGACTGTCTTGGAAGAGGAAGTCAGAATGCTCCTTAGAAGTGGTGAGATTTCATCTCAACGTGTCTTTGGACATGTTACCAGGAGAGACCAGTCCCTGGAAAAGGACATGGCACCTGGTAAAACAGCGGGGCAGCAAAAGAGAGAAAAGACCCACAGCTAGACAGACTGACAGAGCGGCTGCAACAAGGGGCTCAAACATAAGAACGCTTGTGAGGATGGTGCAGGGCCAGACAGTGTTTAGCTTCCTTGTACATGGGGTTACTATGAATCGGATGGCACCTAACAGCATGATTTAAGCCTAAAACCGCTCCCTCCAAAAAAGTGGTTTAAAGTGTTATCAAATATAATTCTTCTAAACTACTTTTATTTAGGAGCACAGTGCAGTGATAACATGGTTACATGCTTTTATTCCATACAAATAAATCCATTTCTCAAAACAACTGATTTTTGGTCAGCCAGCCACATGAATGATGCGCTGCCCTGGATCCATGTGGGGAGGAGGTGAAAGAGGAGTCATGTCTACGGCCCACTGGAATTCTTGTGCCTACCAGCCCTTTGTGCCCCATTCCCAATGGTTTTCTGGCTTCCCAAGTGAGTTCTGCAGCAAGCCGCCATCACTGAAAACTACGGATCCAGCAGGCTGGCAAAGAGCCGGACCAGTGCCAAGCAGCCACACATCATCCGCTCCAGGTAAGTATAGTGTAGGTCACTTGGCCGGAGGGCACCTACCTCATGACAGCTGGGATCAAATAGTTGGGGAGGGGGAAGATGCTGTCTACTGAGTGGTTGCCATGTGGATCTGGGGTGAGGTCCCTGGAGAGGGAGGCAGCCCTGTCAGAGGGACAGTGCAGGAGAGAGGAGAGGGAATGGTTACCCTTCGGGGAACACAGGTGCATGTCTGCTGAGGGGAGGGGAGGGAGGACTGAGGATGGCATTGAACTAGGAAAAATTGAACTAGGGCATCAGGGGGTATCCTGGGAACCCAGACCAGGGCCGTGGAATACTGGGACACTGAATCCTGGATCTTTGGGCACACAACATGCTCTAGAGCAGTGGTTCGCAATTTTCCTCATGCCTC
>NW_022105890.1:0-1185 GCF_000313985.2 Echinops telfairi
TTTAAAACTGAAGGGTAACAAAAAGTCATAGTTTTGATGGTGCCACCAGTCTATTTAACAGTAAGTCTGATCCTTCTTATGAATTTGAATTTTGTTCTACATTTTCCTACCAAGCCAGTCAGGATTTTCTTATGTGAACCTGTTCAGAGTTTTTAGTGATAGTAGGTGGAAAGCCTAGTTTTCCATTGGCGAGGTTTTGAAGACTAACTTTTTCAAGGTCAACTGGACTAAAGGATTCCATGCTTCTTCAGTTTTCTTCTCTCCTTTAATGGATGGAGAGAGATGAATAGTTGAGCCTCAAGTGGCCACTCATGAAGTTGAAAGACCTGCCTTTACTCGCCAAAGTAGGATACAGAGAATTGTCTTTGTGGGCTAAGCTACGCCCACCAACCATGTTGTTAAATTCTGTGGAGCATTGACTCCCACTCACAGTGTCTCTGGACAACAATAAAATACCGCCAGTCCTGCACCTTCTCACAATTGTCCCCATGGTCTTCACCACTTGTCTGTCAGTTTGTGATGTTGTGGTGATTTGTGTGCTACAGTGCTTCTGGAAAATATGTCACTTGTCTTAAAAATAGTAGTAAGGTTACCCAAATAAAAGAGATTTCAGCACAGCTTCCCAATGAAGAACAGATTACAGAGAAGGAAGAGGCTGTCCACTTCAGAGGGATGAGCAACCGAGAAACTAATGTATAGCAACAGAAAATTGTCAGAAGCTGAATTGACCTTGCTCTCTCCCAATACCATCCTTCTCAATAACCACGAGCTGTAATTCACTTTCTCAAGGTGTTTTGTTATGTCTTATGCTCTTCCACATTCCTGGATTTATTGTCAGTATAAATAAATACCCTCTGTAAAAGCATTATAATAAAACTTCACTATCAGCATGTACATTTCTACTTTCTCTCCCACACCCATTCAGCCTCTGTGTCTATCCTGGCAGCCCCTTGTAGATCACCACTATTGCAGGATTATGTAGAAAATAGCATTTACCCTTTTTGATTTTAGTTTGGGCCCTCCTTTCAGCATCTTCCTTTGTCTCCAAGAGTTTGCCAATATACTGTTCTTATTATACATTGCTTTTCTCTTCACCCAAGTTAACACTTGTCTACCTTCTAGCTTTGGGAACACTGTCAGGTAAGCCTTGAACTGCAAAAGGCCAGCGGCTCAAACCCACCAACT
>NW_022105890.1:2604-4174 GCF_000313985.2 Echinops telfairi
CTACCAGAACACTGTTTGCAGCTGTCCCCACGAATTCCTTACCATTTGCAGTAAGGAAGCAGTTTATGAGAACCAGCTAGGACAGACGTTTGCACACTGTCCCAGACAGATACACAACACAAGACATAGCGCTCCTCTCATGGCTCCTTCAGTGGTAGCTTGTGCGTTGCTGAGATTCTGGAAGGTGTGTGTCTGAGTCACCCATGGTAAACAGGTTTTAGCAGAACTTTCAGACTAAGAATGAATGTACCCACTTCCAAGGAACTAGCAGCCGAAAACCTATAGATGGCATCAACACATTGTCAGTCACTCAATATCTAATGAACAGAACTAGATTATTGTCAGAGACAGTGCCAGAAGATGAGTCCCTCAGGTACGAAGGCATTCAAAATATGACTGAGGAAGGGCTGCCTTCTTAAGGTAGTATTGACCACAATGATTGAGATGTAGTAAAGCCTTTGTGACCTCCATTGGCTGATGGAGCTGGACTAAAAATGAGATGAAGAAAAAAAAAAAACAGCTGCAAACATCAATTAATTGGATTGTATGAAAAATGAAACTAGGAAAATTGGAAGTTGTTAAAAATGAAATGGAGATCATATAGATCTGTATTCTAAGTATTGGTGAGCTGAAATGGAGTGACGTTGGCTATTTAAAAACAGAAAATTATATGAGTTACTATGTCAGACATGACACAATCAAAAAGAATGGCTTTGGATTCATCATCAAAAAGAACATTCCAAGATCTACTTTGAAGTTCAATACTGTCTGTGATAGGATAATATTGATCCACATACAAGAGAATCCATTCCATACAGCTCTTCATCAAATGTATACACCAAGCTTTAAATCTAGTAATGCATAAAATTAAGAATTCTATCAACATCTTCAGTCCAAAATCACTTAAACATGCAATCAAGAGGACTTGAAAATTACTGGAGAGTATAATTCAAAAAGTGGAAGCAACAAAGAAGAAATGGTAGTTGGAAAATATGATCATGATGATATAAATGAAGCTGTCAATCACATGATAGAAGTTTGCATGACCAACAACTTGTTCATAGATATTACCTTGTTTTAATAATACAGAAATCACACTCACTCTATCTATAGGAAGAAATGATGGGAAATATCAAACATTTCCAGTGAGATTACAATTACCCAGGCTAGAGGAACTGTGGAATAGACCACCAATGGACCATATGTAAGTTCTAGCTGAGTGGGAGGAAAACAAAAACAAGTCTATGAGAGCCAAAATATGACCTTGAGTCTATCCTCCCTGAACAAATATGATGCATTAAACACTGACTGAAGCCCTGGTGAGCTGTGGGATGAGATCAAGAACAACATAAATGAAGAAAACAAAAGTTCACTTAAACAGCGGGAAAGAAAAAAAAGATCAGAGTGGGTGTTAGAGAAGACTCCGAAATTTGTTCTTTATCAAAAAGGCATTAAGGCGAATAGAAGAGATAATAACAGAAAAATATGAACAGAAAATTTGAAAAAGCAGTTCCAGAAGATAAATGTAAATATTAAATAATGACCTCTGCACAGACCTACTTATTAAAAC
>NW_022105891.1:0-1136 GCF_000313985.2 Echinops telfairi
CCAGAAGAACTAGGTGGTGCCCGACTGCCACTATCCGCTGCTCTGAAAAAGATCCCTTTAGAAGGCCCTGGATAGACGAAAAGAAAAAGGTGGAGCAAAATCTTCCATTAAAAAAGTCTCACGAGTGAGGCCCAGAAGTGGTGGCTTGAGGGTGGACTTTGGATCGCCACAGTCAGGCTGGCTCAGGGCTGTGGGACTTAAGCAAAAAAAAAAAGTCTCACTGGTCTGAGAAACAAGTGGAACCCTGGAACCCCCAAGATAGGACCCTTAGTCACCCTTCAGGTCTAGAAGTTAACTCATCACCACCCACCTCGCCACACATCCCCCTGAATTTTCAGCCAAACAATAGACAGATCCACAAGGGGAACAATAATGCAAGAGAGGTACACAGACCTTCGAGTAATGGTCCATTTAAGATCGAAAGGGCAGCATTTACCCAAGAACATAGGGCAGAAGGGCTAGGAGAGAAGGAGTGGAAACAGGAAACCAGGGGGCAATGTGATGTGCTTGTCCATTGTGAGAATTGTAGTCAATAAGCTGAAGCAAAACGCGCATGAATACCTGAGTGGAAAACCCATCTGCTCTGTAAGCCTTCACCCAATCCACACTAAAAAGTTAGGGGAGAGAGGGAAGAAAGCACTAGGTTTTTTTTAATGGGCCCAAGTATTTGAAGCGAATTTTCACCACTGAAAGCGTATGGATTTCAACAAGCATATGAAAAGATGGCCAACATCTAGTTACAATAAAAAGTGAAAGTACAGCCCAGTAGCCTTGCACACTCATTGTGATGCAAAATCAAAAACACTTTTCCCATCTGCTCTGTCACCACCCTTGTTAAAACTGAGTGTAAGTTAAACTTTTGGGACAGCATGGCCCGGCGAACCGGGGACACTTCCTACTTGGGAGCAAGAAGGCCTTCTTGGGTTGCCCATCGATGGATAACGGTCAGCACTGTGTGCTCCCTAGACACGCTGGGGAGCACTGTATAGAATAGAAGGGGGTTTATAAGTTGCCGTCTGCCCACTGCTTAACGAGACCAAAGCCGGCCAAGCACGCTGCCATTGAGTCCTTTCCAGCTGAGCCACCTCCGTGGACCGCGCAGCACCCTCCTGGGTTCTCAGACTGTGAACTCTTCG
>NW_022105891.1:3038-4113 GCF_000313985.2 Echinops telfairi
TGGGTAGACCTGCCTGGAGACGGATAGAGGAGGTCATTCGACCACCAAAGGGGTCGTGACCCACAGGTTGAGAACCGCTGCAATAGAGTTAGGAGATGTGCCGAGCTGGCTCTGGTGGGCCACTCCCCTGCTCTGTGTGTGGGGGACACAGAAATGTGGGGTTTCTGGGGTACTGCGCTGGGTTGTGGAGGTGTGAGATCTTTGGGATTGAGGCTTTCAGAAAGCAGTCTTTTCCTCCCACTTGTGTCAGAGTTCCAGCTGAGCTCCCTAGGTGGAGCTGAAGACACCGTCCTTTATGAGGTACCACCAAAAACAAACGCACTGCCATAGGGGTGATTCCGACACATAGCGACCATGTAGGACAGGGTAGAATTGCCCCTGTAGGTTTCCGAGACTGCAGCTCTTTAGAAAGCCTCGTCTTTCTCCCAAAGAGTGGCTGGCGGTTTCAAACTGCTGAACTTAGAATTTGCAGCCTAGCACATAGCCCCCACTATACTACCAGGGCTCCTGCCTCCCACTCCACCCCCACCCCCAGGTGCATCTGGGTAGATTCAAGCCACCAACCTTTCGATGATCAGCCAAGTGTGTACATCATTTGCATCACCAGGGAACTTCCCAGAAAACAATGCTGGGACACTTTCCCCAAGGCCCCAAAATGTCAGGCTCCTGCTCAAATAGTTGCCGGGCTGTTCACTCTTTAGAGAAGCCTGCACTCAGATGTCCCTTTCCCTGGAGTGACCTGTTTTCCACACCCTCTTCATGGGTCTGTCAGACGTACTTTAGTGTTTAACCAGGTGCAGAGCCCCAGGGGCCACCAGTCACACTGCATCCGATGGAAGCAGCATCTCCTGGACCATTGTCCTTCCCTCTCCCTCCCCTGGGCCCCTGCCCTGGCTCAAAGCTACCGCCACTCTGCCCTGAGGACTTGGCTCTCCTGCCAGCCTCTGATGCATTCTTCGCAGCAGGCAGCACGATCTTTAAGGATGGGCATCTTATCTTGTTATTCTCTTCCCAAAGCTCAGAAGTGGCTTTCTACTTGAGGCCGGCCAAGCACGCTGCCATTGAGTCCTTTCCA
>NW_022105892.1:0-1526 GCF_000313985.2 Echinops telfairi
CCTTGTATCTGCTTCTGGAACGTTTTTTACGTTCTTATATACTCCTGGGTACATGAAATGTGGTATTTAATTAGTCCACAGTTCTTGTCTTAACACTTATCCCCGACATTAAGATCATTTGTTAATCCAGAAGCTGAGAAAGTAGTTCGTTGCTATTGTAACTCAGTAAAGTTCCAATTCAGGATCACAAGGAAGAGACGAGTCAGTCAGGATGCAGTACAGCACCAACGAAACATACAACTTTCCTCGAGTTCTTTCATGCTACCCCACCCCCGATTATGACCCCAATTCTACCTTACAAATCCAGCTAGACAGAGCATGTACATTGGTAAACCCCTCAGGACCAAGAATGACAGTAGTAATACCAGGAGGGGAAGGGGAAGGAGGGGGGAGAAAGGGAGAGCCGATCACAATGACTGACATATAACCCCCCCACCAGGGGGTTAAATAACAGAAGAGTGAGTGAAGGGAGACAGCAGATGATGTAAGATATGAAAACAATAATTTAAAATTTATGAGAGATTCAGAGGGAGGGTATGGGAGGGAGGGGAAAAAAAGAGGAGCTGATATCAAGGGCTCAAATAGAAAATATTTTAAGTAGAAAGCAAATGTTTTGAGAATGATGAGGGCAACAAATGTACAAATGTGCTTGATACACAATGGATGGATGTATTAATTGTGATGAGTTGTATGAGCCCCCAATAAAATGATTTTTTTTTAATGCAGTACTGTTAATTTCCTAAACACATTATGGATGACATGTTTTTTACAAGACATTTTATTTACTAGTATAGGTACAGCTAATGATCTGGGTTATCTTATGACTTTCCTAAAACTGAATGTTATATGTTCTAAAATGTGTATTAAAATGTTCTAGATAAAATATATTTTGAAAATGATGGCAACTTATGTTCAGAAATGTTCGACAATGGATGGGTGTATGGATTGTGAACGTCATCAAGGTCAGACCTTTGTGTTTCCAAAGACACCATCAGGGCAGTGGGGACACAATTCCATAGACTGGGAGACAGATTTGTATCTGGAATACATAAACAACTATTAAAAGTCACAATAATAATAAAAACATCTCACAATAAAAGAATATTCCATTAAAAACTGGGCAAAGTGAAGACATTTCTTCAAAAAGATAAACAGACAGCAACAAACAAAAAAGCCAAACTCATGGCCATCGAGTCGATTCTGACTCATAGCAACCCTGTAGGAGAGTGGACTGCGAGTTTCTCAGAATGTTAAAACTTCATGGGAGTACAAAGCCTCGGCTTTCTCCTACAGATCAGCTGGTGGTTTCAGACTGCTAACCTTTGGCGTTAGCAGCTCAATGAGTACCCTACTATGTCACCTGGATTCTGAATTGCCGATAGGACACAAAATTCCACTATCATTGGTCATTAGAAAAATGTGACTCTAAAGCACAAGGAAATACCACTTCACATACACTTAATGGAGTCATGGCAATCCTATGTGCACCAGGACAGAACTGCTCCACAGGGGTTTTCACTGGCTTT
>NW_022105892.1:2765-4173 GCF_000313985.2 Echinops telfairi
GGAACTCATAAAGTCACTCAAAGTAATGCCAAAAAAAACATAAATGATGTTCAAGGCATCGCACAAACTACCTCTTCTAAGGGATTATCATGCTCTGACATAAGAATTTTTTATTGTACGCAGTATTATTCACTTTGATTCGGTGAACTCCTACGATGTACTAGGTGCTTAGTAAAGTTAACAAAACAGACAGGACATGCACTCTTGCAGTGGAATACCTCAGTGTGGCTTATGGTGACAACCAGGCAATCGTTGACTTCTGAATTAAAGACAAAACGATCTTACCTTGCTAGGCTTGTCATTCTGAGGGTCAAAAACTTTCTCACAAAGCCTCAATCCCGTCTCTTGCCTCAGCTGCTGCAAGTAGGCCCTCATCACTTCTGAAATAAGAAGCAAGTCAAACAGTCAGGTTATACCTGAGCAGTGTCCCCTGGGTGCGCGTTGGTGGTTTAGACCAGAGCTGCTTAAACTGAGGGCCACGTAACCGAACGTGGGCTGGAAACTTTGGCAACAGTTAAAGGTTCCTTAGCCGGCAAAGATTAACTAAAAATCAAATGCATAAGGAATCCTGCTTGTGGCAGCATGCTTCTGTTGCAAATTTCTCAGGTAAAAAGGGCTCCAGGGTGGAGAACGTCTAAAGAACCCTGGTCTAGACCAGTGTTTCCCAAAGTGAGTAATATCACCCCTCTGGGGGGCTGCATAAGCAGATATTTCCGCTTTATCCTAGATTATAGGCTACTGATACAACGAAAGTTTTCTATTACCAGGGAGGAACTGAATTTTTTTTTTTTTCCTGAAAAAGGGTCAGAAAGTCAAATAAATTGGGGAACCTATGCCCAGTACATGTGAAGAAGGTCTGAAATAGAAATGAATGCTCAGGGGTGTTTCTACCTGGCCTGATTTTGGTTCCTGGTCTACTCGTTGCCAAGAATCTTTTGAGAAAGAGACTAAGAAGATACTCGAGGAGCTAATGAGGCCACTCTCAACCTACAAACCAACCGAGGGAAAAGGAGGAGGAGAAGAGAGAGCTTTCAGCAAAGTGGGAGGCCTTGTGCGGTGCGTGGAACACAGGTAGGAAGCCCGCCCACGCTCACCATCTTCCTGCTTGTTTGCAGGTTTGGCATAAATGGCGTTCAGTGGAAACCCGGGCTCTCCAGGTATGGGGAAGTTAGTGATGCCCAGTGTGTACATTTCTTTCTCCCCTTGGCTTCTGGAATTGCACTACAAAAAAAAAAAAAAAATCATACACATACAAATTTCACAGGGAAAAGAGTAATGCCCCCCATCGCCCATATTTAGAAATCTGTTCCTGACTTTTGATTATGAATTTGGGTGAAGGGTTACAGACCAGATCACTGGTTTTCCATTCAACAATTCACACGTATTTTGTTTCATCTCATTAGGTGCC
>NW_022105893.1:0-1927 GCF_000313985.2 Echinops telfairi
AGATCAATTGTGTAAAGCACATCTATACATTTGTTGCCCTCATTATTCCCAAAATTCACTGATATCCTTTTCCAAATCGTCCCACCACCATTAATATGAACTGAATGCCCCTAAGCAACAACCCTTTCTCCTTCACCCATAGTAACCATTGGCCAAGCTTTGTTTCTTTATTGCATGTAGGGACTTTTAATATAATATTCACATATAATACACTTTCATAGTTAAATTGCTTTTTAAAAGAGTTGTAAATATGTATATATACACATATATTTCATCATAATGAATTCTTATGTTCCCTCTCCCTCATGCATTCATTGTTTGCTCCCCAAGCCCCCTGACCCTCCTGACTCCTCTGCTCCTCACATGCCCCAGACCATTGCATCAGTTATTGTCTCTCTACATCCTCTCCTTCTGTGCTTTACAAACATGAAATCCCAATGGAAACAATAAGACAAAAAACAAAATAAAACAGGAAGAAGAAAATAATATTATAAAAATGAAAATAAAGAGTAAGAAAGAAAAAGATCACCCTCAGTATTTTAAAGTCCAGAGGGGGAAAAAATGTTGTGGAACAAGTAAGAAATATTTGACCCTAGAGCAAATTCAGGTTGGGCCAAGAGGTAGGCCAACTATCCAAGTATCATATTATGCCTTTGTCCGATCGACAATGATCAAGTTTACAGTCATCTCTGTCTGATAATAAAGCTTGCCAAGGGGATCTGCCAAAGGCCTAATATGACCAGATATTCTCCAGATGGACTTTGAGTTCCCACTATCCACTTTGCCTTCAACAAACTGGATGTTCACAATTTGAGCTCTGAAACTTTTCCCTTCATCATACTTGGATATTGTTGTCACCATCTTTAGATCACACGGGCGGATGTGCTTCTTCAGTGTGGACTTACTTGACGCCTCACTGAGATGGCTGCTTGTTTGAAGACAAGACTTTAAGACCCCAGATAAATGATAGCCTTGCACCATTTGCTTTCTTCACCACCCTTTGCTCTAATGCCCTTATCTTCAGTGATCGCTCATGAAGGCGAGTATTGTGCAGAGCCATGTTATAAGATCCTGTACTCAGAATATGGTCACCTAGAGAACGGATCTAGCTAAATCTTTCACAAACCATGGGCACATCTACCTGGTACCTAGAAAGTGACAGGTGAGACTCCACAATCACCGAGGCAGATGAGGAGGAGGAAATGAGAAGAGAAGTGGGTACTCCCCTCTTTTTTTTCACATTCTTTATTTTTATTTGTGTCTTTATGCTATTATTATTTCTTCCTGTTTTTGTTTGTTGTTTCTGTTATCTGTCTCCTGTTTGGAAGCACAGAAGAAGTGGATGCATAGAGACAATCACTAAGGCAATGGTTTATCTGGAAGGGGAGCGAGAGGGTAATTGGGGAGTGGGAGGCAGGAAGGAGCATTAGAGTTGATTGTGACATGCATATGGAACTATTTTAAGAAGGGGTTTAACAATGAAAGTGTGAATATTATATCAAGAAAATTAATTTTGAAAGGAAACCAAACTTTCACTATGCATAAGGAGGAAGAGTTTTTGCTTAGGAGGCAGTGAGTTCATTTTAATGGTTGTGGAACAATTCACAGGATAAAAGTAATGCCTGTACAACATTAAAAGAATGGTCAATGACACCGAAGCACACATGTAGAAGTTGTTGAATTGTTGACTGCTTTGTTGTGTACAGTTTTGCAACATGTGAAAATATTATGTAAATCATAATGATTATGGGGGAAAGAAAATATTCTAAAATTTATTGTGGTAAAGATTGTACAACCTTTTTGATACGGTTGAATTACTGAATTGTATAATATGTGGATAAAGTACCAAGAAAATGTGGTGGTTCTTTTTTTAAGAAAAGTGGATGCTCAGAAATATTCATGATTTTACCCTCATTAACACAACAGC
>NW_022105893.1:2817-4125 GCF_000313985.2 Echinops telfairi
GAGCAGGTGCAGGGATGCTGAGTGTTTGTTTCCTCTTGTTTCTAGTCTTTCCCAATTTACCCATCAAGAGCCTCTCCAGGGACTCCTCAGCAAGGACAGTTCAAATATCTCTTATTTTACTGCCAGGAAGATCCTGCAAAGGAAAAGCTGTGGTTCCTCCTGAGAAGACAGGGGAGAAACATATCAAACGTGGGATAAGTTGAAATCAATCCCAGATGGACCAGTGGTCTCTCTATGCCATTAAATTCTGACCTCAATATGCTTCTTTCAACACATTCAGTTTCTCTCCATCCTTATATTTTCCCCCAAATGCCAGGAGGTTGAAACTCCATGTGTGTACATCCCAGCCCAAACATCTCTTTTAAAGAGGAAACAACACAAAACAAAGCATGATTTTACAATTCCTGAAATAATTTATAGCTATTCAGTACCGGGCTGTACTGAACTGTGTAGTAGCCATTGGGAGAGGGCAGTGATCTCAAAAGTTTTTGGCTTTTTCAGGGCCCCAGTTGGGAGGCCTGGTCAAGGATACTGGTAAACCACAATGGCTGAATTAAGCCTACCTGGCCTAGATGGGGTACCTCCACGTGTACTGGGTTCCTGTCTCAAAGACCTGAATGTGAGCATGCCCTCTAGCCTTCAGCAGCTTCCAACTTCCTGTACGGGCTGAGGGGGGTTTTGGCAAGTAGAGTGACAACCCCTAGTTCTGTCTCTAGCTACCTAATAGCATCTGTGTACAAATAAGAAATGGGTTTTGAAGAGTGTGGGGTAATGAAGATACTCTGGGGTGGACCTGATTCTTTCAAAGAACTCTGTACTGCCCAGTCCTCAACACACAGGATATATGGGAGCCTCAGTCAGGGCAGCAACAATGAAGGGCTGGAGGGAGAGAATACTGGGCTCAGAAATGCTGAGTTTTCCTTTGACCACTCACAGATACCTCTTAGGAAAAACGATCTCTCAATGCAAACTAACACACAGGTCAGTTCAAAAGAATTACCCTACAATGGCCTTAGAAGAATCAAAAGAGCCTCTATTGATAAGCACAGGGCTTCCTGTGATGCAAATTCTTCTTCAGGCATTAGGTTAAAATCCCAGCCTTGGACAGTGAAAGCTATCAGTTCTTTTTAGACAGGGTTGTGGGTCCCTTGGGAAAGCACAGCTGTAGTCTAAAGATGCTATTGCTGTGTGTTTTCCTGTGTCTGGTGACCGTTCCCCAAGGTGAGGGTCTCAGATATCAGTGTTGAATCTATGGGGATGGTTGTGACTACAAGTGACTGATAGATTCCAATTATCTTTATTTATAGG
>NW_022105894.1:0-1156 GCF_000313985.2 Echinops telfairi
GGATTTTAATATTTTAATACTGACCTGTATTTCCAGTTGTATTATATGTTGGTGGCATTTTAACTATTTACATCTCTTGAAATTCTTACAGAATTTGCCGCCCAGACTGCTGATTGCAAAGGGCCGCTGAACCCTTGTGTATACACTCTTCAATTCTAAGTGGCAGATCTTCACACATGTTAAAAGCTCACAACCAATATGAAGCAAAACAGCCTTGGACCATCATAGATGGAGAAAGCATACCTGGCCTTGGGCTCACAGCGCCAGGTCTTCCCTCTCCTAGCCACGAATGGCAGGCAGTTAGGTTTGAGCTTTGGAGATGGGCTCATGGCACATGTGTTAGGCTGGGTTGACGAGAGAAACAAATCCAGTGACATTCATAGATGTATAAGAGAGAGCTTGATATCAAGAACTAATTATAGATCAGAAAAATATCCCAGCCCAGTCCAACTCACATCCATAAGTCCAATACTAGTCCATAATCCCCTCTTCAGACTCGTGCAGCACATGCAATAATGCAGAATGCAGGAAGATCACGGTGGGTGCAAAGTCTTGTGGATCCAATGGTGGTGGACATATCTCCAGGGCTCTGGGAGGTCTCAGAGTAGCTTGCCAGCAGCAAAGTGAAGGCAGAGGGGCATGGGGAGGGGGCTCTCAGGACCCTCATTAGAAGGTCACACCCAAAAGGAGTTGCCAGCAGATGACTGGCAAGCTAACCTGATTCACAGGCTAAACTCCACATCTCAACTTTTATATATCTTCGAGTTGATGTGAAATTATGTAACTACCACAGCTCACTGAACTTCAAAATCACAAAAATGAGACCAGACTTTAAAAATATGGGAAGACCCTCAATTCTTCTAGGCATGACTAAAGTTTTATGTTGTATTTTAAAAAGCTTCCAGCATATAGCTCTTTTAAGAAATGAAATCTTTCTGACCTGTTTTACATCCACACAGACAAGAGCTCTTAGGAAAGAAAATTGATTTCCAGAAATATAAAACAATCTATCTATTTCAGTGTTAGCAATAGAAGATAACCAAATCATTTCAATGAATAAATAGAAATACAGTGATGGATATGAATTCAGGGGGCAAAAAACATCTTCAGTGCAGAGAGATATGGTTATACTTGGTCTTGTTCAGAGTAGGATGAA
>NW_022105894.1:3351-4172 GCF_000313985.2 Echinops telfairi
TTTGACAATTTGACATTCTCATGAAGTTCCTGTTACAAGTATCACTTGCTTCTGGGTAGAGCATATTTCAGATGTAGACTCAGAAAAGGAAATTTGAAAGAAAATGACACAGTAAACATAAGCAGGCATCAGTAATGGATCTTTACAAATAAGGTATTACATCAATGTCTACTCCATTTTCCCCAGATGCTGACATAAAAATTATTCTGATAGATCATTTTTCAATACCTCTCTTCGTAGAACAAAATAGAATCAGTTAATAAAACTACACTATGTTGTTGTGGAACTTTTTTTGCCATTGTATGCATTGCAACTTTTGACTTTTTACTTTAAAATAATATTAGATAAAATACATCAATTTCCTAGTATAAGTAAGGATTTTTATAATTGTTTTTCATTTCAAATAAACTCAAATATTTGACACAAAGGAGGAACTATATATTCACAACTATAGAATGTGTAATTATTTAGTTACAAGTTATTTAGATACAAGTAGGAGATGTGACCTGCTACTTGGCTGTAAATTCATGGCAATGTCAATTATTTTTTCTCATTGTTGGTAATCAATACAAAGAGATGCGCTGAAGGAAGGGAGTGTGATTGCTTATGAAGTGGTGAGCTTGGTTTACAGTGATGGGAAAAGTGCGGTGATTAAGGGCAGCGTTTCACAGTCAGTGAACGTAATTGCTCGCAAGAAGCTGTAAACCTGTGAAAAGTTGAATTGACAAAAAATGTTACAGGTATACTTAGAACAAAAAAAGTAGCTGTGGAGGCTGCTTATGTCCAACCAAGCACGTCATAGTATGTGATGTCTTGGTTTG
>NW_022105895.1:0-2734 GCF_000313985.2 Echinops telfairi
GTGCGGCTGTCTAACGATTGGGTGGGGCCATGCAAATAGAGAGAGTTTGTGAAACTCTAACACAGGAATTGGCCAGGTATGCCATTCTGAAGATTATTCAGTGAGAGATCTCCGAAGCAGGAAACTCGCCTGACCATCGAGGCACAGAAAAGCTTGCAGGGAAGCATGGAGCAGATTCTCTTTCGGAGAAAGAATCCATGCAGCGAATACGCTGATGTCCAAAACTATGAGAAAATACATTCTGTACTCATAAGCCAACTAAATGGTGGTACTATGTTACAGCAGGCCAAGAAAACGAATACTGTTGTATATGAATAGAATATGTAGCTTTTTAACGGCTGAAAGATATTAATATTATAATTTATCTTCCCAAATTACTGAAACAGAAAATAGAACGCATATCCATTATTGGAGATGTACATATAAGTATTCTATGTGTAAATTAATACTAAATTGTAAATTTATTCTGTATAAATTGACACAATTTTTTTTCTTCAACATTGTAATCATTGTCTTCAATGTAGATAATTTTCAAAAACATTGAAAAAAGCTGATCAAAAGTAAGTAATCACCCTTGACCTCTTCAGAGAATTTGAGACCTGAGTAATCGTTACTGATCCAAAAAATATGTTTAGTTGAGGCATTTTTTTAAGAATGAATTTAAATTAATTTTAGCTATTGGCAGGTTACATGAATAGTAATGTAAACTATTCTATATAGCAGCACAGACATGTTTTGGATTACTATGTAATACAATATATTTTCATTCATCCACTCATGATTTTATCCATTCATTCATTCAATAATCAGTATATTTGCATTATTATGCTTCAGGTGCTACGTTTTATGCAGGGGCTACAAAGATAAATGTTTTTAGCTTCAGGAAACAATGTAATTGAAGCTAGATTGTTGGGCTTATTAGTCTTACATACATAAATTATAACTTGTACATAGGCAAGTAAACCAGGTTTATAATTTGAAGTCTTTTGTGAATAAACACCAGGAGGAAATAAAAAGAATAAAACAAAATATCTCCTATATCAAACCTCCCAGTTAATCTTTCTGTAAGGTTAGGGAAACATTGAGTTGTCAGTAAATATTAAAGATGTGACAATGTCCCTGTGAGATCAAGTTATAATTTATCATCTAAATATGTATAAACATTAGAGTAGCTCTCCAAATAACCTTGAGTGAAATTTAATGACTTGAGCTAATGCACAATATAACTTTTTAAACTCTAAGTGTTTGCTATAAGACAGAGAAATTTCCATAAATATAAGTAAATGCAAGAGTACACAGAGCTCAGCTGAAGGGTAGTTAAGACAGTGGAGTAACCTGGGAGGCGAAGTGAGTGGGCAATTAATAAAAGGAAACCCACTTCTTTATTTTCCTAAGGCCTGCCTTCGTAATTCATAACAATCTGGGTAGTTGGAAAAATGAAAGTCACATAACAGAAACATAATGCTGGATTTTTTTTTTGTTAAGATTTAGGTTTTAAATATATTGTAATTTTTTCTGCCTACCTCTTGATAATAATTGGATTCTAGTCTCTAAGTCAAATAAAAATATCTGATAAGTTAACCTTCCTTTAAATGTGTGCAAGTGACTAAATAATTTTAAATGTCTTTAGTGATACTCATGATGATAGTTTAAAAGTAACCACTATTTCATACATCAGAATTAATCTTATTGTAAGATGAATATATATGTAACTGCACTTATTGTAATATTCAAAGAAGAAAATATAAAACTAAAAAGTTAATAAAACATTTATGTTATTAGAAAGGTTATGGCTGAGTGGCATTTGTAGCTGACCTCAAATATTTGCAAGTCATAAACCTACTGAAAAATGTTAATAAACAAAGAAAAAGAATAATAATAGATGAAAAATGTGGATAACTTGATCATCAGACTTTAAAAACACTTCATGGAAGATTGTAAGTTATCCAAACTTACATAAATATTAATAGAATAATGGGGAAGTATTAATGATCTCTACTGAACTACAGATATGATTTTATAACAAGGTAAATCCCCCTTTATCTCATTTAATGGGTAGTATGGCAGTGTCACCAGCCACTCTATGGAAAAAGATGTGACAATTCAATTCTGTAATGGCCTGCAGTCTTTGAAACCTTATGCAAAGTTCTATTTTGTCTTGTAGGGGTACTGTGAGTTGGAATCCACCCCATGAGTGGTTGGAGAGTATAAACAGTGTGATGAATTTTGATTCAGGGAATGCTAGAGGGGAAAACAAAGTCTTTTTTCTGAGAACAAATATTCTTTACTTGTCTTATGAAGAATCATCTGTAACTTTTTAGGTATTGAAGATATATTTGCCAAAACTCAGGAGTATTAACAACTTAAAGAGAGAAATAATGATCATGTCTTGGTTACCATTTATTAAGCCAAATATTTTGAACCAGCTCTACTTTAAAATAGCATTTGTTTGTCCTTTTAGTTTACTACAAATAAATATATATGATACAGGGTATTGGGCAAAATAGTGACCTCATTTCATTATTTATAAAATATTGTTAAATCTGTTTTTCTAGATAAAAAATATATATTTATTTTAGAAATTTGACAGGATGAAAAGTTTCTTCATACTAATTATCTTTTCATCTAGATCTAAGATATACCCAATCCATTCTATTAATTATATTTGGTTCATATAATTAAATAAGAAATTTATAAAATCCATACAATCGTTGCATTTCATTCTTTTGGGCTA
>NW_022105895.1:3666-4172 GCF_000313985.2 Echinops telfairi
ATTTTCAGATTGAGATATTCCTTAGGGCCAATGCTCCATATAGTGGGTCATGTTAATGGTTTATAACCACATTAGTCTTTAAGTTGCGCTCTGAGTTTAGTCATTTAGAAGTTAATGCTCTCTAGAGACATCATCATCAAGAAATAAAGTAATTGTGAAAAATGGAAGGCTGTTTTCTGAATTAATGGAGCAACTTTCATTATGGACATTCTAACAATGGCAGGCTATTTCCTTTGAACCTGTTGATGCATTTTAATGTGTGTGCAAAAACCCAAGACACACTAGATTTCCAAATTTTAAAATTATTTAAAATCATGTCTATAACATGCTGTATAAAACGAGCTTAATGGTTCAAATTAATATTTCTTTTAATTAAACATCAAAATATATATTTTATATGCAAAATTAGAATACCTGCATCTATCTTGTAAAATGAGGTAGTTCTTTCTGCCTGGTAATATCCAGTGGGAGAACTTTAGTATTTACTGGTGTTAGGTGATGACTCA
>NW_022105896.1:0-1027 GCF_000313985.2 Echinops telfairi
AGAACTGACTGAATAACATGAACCCATTTAATAGAGAGGGGACAGCACACAACGAACTCACTCAGAAGAAGTTAAGCCTTCATTCAAGGGTAAACGTTTCCTGAATTCCTTCTTAAAAAGTAGAAAAACACAAGAGACCCAAACACACAAATGTCATGGGTTAAAATAAGTGGCAAGGCCACTTTTCCATGGCAAGATCTACCTGTGGTAACACACAGCAAACAATGGAATAAATTGTAAGGGGTGGGCTTTGCATAAACGTTGTCCATACAGTTTGAGGAGTAGTGACAGATTTATCCTCTTGCTTAATTTCTTCAATACAACCCAGCCATCCGGATATAAGCTACTTACCCATCATGGCCAAAGAGAAAAACATGGCTTCAAGTCCGTCCTATCTTTTTTTTCTCCGTGCCCACAAATGGAATTTGAAAACACGAATTCCCCTTGTTTTGAAGTGTGCTACATTTACAAACCTCCCCATGTGTCTACGTAGTCTTTGAAAATAGATTCTGAGTGGTTGTCATTTCTTGTATAGTTGTCCCTTTATGGATTTTACCAAAAATAGTAATGCTATATTTTGAGGATTTCCAATGAGTCGGTGTTAAAAGCTCAACATGCATTAACTAATTCTCACAGCTCTATGGAGAAGGAATTAACTGGCCCTGAAGGAGCCCTGCTGGCATTGTGGACCAAATGATGAGCTGCTAACCACAAGGTCAGCAATTCAAACCCACTGAGGGAGAAAGAGGAGACTTTCTGCACCCATAAATAGTAATTGCCTCAGAATTCCAAAGGGACAGTTCTACATTGTTCTATAGGGTTGATATGAGTCTGAATTAACTGGATGGTAGTGAGTGCTTTTTGTTTGGGGATTTTTGTTTGTTTGTTTTGTTCAGTTTTTAAGCTAAGGAAACTTTTCCCACTATTGAATAGGAGGAAAGCCCCAGGATTAGCTTTGAAGCCAGTTTTATTCTAGAGTAAAGACCATCACCACTGTATCACCATGCCTCTATGCTTCCGCTTCCTC
>NW_022105896.1:2763-4171 GCF_000313985.2 Echinops telfairi
AGGTTTGGGGGTTTATGGGGCTTTTTAGGAGAAAAATGTTCATTTTAAGAAGAAAAACATCTTCCTGAGAGTTATGCATATTGAAAAGCCCAGATGAATTTCTTAACTATAACTATTAGGGGGTAGGTGTGATATAATCAGTCAAGCATGAAGGCTTGTCTCAGGGCTGTGTTACAGTCACTAGAATGATAGGAGGGGCCTGGGTGATGCAATGCTTAAGCTTTCGGAGGCTAACCAAAGAGTTAGCAGTTCAAACCCGCTCAGTGGCTCCATGGGAGAAAGACATGACAACTGATACATAGAGATTACAGCCAAGAAAACCCCTTTGGAGCAAGCCTTCTGCCCTGTCACATGGAGTCTTTATGACTCAGAATTGCTTTCACTGCATCCGACGAGAGAAAAGATGAGAAGTGTTGATCTCGTCCAAGTATGCCATACATTAAGTTACACACTGGGAACATGCAGCTTTAATCAAAGTGTCTTTAACTTCAGGAGCCCTGGTGGCGCAGTGATAAGCATTCCTTACCATAGGAAGATTCTCTCCAACTATGATACCTGTCTGCATTGTATTAACCAATAATAATGCTAACCACACTTTCAGGCTTATTTTTATTGGTGTCATATATTTTGAATATGAAGATTTTGCTCCAGTTATTGATCCATTCTTTATTAAGTGGTCTTTTTGTGGTTGAGTTATAAATGTTGTTTGTATAATCTGAATAAAAGTCCTCTGTCGAATACGTGTTTCGATTGTTTTTCTCCTTGTCTATGGCTCATCCATTCATTTTCTCCATGGTCCCTTAAGATAGACCAAAGAAGTTTTTCACTTTGTTGCTGTTCAATTACATTTTTGTACTCTTTATGTTTGCTGTTGTTGAGTGACTGATGGGGACCTTAGACAACAGAGTAGAACTCCCTTAAGAGTTCCTAAAATGTGGTCTTTATGGGAGCAACTGCCAGATCTTTCTTCCAAGGAGCATCAGCTGGGTTCAAACCATGGACCTTGCTGTCAGGAGCCAAGTGCTTAGTCCCTGGGACCATGGGTCCTTCTATGGTGTTTAGTGATTTGTGTTTGTAGTGCTGTATTCTGAACATTTCTAATCCAGAACTATAACCTGTTAATATTCCCAATAAGCCCCATAATCATGAGTATTGCCAGTGGGTTTTTCTGTGGTCATTGCCATGAGCTATCAAACTGACTGAGAAAGAGTGCTGTGGAAGCGACGGTTGATAGCAGAATCGGTAAGGAACATTGGAGAGTGGAGGCCTATCCAACCTCCACTCGGGAATTGGCCTCAGACTGATGCTTTTGATTCTCCTCCCCCTTGTGGAGTCAGAGGATGTCAGTCACTCTCCCAATCCTTCTGCACTATGTTCTTAAGAGCATCCTTAAAAAACAAATTTTTTT
>NW_022105897.1:0-1255 GCF_000313985.2 Echinops telfairi
AAGCACAGCAGGACAGGAACGCTTCTCTCTCTCCAGTGTGACAGCGTCATTGCTTGGGACACTAGGGTTTTGCTTTTTTCTTGAGCAAAGAGCTCAGGACCCTACTGATTCCTCCAAGACAGGCCTGCCCGCCCTGGCTGGGTTATTCCCTGGGGCCTATGTCCCTCAAACTGCGGCTTCAGGAGAGGCCCAGAACACTCTCTTGTCCTGACGTCACAGGGCTGGACAGCTGACTGAGCTAGGGTCCCTGAAGGGATGTCTCCTGGCCCCTCGGGCTCCTAGGAGTGGGATAGGATGCCTGTCCTGTTCGGAAGAAGACAGACTTTGGGTTTGGTACCCCAGGGCTGTCATGTGGGGGTGAGGCCAACAGAGGCTGGTTGGCTTAAACCCTCTGGCCCCACTGGTCTCTGATGGATGGGTCACCTTAGAGTCCACAGGTCACTGGGGACTCCCAAGCTGACCTTCTCTTCCCTACTTTCCAGGGACAGCCAGGTCCCCCAATAGGGGGCCCCACATCATGGTTGGGAAAGTGGGGGCTTGGGGGTAGTGGGGAAGCTCACCCCTGCTTTCTGACGGCGTAGGGAGGGATGGGCAGGCTCTGGCTATCTGTGCACGGCAAGGACATGCTGAGATAGCCTGTGTAGGGAGGGAGCCAGGGGACGTCATCACAACCGGAAGAGGCGGACTCTCTCCTCGCCCTCCCAGGTCTGCAGGGACGAGGGCAGCCCGAGGCAGGCGAGAGGCCGGATGCTAATGCTCCCAAGGGTGGTGCCACCTCTCTGACACACAAGCCGCCACCTCAGCAGCCACAGCCCCTCCCTGAACCTTGTGCCCAAAGAAAGCCACAGTCTCATGCCACCTCCTGTCCCTCCTCAGAGTGGACCTGCTCTACAGGCTGTCATCTTGTGGGTGGGGGCAGCAGCTACCCCCCCCACTTGCAGGGTCCAGAGGGAGGGACTACCTCTTCAACCCATTCTGTGGCTTAGCATGACATCATGTACATGCCTCAGGGCTTTATAAGTTGGTCACACAGAGGGACCCAGGCTGGCTGCTCCACCGAAAAATGCCGGCTGACAGTTTGAACCTGCCTGCCGTTCCTCCGGAGAAAAGGCCTGTTGAGCTGCTCCTGCAGGGATCAGACCATGGGGAACCTCGTGGGCAGTTCTGCTCTGTCCCGGGGGGCCCTAGGAGTGGGAATGTACCCGATGACACCCCACAACAACAACGAGCACCCCACTGGGACCCACACTTAACA
>NW_022105897.1:2549-4164 GCF_000313985.2 Echinops telfairi
AGGGCAGAGGTTCCTCCAGGGGCTGAAAGGGCTTGGTGGCCCATCCATGTCCCCAGCTCATCCATGTCCCCACGTTGCCCTGGAAACCTCTTCCTTCGGCCCAGTTTCCAGCGCTCCGCATACCCAGCATGCTTTGGGAGACTTGTGTTTTATCCGTTTTTAATTAACTCGTTTCGGACCTTCCATACCCGCGCCCCCCACCCCCACGCCCGCAGATATTTTATTGGCATTTCAAGGCCATTGTTCTTCCCGGGAAGGCTGCCCGCGCCATGGAGGGAGGTCACCCGGCAACATGGCAGGCATTTGACTGTCTTTTGTTCCCGCCTGCCCGCCGGCTCTCTCAGGGGCACCTGCGTCGCCTGTTAAACGATGACAGAGGCCCGCAGCGAGCAGCCGTAATCCCTGGTGCTAGACTGTCTCTAATTGATTTAATTATTCATAATTGCTCAGCTGGGTTGAGGCATACTTGCGAGGGATTATGGTGAGCGGGCAGGGCCCTGGGCTCCCAGGGTCACCCTGCCCGGTTGGCAAGACCCAGCCGGAGTCACCATGGGCTGTCTCCTGCCTGCGGGCATGTTGGCCCCGAGCCCTGGAAAGGTGGGGCTTTGGGCGTGTCGTCTGTGTAGCTGGGCCACCCCAGGATAGTTGGGGCGCAGGGATTCTGTGTGCCCGGGGAGCTGCGAGAGAGCCCTGGTCCAGCAGGGGTGTGTTTACATGTTGGACTGCGAGCCGAAAGGTCCATAGTTCCAAACCTCAAGCTGCTCCTTGGGAGAAAGATGGGGCTTTCTATTCCAATAAAGGGTTTCACAATTTGGGGCCAGTTCCGCCCTAATCCGATAGGGTCGCTATGAGTCTGCATCGACCGGAGGGCAGTGAGGTTTTCTTTGTTTTTTTAGTTAGAGCTGTAAAATCAAGGGTGGACGGGAAGACTGGGTCGGGGAAGGAGGGTGGGGAAGTTAGAGGTCAGAAGGAGCGCCCACTTAAAAGGGCCCACGTGGAAGCCTTGTCGGGAGAAACACGACTCCCGTCCTCTTCCTCCCAGGCTGCCCAGGGCTAACTGTCCACCTATCCCCTGAAATGTCCACAGGACCTGACGCCAGAGGTGCTCTGTGCTTCTAAGGAGCTTGCTTGCTGCCCGGGCCGGGGGCCTGGATCCCCCCTTAGCCGCCCACCACACACACAGCTGCCAGCCACCTCCCTATGTGCTGTGCGGGTTTCTGTAGAGATTCCGGACGGAGGCCGAGGAAGAAAGGCCCAGAGATCGACTTCTGAGAACCAGACCATGGGAAGCCTGCGGCTGTGCCTTCAGGGATGGCACAGGAACAGGCAGGGTCTGAGAGTGACCGTGGGTGGACCGGGCAGGCGGGCAGTGTCTCAGCTTCCAGGGCTGAGAATCATCTGGACAGCAGGCAGTTTAAGCAGAAACTCCTAGCATGCCCACCATCAGCCAGGGAGAACCCCAGGGTCCAATCCCATTGTGCCCGGGGGCACCGTGTCTCCATTGGGGTCCGTTGACTCAACTATAGCAAGTACAGTGACCACAAACGCTGACAATAGCAAAATGACTCCTGCCGTGACCGCAACAACTACTGCAACAGCGGAAACGACTCCTACC
>NW_022105898.1:0-1113 GCF_000313985.2 Echinops telfairi
TGGCAATTAAGATTGGCTGACACAGTGGCTGCAACAATGGGCTCAAGCACAGGAATAACTGAGGACGGTGCAGGGCTGGGCACTGCCTCTCTCTCTCTCTCTCTCTCTCGTGCAGGAGGTCTCTGAATGAACACTGCCTGGATGGCCCCTAACCAAAGGAGATTGCTGCTCTGTGGAAATTAAAATTCAGCAAAGACAACTCCATTTTGATTTGAGGGTTTTCCATATCCAGAAAACCAGTATTAATCATAAAAAAATCCCTACCATAAACTGCGAGTCATTCAGAAGTTGCACCGTGTTGTTGTGCCCAGGTGCCACCAGTCGGAGCCAATGCACTGCCACCCTGTGTACAGCTCAGTGAAACTTCCCAGACCTTATAGACGTCCGTGTGTGTGGGGCCATTGTTGTAGTCGGCTTCCTTTTCACTGACCCCTCCACGACCAAGCATCCTTCCCCAGAGTCGGGTTCCTCCTGAGGGCGTGTGTGGAGGATGTGAGATGAAGTCTGCTCATTCTCACATCTAAGGAACATCCTAGCTCTGTGTCTTTAAAGAAAGATTGCTGGTTCTTCTGGCAGTCTAAGGGATATCTAATATGTTCCCTAACAGCATAAATCAAAGACAGTAAGCAGTCACCAATCTTTCTTATACATTTTCCAGTTTGCAGATGCAAAAGGGCTATTGAAAATACCCTGCTTGGCTCAGGAGTACCTTAGTAAGCAAAGTGACAATTTTACTTTTAACACTTGAACGGGACCATTTGCAACAGATTTGCCCAAATTCTATGGGCATTATCAGTGGGTCCAAGTGAAAGGAAACTCTTGATCAGTTCTATCTTTCCTCTGTTTATTGTGATCATGCTTGTTAGTCCAGTTATCTTATTCTTATCCTTTGTCTTATCATCAGACTCAAGAAGGAGAGTTGCCAAACCATTACTTCCCAATACAAATATCCAAAACCTCATGCCCGAAGAGGCGTGAAAGGCCAAATTATTAGCAGCCAGGGCAGAAATAACTGATAACAGTTGATCTCCCTAAAGGATAGAAGGCTAGGTTCAATCACATTAAGATCAGCCACTATTTGGTCTTGTCTCTTCATGAGCTGCCTTGCATCTA
>NW_022105898.1:2399-4171 GCF_000313985.2 Echinops telfairi
GAACATCTAATGAATGAAAACACCTGTGTGCTATTGAAATAGACCATATGAAACACTGAACATCGAGTAATAACATACCCAGGCGCTCACACATCTGCCGCACGTGGTGATTTTGAAATCCCCATAGAGATCCTTGATGGCACCAGTTGTAAAGAAACCTTCCACCATCAGCAAAATGCCATAGACAAAGAACGCAGCTGCAATGCCATAGATCACGTACTTAAAGATGTCAATCCTGAGGGAGAAAAGACAAAGGGATTTACTTCAGAAACTCTGCCACAGGTCTCCAGAAATGGATTCTCAGATGTTCACTGTCCGTTTGCTCTAAAAGCTGTAGAATATTTATGTTCATAATAGAGGTTGAACTTTAAAATATTGCTGCTTTACCTACTTGATGTATATGTGTGTGTGTGTACACACACACACACACACACACACACAGAGATGAGTGTGTGAAGACCAAATCAGTATGATACAACATTCAGATAACTTCACAAGGTACTTCCTCTGTAGTAGTGGCTACATGGTGGGCTGCATTCTGCATGGTCGGCTCCCGTAAACAGTTACAATTTCAGAAAACCACAGGGGGTCGCTATAAGTCACTTTGACTCAATGGCAGAGAGTTTGGTTTGAGTGGATTTGGAGGGTACTTATTAACTGGGAGCAGTGGTTGTACAGTGGTAGGATTCTCATTTTTATGTAGGAGACCTAGGTTCAGTTACAACCAATAAGCGTATGGGCACTCATGACCAATCTGGCTGTGGTGGCTTGCTGTGATGTTAAGCAGATTTCTGTAGAGTTTCAGAATGAGTTAAATTAGTGGTGGGGTGGGGTGCGGCGGCCCAGTTAGCTCCTTATGAAAATCAGCTATTGAACCTTCTATGGATCACAAAGGTCTGATCTGCAAATGATCCACACAGCATTTCATCCCATTGTGTATGAAATATTAGCAAGATTTCTGTCTCTCTACACTTAGTAGCCAGTGAAAGGCATTTCTGTTTATTTCGGTTTTTCAAGCTTGATTTTGCTATCTTCTTTCATTGCTAAGTGGTTCTCAACCTTCCTAATCCTGCAACACTTTAATACAGTTCCACATGTTGTGGTGACCCCCCAACCATAAAATTATTTTCGTTGCTACTCCATAGCTGTCATTTTGCTACTGTTTTGAATTGGGTGACCCCTGTAAAAGGGTCATTCGACCTCCTAGGGGTTGCGACCCACAAGTTGAGAACTGCTGGCTTAGAGGATGATGTGTGTATAAAGCAGAGGACTATTATATGACAGCATTCAATAATGTAAAGATCCTGTTAAGTTTACCCAAGAGAAAAAATGAAAAATAGAAAGTTTAACAGTGCTGGTGTACATCTAGGTATTTTGAATGCTGTTATAATGTTTTTGCGTGTTGTGAATTTATCTTTTTTTTAGTGAACAAATATACAAAGCTTTTTCTACATGTTCAATTTAGTGGTGATGATTGTATTTAAGTTATGCTACTATTCTGGCCATTCTTTTCCAAATTAATTCACTATCATTGTCTTGAACTCATTGCTCTTATGCTTCCCCAAATATAAACTTTTGGATTGCTATTGTCAACTTAATACCACAAAGATGATTCTTTAAAAGAGCACATGCTCAAAGCACATGTACATCACTTAAATTTAAGAGAAGCTGTTTGTTATTGCTATTAAATAAATCTTCAGGGGCTATTCTTTGCCTTAAGGTTACGGTTTAAAGATGATCTCAGTGTCTTAGCTTTGGTGATTGGATCTGCT
>NW_022105899.1:0-1198 GCF_000313985.2 Echinops telfairi
CCTTTTACTGTACCAAATACGATTTATTGTTGCTAGCGTGCATACTGAAGCAAGCACAAATCCTAAGGGAGCCGTGAACGCTGATCAAGAGTCCATCCCCAGTGCCCACATCAAGATGCAGAACTCCGCCAGAAGGCCCTTGCCCTGTCCTTTCCAAGGACTGCTTTGTTTGACCCTCGAACAGCACTGACCTGCTTCACAGGCTAAATCTGCACGTACGTGCCAGCTGGCCGTTGGCTAACCTGGGTTTGAACTGCGTGGGCACAGGCCTCCAGACCCAGGGTTGTTTTCGCCCTGCTGCTGCTAAGTCACGTGCTGCGAGCATCACTTCAAAGGCCGTGTGACCCGAAACATCTCCCAGTGGGCAGTTCTCTACAGTAACTGTGAGCGTCTCACCCTTCGGACCCTCTTAACTGGAGATACGATTAGTGTCACCTGGTGTGCTAAGTGGGCACTTGAGCTCACCACAGTAGGCAGCAGGAAAACGTGCCCACGTGAAAGTGTGCCCACGCAGTTCAAATGCATTCAGTTCAGGGGTCAACTGCATTAGTCCTCTACCCGGAAGCAGAAGTACCCACAATACTGTCTTCTCACACCAGACGTTCATTGACTTCACTTTTCAAATGTATATTGTTGCTGAAGTTTCATTCTCTTGGCTGTAAGCTCTCCATTCCATCATATGACTGGAACACAGCTCACTTATCTCCTCTACTGTTGACAGATTTTGGGGTGCCTCCAGTTGGGGGGTACTGTTGGTAGTGGAACTATGGAAATGTCTGCATGTGTTGTTTGGTGAGTAAGGTAATGTCTTTCGGTTGGGGTTATACCTCGGAATGGAATTGTTGGATCAAAGGAATCCACACACTGAGGGAGGTTGGAGTGGAGACGCAAAGCCCATCTGTAGACAGTAGGACACTCCCCCACCCCTACCTCTCACCCCACCCCCGGCAACAGAGGGTTATAAGGAAGGGATGAGTCAGCCAGGATGCACACATCATTCCTCTGGTTCCTGAATGCTTCCTCCCCCATCCCCACCCCCCACTACCTTGACCCAGTTCTACCTTACAAATCTGGCTAGACCAGAGAACACACATTGGTGTGTTCAGATAAGATACAGATAAGAGCTCTCGACACATGGAATTCAGGACAGATAAACCCCTCAGGAACAGCATTGGGAGTGGTGAAATCATGAAGGTCG